>NW_027228747.1:1591851-1910222 GCF_037783145.1 Equus przewalskii | reverse complement strand
AACACAATGATAAATGTCTCTAGGAAGTGAACACAGGACCCACATTCTGAACTGGATTTGGGGCAGCTGTGGCCATGGTGTCTCCTGTGACTGTGGTGAAATCCAATGGAAAGATCATAATCACAGAGGGTGAAGGGACAGTGTGCCACTCCCTGCCCTTCCCCGCCCCCCATGCTTGGGTTTACTCTCCCTCATGGATGTTGTTAAATTGTGAGATCTTGGCCTACAAATGAAAGACTCCTGTTTCTTGCAGAGTTCCCATAGAGCTGAGAGAGAGGTCTTATCACAAAGGACAAGTCAGCAAGAAAGGAAAGTCCCCTACCAGCCTCCTCCCCAGGTCTCTGAGCACTGCCCACCCTTCCCAGCCAGCATGGACACTCTGCGTGCAATGCCCATCACACCAGCAGGAATGCCCACCAAAGCAGACATGACAGCCTCTGAAGCCACCAGCACCCAAATCCAGACTTGAGGCTCACCACATGCACCTCCTTCCCCTACCCCAACCCTGAGCACCCCGTAACACCACAAAATCCCAACTCTCATGAACTCCAAGGATAAAATATTCACAGCCCACTGGTGAATTTCCACCGGTGGTTAAGTGACTCTTCCTAGATTCTTCCCAGAAAACAGCAGAGATTAGACACAAATTCTCTCAGGATTGTCCCTGGAGCCGGATGTGCCCGTCCTTCCCATTCCCCTTTCCTCTGCTACATCAGACAGGGCTGGTTCTTCCAGCCTCTGCTGTCCCGTGCTGCCTCCTCATGGCAGAAGAGGATCATTAGGAAAACAGAGTTCTCTGCCTCCTCCCATTTTATCAAAAACTATGAAGACGCTGTAAAGCACAGTTGGTTCAGAAACTAAAAAGCACTGTCTTAAATCACCTGAAAATTCCCCCAGAATTTCCTGACTTTGCAGTACCACATTCCACAAAGGAAATTGGTCCTGAGTCTTTGACTAGGTGCACGGATTTCTCCCTCTGCACTCTGAGCCTGCAGAAGGTACTTCCAACACTCTGAGGGGGTTTCTCTTCAACTCTGCTCTCTCCATTAAAACATCTGTCCCGGTCTGATCCCAGTTTATGCCCTCTTGCAGGGAGCTGAGAAGGTGACAGAGCCACAGGAGCAGGCAGGAAAGAGAAGCTGGTTGGGAAAAGCCTTAGGAAATGCCCTGAGGAGAGTATAGGTCACAGAGGAGGGAACCGGGGGCTTCACTCAAGAGAATGACTCCCATCTACCCACTGCCTCACAGACCCCACACCCAGCTGCCGCCCTTCCGAGCCCACCCCATCCCCTGTCTTCCCGTTACTTCTGAAGAAGTCCTCACCAGGCAGGAAATTTGAGTGTGTACTGGGGGCCAGGGGCAGTTCAGGGCAAGGGAGACACTAGCTCCAGGGAAGGGGAGATGGAGACTCAAGGCTGGAGCCTGATGTGTGAGCCCATCTCTGCTTGGCACCCGACCCAGATGGGAGCTGCATCCTGGACAAATTGAGTGGTCTGGGACTTCCAGTGCATAACACCCAAAGGTGCCTGCCTCCTGGAGTCTCTGGACTGATACAGATATATTGATGATGGAAGCTGACCCCTGAAGACAGACCTCCTCATTGTAACCTCCACCTGCACGAAGTCAGATCTCCCTCCTCTGACAGATAGTTCATTTTATTCTTAACTCCCCTGCTAGATTTTTCTTGTATATCTATTTGTTTATTCCCCAAACATTCATGGAGCATCTGTTACATATCAGACCCTGGGCCAGCCCTAAAGATGCAAAGAAGAATAAGAAGGCCCCTCCCTGGAGCTGGCCCCTGTGTGAGGCAGGAGATGGAATGGACAGGGCCATCACCTGCCAGCAGAACAGGTGATGGCATCCAGCTGTAGGGAATACATGGGAGATGTTCAGAGATGGCATATTTTGACCACAGCAGGGTGGGGACCAGGGAGGTCTGCATGGAAGGCAGGGTTCTCAAGATGAGTTTAGAAGGTGGAAACAAATAAATATCAATCAGACAAGGGGGAAGACATTCCAGTTTGACAGAAAAGCAATGTCAAAGTGATTGAGATAATATTATTGCATCTCTTCCTTGACAATAAGCATTAATTATTGAGTGACTAAGACGTGCTGGGCCATGTCCTGGGCACTAGAGGTACAGAGATAAAAATAAGTGGTTCCTGACCTTCTAGACTAGCCCATCACATGAGGAAGAAAAATTGGGAAATAAATAACTACAAAATATGAGGATAAAATCTCAGAACGAGCTTGGCTCAGGCAACTAACAGCCTGGGATGGTCAGACAAATCATGCCCAGGGCAAACTCCCTATGAGTTCAAGGTTGGAGGAAGGAAGAAGGAGGAGATGACTGGCAGAGAAAAAAGCACATGAAAAATCCCAGCACATTTTGACAACCACAAGTAGTTTAGCCCCAGAATCTATGGTAAAGAGAGAAGACTGAGCTAAAAGAATCTTGTAGACCCAACTAACAACCTTGGGCCTCATCTTAAATTCAATGGTAAATTAGGCTTTGCGTGTGTGTGTGTGAGTGTGTGTGTGTGTGTGAGGAACATTGGTCCTAAGCTAACATCTGTTGCCAATCATCCTCTTTTTGCTTGAGGAAGATTGTCACTGAGCCAACATCTGTACCAATCTGCCTCTATTTTGTATGTGGGACACCACCACAGCATGGCTTGGTGAACAGTGTGTAGGTCCTTGTCTGGAATCTGAACCCATGAACCCGGGACCAACAAAGCAGAGCATGCAAACTTAACCACTATGCCACCAGCGGGCCCCAAATTAGACTTTTGTCTTATAAAATTCACTGTCACGGTGCTGTGGAGTATGAGGTAGAGCTGGGCACTGTGGGAGACCTGTGACAATGACAACAGCGGTGGCTGTGAGGGTGATGGGCAATTGACTCGACTGACTCGAGAGAGACATCCAAACACCAGCCTGGGTGGGGAGCCTGTGGTTTAGGAAATAGAACTGGAAGATCCTAGGAGCACATTTTGTGTGGGGGTGAGTGGGGGGCAGGAGGTTTGGAGGTTCCTGGGTTTCTGGCTGAGAGGTCTTGGTGAATGGGGACCCTACTGACAGAGCTGGAGTACACAAGAGGGGCACGTTAGAAAAGATGTGGAAAGGGATGAATTCTGATTTTCTGAAATCAGTTTGAGGTACCAGAGTACATGTGATGGATGTTAATATCTGGACCTAAAGAAGAGGCAGAGTGTGGGCTTGGGATTCTTTGGCATAGAGTTGGTAGTTAGAGCAACAGCGGAGAAAGAGATCGGCAGCAAGTGTGTAAACTGAAAGGAGCCAGGTGAAGTCGAAAGGATTCAGCAAAGGAGGAAGAGATCATGGAGGAGAGTAGATGAGGCCAGAGAAAGAAAGAGACACTATTCAGGCAGTAGAGGAAGCCAAGGAGAAAGGGGTAAAAAAGAGGACACAACAGTGCCAAATACTATGGTAAAGACAAATTGGATAAATACCGAACCATGTTCATGAAGCTATCATAGAACTTCCCTTGCCTAATACATAAAGAATGAACAGAAATACATAAACATCAGGAAAACATCACCAACAGTAACTGATGAACTATGAAAGGGGAAAATTGTGAGTTTTCCCCTTGGGCCAGATACAGCCCCCAGGAGAGGGAGAGCTGGCTCTCTGGGCTGCGTAAAACCACATTCAAGAGGGACACCTGGAAGTGAGGTAATCCCAGCAGAGAGAGGCTGGAGGAGGGCTGCTAACGCCTGGGCACTGCGGGAGCCATTCACAGCCAGCGAGAAGAGTAGACCAATGTTGAAGAACTACCATCAAAACCCCAGCGGAGGGTGGGGGCGCTGAAGAACACATTCAAGTTCCCCAAACCTTGTGAAAGACAACATCAGCTTTTACCACCTGCCAAGCCCAGAAAGCTCCTAGGTATCAGGAGATCCAAACAGTATCAATCAGGTCAGAACTTTCCTGCTCCTTCTCTCTCCTCCCTCTGCCGCTCCTATCCCAAAACCAGGGCCAGCTGAGTGAGTGAAGGAAGAGGACAAATGCCAAATAACAAATAGAGAAGAGGCTCTCCTTTCTGGTCCCAAGAGGGAAAGGGAAAGAAATCCAACATTCAGGAAATACACCTTCCTATTACTGAAATAAGAGTGTTTATGTAAATAGAAGTGACCCGAGAACTTCTTATTGTCCCAGCATGATCCTAAAAGTCAACAGCATCCAGGGGCTGGCCCCGTGGCCGAGTGGTTAAGTTCGCGCGCTCCGCTGCAGGTGGCCCAGTGTTTCGTTGGTTCGAATCCTGGGCGCGGACATGGCACTGCTCATCAAACCACGCTAAGGCAGCGTCCCACATGCCACAACTAGAAGGACCCACAATGAAGAATATACAACTATGTACCAGGGGGCTTTGGGGAGAAAAAGGAAAAAAATAAAATCTTTAAAAAAAAAAAAAGTCAACAGCATCTGTTAGAGATTTCATCCCAGGAGGAAGGGAAAAGCCAGCCCCACAGAAGATTTTTAAGAAGAACCAAGGGGAGGAATAAAGTTATTTTCTGACTTTATCTTGTGAGTCCTGCCTATTCAATAAGAACTACGCAGAGAAATAGAAAAAGACAGAAAAAAAGAAAGACTTCACCTACAAAACAGAGAGGGGAATCCAAGTGAAGTTAAAATGGCTGCCACAGAATTCCCTGACACAATATACAGGGCCTACAAGCTCACAAGGAGATACCACTGAATGGTCTGCTGACTTTTTTGGCCTTAGTGAATATTTAAATTACTGTCTTTTATTCTAACACTTATGTTAACTCTCCTTACTCAAAACTGAAATCATCCATTAACAGTTAATACTGAAATATCTAATCTTCCTGTGAATACCACCAGGAGATTTGGCTGGAAGGTGGAAAAAAATGATACGGAGAAGTGGGATTTAAAGACCAAGATCAGAAAATGAGACAGAGAGAGATTAAGGGAGAGATCCAGCAAGCCACGGGACGACGAAGCCAGGAAAGCAGTGACAAAAACACTAACTCATATGTATAGCGAACATTTATCAGGGGCTCCTCTTCATACGTAGAATCTCATTTAGTCTTTACAACAACCTATGAGAACAGTGAGGCAGTATGATGGATGAGAGTGTAGGCTTTTCACTTGGAAGTGTGCCTGGCCTGTTATAAGCACTCAATATATGTTACATATTATCCTAAGATAGGTGCTTCTATCACATTTTATAGATGAGGGAATTGAGATTCACAAAGGTTAAGTAAAGTACGAGGGGTCATTTTGTAAGTAAAGGATGAAGGTAGGATTTGAACCCAGGAATCTAATTTCCAGGTCCTCACTCTTAAACTGGGGGCTTTGATACCTATGCATCTCCCCCTTCCAGTCTCTCTCCTTCTGAGACCCAGCCACTCAAGAAGACTGTTCTGTGTTTCATCTCGGTAGTGCCTTGATGCCAGCCAGCTGCCAACCAAACCCTAAACCAAAGGAGAGGCTGGTAACTGGGATACCAAATGTAACATTGCCAGGAGTCCTGAGCTTTAAAGGAGGGTTTTAAAGACCGAAGATAATAGGCAAATTTCCTGGTGGAAGTCCAATGAATGATACTCTTTCTTTCAGTGGGAATTTCTTGAATAAGAAATAAGAGAGGGAAGAAAGGAGAGAGAAAAAGATACAACAGCCAACAATGGCCAGTGGAAATAACTACATCTTTTGACATCACTGTCACAAATGACTGCCTTCTCCATATCCAGATTGCTAGCTTTGGTCCAGAACTAAACAGCAGCTGGGGCTGAGTCTCCTGAGATGGGTGTGGGAACTGCTGCTCAACAGCTTTGATGAGATAAATCTTATGAACAAAATTATGGAGGAAGGAAAATGAGTTGAGAGAAGTGGGCTGCACTAAGACAATGGGTCTAACACTAGTTATCCCAGTGGCATGGAATTAAATTCTGACCCACCCTCCCCTTTCATTTAGGTTCACTTGTGTTTCAATTGTATATGACATTCTTTATCCACTGTGAATAGCAAATAAACCCTGTATTGGGATTCTTCATTCTCCCCAGTACATTTCTCTTCTCTCCCTCAATCCTCTCTCTGGACCAGCTCTTTCTCAACCACTCAGTAATCAAAAGTTGGACTGAAATGAACTCAAGTTCTCAGGTCTGCCCAGTGGTACAAGGGCCAGAGCCGTATTTCCAATAACCATTCAAGATGCTGCACTGCAATCACATTCAACATTCTCAGACTCAAACCCATCTTCTTCTAACACAAACCTGTTCTGTTTCCTCAGTGCCCATTAACAATAACACCTGGGAGTCAACTTTTTAAATTTTCTTTTTAATTTTCCATTAACCAAATCCCATAAATTTGCATCTCTGATGATGTTTCTCTCATTCTCTCATTGCCACCCTCTTTCCATCACCACCACTGACTTCCTTCAGACTTGGATATTTTCATAATTTCTTCAAAAGTCCCCAGTTCTACTTTCACTCCACCATTCCATCCCCCAATCCATCCCACCCTTTGCTGTTAGAAATATCTTCCAACACCTTAGACATGATCATATCACAATTTTAACCAAAAGTCACTGTGATTCGTCAGTGAATGACTGCCAAGATGAACTTTCTGGATCTGAGTTTAGGGCACTATGTGTCTAAGCCTCAGTTGCCTTTCCCACACCAAACTCCTATTACCACCCCAGACACACCCCTATTCCAGCCACCAAGACCCACTGGCCAGGTCTTTGAAAAGTCAAGGAAGGAACTTTCTCAGAGGCAAACCTTTCTACTCTAAGACAGGATCTGAGCTTAACCCAAGAGGTCAGGACTGGTCAGGAACATCAAACTCAATTTCTCTTAATAGGCTGCATTTGCCTTGGATATCAAGGGTGGCCACTCCCTGATTGAAAAAAACAATCACAGAACCAAACAAACAGTGAATTATAGACAGACCTTGAAAAAAAGAGCTAAAATAATCCTTGGACTTGAGCCATGGAGTGTCAGGTAGTAAGAAGAGCTTTCAGAACCTCATATTACAAAAATAGGAAGGAGAGGAGAGTTAAAATGGCTGTGACCAATCCAGAGAAGCTCTCCTAGAAAGGTGGAGAAGGAGCAAGTTCAAAGCAGCTAAATTTGGGAGGCTGGGGGAGGAAAGAGAGACCATGTGTAAACAGAGCTTTTCTGCTCCTAGCAACAATGAACCTCCCTATGCTTAGGGTTCTGTAGTCTTCACCATAGCCTGATTTCATCAGCAGGAATTTTGAGGGACCCAGGAAGGGAACGAGATGATCAAGGGTGTGATTAATCATAGTCTATTCTCATGTTCAAGGGCTTAAGTTGAACTGGGAGCTCTGGAGTCACACAACAATCGCTACTTGATGATGCAGTGATGAGGTCACAAGTGGGACTCCCCTTTCCCCCAGCCCCTGGCTTCCTCAGAGCTGGGCAGAGGAACTAGAGGGAAAATCCACCTTCCCAAGCACAGCCATACCATCCACCTCACTCGACTACTTGTCAAGTTCACTACCAACACAAAGGGGTGAGTTGCATTTGGACAACTGGAAATGCCCCCTCTTTTACCTCTTCTTTTCCTTGGGTGACCTACAGCACCCCAGGCATTGAACAGAGTTGAGATGATGGCTATGTTTGGGTGAAAGTTTCCTCTCATTTTCAGTAGCAAGAACTGGAGAACAATTCATCTGAAAGAGAGATTCTTAACAATTTTGGAGTACTAGTTAATGATCTACCTCTCCAGAGAGCCATACTGACTTTAAAACTAAATTAGATAAAATTTTACTTCTATATTGTTAAAGGAAATCAAAGGTGTGCCAATTAGATGCAACTTGCAAGTATTGTCAGAACTCAAAAGCCCTGTCTGCATCTAGAAGTCAAACTTTCCATAGAGGAAGACCCAGCTCAAGACAAAACTCAACAAAGGGGAAAAGGAATTCCTCCTTAAAATTATCTTTTGTGGCTCTAACATTCATATTTTCAGAGGAATTAGAATTTCCCAGTTCATCGCCTCCTTTCCTGACTTCCTCCCTTACCCTCATCCCCTGGAGGGAAGGAGTTCCTAGAGTGGTTCACAGGAGCCCAGCTGTGGTAGGGATTCAGCTATCTTCCCATCCCCAGTCCTCAGTGAAGAGAGCAATTCTCAGGGTTTTGAGGGCTTAGGCAGGACATAGGATTTAGAGAGTGTCCTGGGTCCCTAAGTCCACTAAGATACCCTCTTTCCATCTCCTTTTCCAGAAGGATAGGGCAGTGGTCTTACAGGTCTTTAAAATGTTTATTGTGCCATGGATGTCTTTAGCAGTCTGATCAAACTTATGGACTGTTCAGAAAAATGTTTTTAAATGAATTAAATAAAATACATGGGGTTGCAGAAGATACCAAATATAGTGATAAATACATCGTTAAATACAGTTCTTATTGTTGGGGCGGGGGGGGGGGCGGGCGGGGCCAGGACCCTAGGTTAAGAACTCCTGCTAGATGCTATGGAAAGGAAACAAGAGTAAGTGAAAAGAAGGCAGAGCAAGGTAGGAAAGATCAAGAAATGTCATCATCAATCCACTACAAGGACAAGAGGACAGTCCTTAAACGAGAATTTGGTCTAGGGCCTGAACACATCCTGGGACAGGCTTTCTTAAGAACAAAGATGGGCAGCAGATGTGAGTGAGGAGGTATTGGTCCTCTCTCCCTTTGCAGTATAGTCTCCCACATACAACCTGTCCCATATTTCTTTGCAGGGCCCAGAAAATCAAGAAAGAATGTCGAGTGATGATAAAAATAAATCTAGCGAATCCAAGAATGAGCCCAAGAACTGTGAACCGAGGTGTGAACAAAAGTGTGAGAACAAATGCCAGCCTAGCTGTTTAAAGAAGCTGCTGCAACGGTGCTCTGAAAAGTGCCCACGGGAAAGGTGCCCAGCACCACCGAAGTGCTCACTGTGCCCCCCACCATGCCCACCACCGTGCCCTCCACCGTGCCCTCCAACGTGCCCTCCACCATGCCCAGCTCCCTGCCCTCCCAAGCCCTGTGTCAAGCCCTGTCCTCCTAAATGCCCACCGCCCTGCCCGCCCCCAGAATGAGGCACCAAGAGCATCAGCAGCCCACTACCTCCATCGTCTCCACCATGTTCATCACCTGGGGCTGAGAGCTGAAGCCATGAACTGACAAGTAAACGTGTTCCTCTGCTGTGCAAGACTTTCTTCTCTTAGTTTCCTGGCAGTTTTTGGTTTATTTGGTTTTTTCAAAGTGCTAAACCACCAAGAAGCGATCCCTGGGGAGTGAGGCTAGGACCCCAGCCCTTCAATGTCTTTGAAGACAGCCTCCCCTCTGACCCTGCCTGCTGTGTGGAGGGATTGGATACCTTCTGAGGGGTGCACCCAGGTAACAATGCCCCTATTAGAGCCCAGGCTGAGAGAGCCAGAAATAGGGCTGTTAGAGTGGCTAACCCCAGGAACCCAAGTGGGCGTCAGAAAGGAAGAGAGCGTGAGGGGGAAAGAGAAATGGGACATTGAGGAAAGATCCAAGGAGGCTCAGGAAAAGAATTCTACCCTTTGCTATTAATTTCATTGCATAATGCTTAGGAAGAACACTCTGAAAATAGGCTTCACGGGTTTACTCTATCTCTGTTCCCTAATGACTTTGTGACCTTAAGTTGCTTTAGTTTCATTCTCTCTGTAAAAGGAAAGATGAGGCTAACAGTACTGGTGGCTTAAGGAGATAACACCAAGTGCCTGGTTTGCTTGGACACAGCAAGTGTTCGGTGAGGGGAACATGTTGCACCTGCCCAGGTGTCACACATCACACCCCAACTTAATTTCCCTGTGCATCTCCTCCTCCTCGGGCTCTAAGACTCCTGAGTGCAATAATGGGGTTCCAACTCCTCCCTGTAAGGACAGCTAAGCATTCTTTTAACAAATAAAAAAGGAGTCGTGGATTCCACCCATGTCAGTTGGCTGGCTTTGACACTGAGCTATAGTTATGTAACGTAACCATTGAGAGAATTCCAGGGAACGGCACATGGGATCTCTATTTTTGAAACCTTCCATGAAGCTATAAAATTCCCAAGAAAAACTTAAGTACAAAAAAGAACAGAAAAGGATAAATCTGGAAGGACTTCAATTAGGAATGGGGAATAGGAAAAGCATTCACAGCTGATATGTTAGTCGGAATTATTTACAGGCAGCTAGGGAGAGTTCACGTCAAACTGGCTTAATTCAACAAAGGAAGCTTATAGTTCATATTGCTGGGAGGAATATTAGGGTTGGGACAGGGGCACAGAACTATAGGAAGCAGGACTTCAGGACCTGGGAGCCTGGACTCAGTGCTACCATTTCAATCTTTCTCATCTCCACCAGACTCCACTCCTCTTCAGGGTGGGTCTCCTCCTCTTCTAAGGCCCCCTCCATGTGGTAAGGTCCTTGGCCACTGAAGATCCAGCTTTTGACAGGTTGGCAATGAGGCACTCCTCATTTCCAGGAAAAGAACTTGATTGCCTAGGAGGGCATAAGCCCACCCCTGCGACCAAGTGGATAGAGAGCCTTGCCCCACAGATAAAACCAGGTCATTCCAGCCCAGAACATTCAGGTGGAAGTAGGTTTAGGATTTTCTGCTATCACAGTAAGGTCATAAAAGAGGCCAAATCAGGGGTGCTCACTATGGAATCATGGCAAATAAACAGCTTCCCATCCTTCTGAGTCTGGAAGATGGTTCAGGACAACAAAGGGTGTAGTAAGTACAGATAGTCCAAAATGTGCCCAAGCAAAGACACCTGGGATCCCCGCCAGACCAAGGTCCACAATCACGTAGTTACAGAAGCAGATTTTTAGGACACAAGAGCTAAGACAAGGCCTTTAGGGCACAACCCCCTCATTTTCCAGATGTAAAAACCAGTAGTTACTTCTCTGACATGAGGAGGCCTTGGGGTCTCAGGGTCTCCCGGCAGGAATGGGAGCCTGGCACCAAGGTTCCCACATTCTAGAGCCCTGCAGAGAGCAGCCTCCTGGATGCTGGCAACCTCTGGAATCCCAGGTTAGGGCATTAGGGGACCTGTGGTCAACTATTGATAACAAGTGGAAAACTCTTCCATGTCACTAGAAATCAAAAAGAAGGAAGGGAGGGAGAGAGGGAGGGAAGGGAAGAGGGAGGAAGAAAGGAAAGAAGAAAGGAATGAAGGGAGTGAGAGGGGGAGGGAAAGGAATAAGGAGGAAGGAAGGAAGGAAAGAAGAAAGGAATGAAGGGAGGGAGAGAGGGAGGGAAGGGAAGAGGGAAGAAGGAAGGAAAGAAGAAAGGAATGAAGGGAGGGAGAGGGGGAGGGAGGAAAGATGGAGGAGGGGAGAGAGACGGAGAGGAAATAGACCAATAATGGGACATCCTCTTTCATCTAATGATCACTGTTAAATAATAAATCTCAGAATCCCAGTGCTAAAGAGTGTGCCACTGTTAGTGAGAGTGGAAATAGACAAAAATCATTTTAGAAATAACTTGAGGACTATGGAAACATGTATCAAAAGCATAAAGCAGATGAACCCTTTGATCCAATTGTTCCACCTCTTGGAATCTATGCAAAGAAAAATAATCCCAAAACGGAAAAAAAGGCTGTATAAAGCTGATTATCACAGTGTGACTTAGAAACGGTTTAAATGTCTAACAGGGATTTGATTAAATAAATTTGAACCTATTACTGGATGGAACATTACGCAACCATTAAAATGTATTAAAGGGAAAAAAGTAAGGCCCCAATCGAACATATGGCGTAAAGCAACTATGTTTAACCAAAAATTTCTATGAATAGTATTGATGATGATAATAATAATAGAAGAAAATTTGTTGACATCCTAGTTATTTTAGGACAAGGGGATTATGGGTAACCAGTAGAGTATTTCTATTTTCACTAGTTTCTGGGTTTTCATTAATAGGCTTTTATTTCTTTTGTAACAGAAAAAAAGATATAATCATGAATATTTCAGAGAATCCCAGAGTTCTTTTATTTGCTTAATGAGCAAAAAAGGAAAAGCAGGAAGAACATTTTCCTACACCTGAGCACGCACCATGAGCACGCACCATGAGCACGCACCATGAGCACGCGCCGTGTAGAAGCCCTCCACCTTTGGTGCCTTCCTTCAAAATGTGGCATCTCAGTCCCAGGTCTCCAAGTGGCTCCATGGCAGTGTGGGTCAGGAGCTGGTGCTCTCCCAGGTGGCTCTGAGGACTCTGGACACAGACTGGATGGAGGCCAACTGGGAGAACGTGAAACCATCTATTTGACAATTTAGTACTCTTTTCTCCCATGTAAATGAAACCAAAGATAGACATCTCTTAATGGCTACTTTCCCAGCAGAAACCTGGATCAAAGGCAATTCCAGGGAAGATGCTAGAATGTGATGAGTGTGCCACCTCCCTGCAGAATACCATAATTACTCCCAGCCCCAGTGGCAGTCACAGGGGCCTTGCCCCAAATGGCAGAGGGTTGTATAAATAAATAAGCAACACTGAAGATTGCCACTACAAGAATCTGTGGGGTGCCAGGCTTGACGGCCCACAGACAGTGGGATGGGGCAGGACTAGGCCCTCTCCTTTCATGGAAAGGCAGTTCTGAGAGTCCATTAGGATGACAACAAGAGAAGACTCTTCCACAGGCCCCTTGCTTCAAGCTTTCTCAAGAATCAGGCTGCATACAGCCAGCCTTGAAACAGGACTTCTAAGTCCTTCCAACCCAGGCCAGCTAGGGCAACCGGCCATGCGGTGGACCAGTGCTAGGGAAGGGCTGGCAAAGAATCATTTGAGTGTCTTGCTTTGAAGCTCTGGAGCTGGAAGGAAACTTAGAGATCATTTTCATGCATCTCCCACCTCCACATGGAAACAGCAATGGAAGAGATGGCAGGAAGTAACCAGTTACCAAACTTGTCCTATTTTTCCTGTCCTCCTTCCATATGACCAAATATTCTACCCAGGGACTTGAGAACAGGCACATCCTTGGAGGCTGTATTGACGATGACAAGCCATAACTGATTCTATGCCACAGCTGCTGATGCTCAGCAAATAAAGAGACCAGTGAACACATTAAGTCATTTGCCAAACACATAAAGATTCTAAGACAAACAGATTGTAAAATGCATACCAGGGTATTTTCAGCAGCACCTGTCTTCCAGGTACATGAAACCTCAGATGTCTCACCTCCAGAGCTCTGCGCTCTCTCCTAGGCTCAGCAGAAATTCTGTTCAGACTGATGGCTCATGGCTTTTTCCACCAGAAATGCCCTCATCTCTCACCTAAACCACTCAGAACCTCCTAACTGGTTCTGAAGCTCCAGGCTCACCTCCCTCTAATCCTCCCACCGATGGAAGGCAGCCAAGACAGTCTTGTTAAAACTCAAATCTGGACATGTCAATCTCTTGTTTAAAACCCTTAAAAGGCTTCTCTTTGCCTAGAGAACAACTCAAATGACTTAACCTGTCACACAAACCTTTCAGGATCTGGCCCTGCCTCCTTCTCTAGCTTTATCTCGCCACTTCTCCATCTTCTTCTAGAACTTTGCAGCCCAGCAACAGGTAACTGTTAGCAATTCTTGGCACACAGCAGAAAGCATCTGGCCTTCACAACTTTGCACTTTCTTCCCTCTGTCATTCTTCCTTCTTCCACTGAATCCTCCTCTGAATGATCCACTTGGGCGAGTCCTCGTCTCTGAACCCAACTCAAGGGTCACCTGCTCAAAGAAACTTCCCCAACCTTCCACCCACAGGCTGGTTAGATGCCCCTTTCTGGAGTCTCAGAGAATCCATGCCTTTCTCTCCTGTAATGTTTACCATGCCATATTCTGGTCATCTGTTTATACTGGACTGTAAGCTATTTGAGAAAAGAGACTGCCTGGCATGCATAGCAGATATTCAATAATAATACATGAGTGAAGGCTCAGTGCCATTAGAGGCACTTTTTCAAAGAGGAGGGGATTATTCTGGGCTGAGCCCCTCTCCATTGCGTTTCCTACACTCACCACATGGTGTCAATCCCAGAATTCACATGTGGGGAGAGGGAGAATGGGCAGAATATGGGTGGCCTGGGGCTGAGAGAAAAGCATCCCTGGCCTTGGTCTCATTCCCCTTAGACCACAAGTTGCAGATCCTGCTAGCCCTCCCCCTGGCCTCACCTGGGAGGTACTGCCTGCCTCCAAGTGAGCTTCTCACCTTGGAAAGCAGCATGGTAAAGTGAAAGGGCTTGTCACCACACAGATGTGGATTTGAAGTGAGCTCTACACTCCCAGCTGTGTAGCTGGGACAAGTTATTCCACCTCAGTGGGAGAAGGAGTCTCAGCTTCTTCACCTGAAGAATGGGAAGAAAAGTCTCACCAAGGTTTGGAGAAAAGTGACTAGGTAAGAGGATATATGCAAAGGCCCAGCATGGGAAACTGAGCTTAGAAAGCCCAGATGAAGCAGCACTCGAGAACCTTGATCAACACTTGGAGTCATCACTCATCACCCATTGTAGCAAGAGCTTCTTGCCATCTGCTGTGTGAGGCAATGGCTTTGAGGGAGGAAGAGAGAGTTCCAGGAAGGGAAAGCAAGTATCTTTGAAAGCAGGTAGAGTTAGGGGTCCATCCCTTCCATCCCATTCCTAAGCTGAGACCCTGGAGACCATGAATTACATTAGGAGCCAGCAGGGGCCTTTGCATCACTGAATATGAGAGCCTATAGGGCATTTAATAGACCCTCAGTGTCTAGGAAGGAAACTAAGCTCCGGAGAGGGAAGAATCTTAACCAAAGTCACAGTGAGTTGCTTGTTGGAAAAGTCTAGGATTTCTAACCTCAATTTGGGCAAAGATGAGCCAGGACTCAGATTCAAAGGGGAAGAAGATTGAAGACCAACATCAAAACTAAACAATTTGGGAACATCCTTTGTCTCTATTTTCTGTGTCAGTGGTCTTTAACCTGGGGGCCATGAACCCCCTGAAGGTGAAGGCATGTACATATGTATATTTCCTCCTCACTCCAAAACTGTTAAGAACTACCAACTGGTCTGCATCTTTGTTGCGTCCTTGAAGTTTATAAAGAATCCCTAACACAGTGGTCTCCTAAATGTTTTTACATGGACCAGTGCCAAGTCCAGACACAAGCTCACCACGTGACCTCGAACAAGGCCGACAACATTTTTGCACTTCAGTTTCCTCATCTAAAAAAATGCAGTATATAAATGTCATGCCTCCTGTTTAAAGCACATGCTGGGTTAAAACAAAGAGGTGGAATCAGGTGGCCTCTCATGTCCTCTCTGGGCTCAGTGGCCTGTGATCCACAACCCCTCCCACAAACTCTAATTCAGACTCCCTGTGCTGGTGACACAGGAGGAAGAGAAGTGAAAGGAGTGGTGGACTCTCGCCCAGGAACCCACAAGCTCAGTAAGCTCTCCAGAGGCACCTGTTCCCCAGGAAACAGGATGGGCCACATTCTGCACCATTCAGCTTTATCATAGTCATTGCCCTGTAATATGCAGATGGAGCCAGCAGAGTGAATCAAAGAAGTCTGGAAACTTTCATGATCTGAACAAAGGAGATAGTTATTTAATGGGAACGGGGAAAAAAAAAAAAAAAAGCGATGTCCTGCACACACCTGACTCTCTTCTGCTGACCCTGTGTAATTACACCCTGGCTCCCAATAATGACAGCTGCAGAAATCTAAAATCTGAAATTTCAGATAGCATTAAATCAGATTAGCCCCAATCTTGCTTGAGGGCTGGGGATGGTTAGAGAAACTATTTAGTCACTTTATCTTAAGATGTGAGGTGGGACAATCTCCCCAAAGCCATTCAAGCCACAGTCCCAGATACTGGGCCACTAAGGTTGATTTTTGAGGGCTCAGATCCCAAATACTCCCTCTTTGCACCTAGGAAATAATAGGTCACCTAAGGTCATTCGTTCACCCACCCAGCTGGGACACTGCCATGTGCAGAAGACAGAAGACTGAATCTACTTGTGGGTGGATTACCTAATCAAGGAGGAAGAGCTCCCACACACACATGCACCCACATACTGACAAGGTCATATAGACACCCAGGGTAATCATTCATGATCACATTCATATATCACAAAGCTGGCATGGACCTGATTGATTCCCAGTCTAACTTTCCTATTTTAAAGATGATGAAACTGAGGTCAGAGTCAGGGACTTGCCTGAGGGCACATATCTTATTAGGGACAGAGCCAGGTCTTCCGGGCACAGTGCGTAAAAAAGTATAAGTCAAAGACTGCATGCTGGAGGACAGGGTAGAGGAGCTGGAACAAGGAGAATGGGGTGTATCAGGAAGGCTTGGTGAAGGAGCTGTGTCCTGAACAGATTCAGATTGCACCAACGTTTTCTAAGGAGCTTGATGGCCCTAAGTGTTGGTGCATATGTTCTCTAATTTATTCTTCATAAGAAATCTGTGAAAAAGTATCACAGTATCTCAACAAGAGGAAATTGAGGCTCTGAAACACTAAGCAGCTTATCCAATATTACACATACTCTATGTAGTGGAGTCAGCCCTAGCTCAGTGGGATCCTGCGTCCAGTTCTTTTTCCATACGCTACCAAAACCTAGTCTTTGATTGAGGGGCTGAAATGACGAGTAGGTATATCCTTAAATGAGAGAGTGCTAAGCTGGGATTTTACTTCTTCATTTGAGCCTTCTCTCCTCCAGAGTTGCCAAGAGTTTCAGATATTGGGAAGATGTGTTAATCTTCTATTGCTGCTGTCACAAGTTGCCATAACTTTAGTGGCTCAAAACAACAGAAACGAATTATCTTACAGCTTTGGAAGTCAGACACAAGTCTCTCTGGCCTACAATCAAGATGCCGACAGAGTTACATTTCTTTCTGGAGGCTCTAGGGGAGAATCTGTTTCCTTGCCTTTTCCAGCTTCTAGACATTGTCCGCATTCCTGGCTCAGGGTCTCCTCCCATCTTCAAAACCACCAATAGCCAGTCAGGTCTTTCTCACGTCACATCACTCTGACACTGATTCTCCTGCCCCCTCTTCCATACTGAAGGACCCTTGTAATCACTTTGAGCCCCTTCAATGTAATCAACTCAATGTTAATCAGAGAGTCCTTTGAGAGGTGTTGAATTCTGGGATCTTCCTAACCGCATTCACCCACCTCTATGAGAACACGACCTGGCTTCTCCATTGTTCTGCACATCCCTGTTTGGTCTCTTTCTCCTTAGGCTCAGCCAAAGACACAGAAATGCATGCGGCATGAACAAGGTCATCTCATGCACCCTGTTGTAGAAAACCTCTGGAAATCTCAACCAAGCGGGACTCTTTCCCCAGTCTCTCACCCGTCGCTTTCCTGAGTCAGCCTCAGGCTCTCCTCTCTTCTCAACAGGCTCTTAAGAAGGATTCTTTCTTCCAGGCTGCCTGGAATGCCCTTGTCCACCCTCCTTGCCTATGTAATTCCTTGTGTCCAGTGGAACACAGAAATCTCCTCCCCCAGGAACCTTCCAGGATCTTCCACTCAAAACTAATGAAGGGGCCTCCTTCTGGAAAGCGAGGGCTTACCTCTGCCCATCTTCTCAATGCGTCTGGTAACCCCTTGAAAGCAAGCCAAAGAATGAATGAATAAACACAGTGAAGGAGGATTCCTTGCTTCCCAGGACTCCAGAGAGTTGCTCTGTCTCTTAGGCAACATTCCACAGAAAAGATGGAGGAGATGAAGGGGGAGAGGAGAAACGGAAGGAGGAGATGAAAAAGAAGGAAAAGGAAAAGGAGGAGGAGAGTCTCCCATCCTATACCTGATCCCCCAGTTCCCAGATTTCCCAAATGACTTTTTCTCTTCAGATACACCCATGTGTCTTCCATTCCTCTCCATCATCCCACACAGCCCCACTCCCACCCCAGCCTCCAGAAGATCATGTGCCTCACAGGAACATCAGCACAACTCCCCTGGGCCAGCCTCTGACCCCTCCCCGCCCAGGCATCTGTCTCTTACTAGGACACTGAAGGGGCCATGTACAAGGTGCCACATCAATCATCCATGCACCTGTCCTAAAGGCCAAAATGTCACCTAGTCTCCCCCAGCTCACTTTTTAAACTTTTTAGGAATCAAGCATCCAAAAGCTGTGTAAACCTTTGAAGGAATTTCTGATTTTAGCCAAATATCTCTCTTAGAAAATGACCTAAATGTACCTCTTCAAGTTAAAAGGGCCATCATCATCTTTAAAGTCCCTGGAATTTAGTCAACTTTAGCAAACAAGCACAAGGCCACCACTTTACTGTCTGGGGGCTCTTTTCATTAACGAATCTTTTCCCATTTTCCATTACACGAGATCCTCCTCTACTCCCAGTTGTCTCCCACATTAACCTTCTTCATTCCTTAATTAATGCATTTACTCCATCAATAATCTTTTATCTTCCACTTGCTCCATCTATGGCACAGTCCTAACCCTCTAGGAACCTACAACCCAGAATAGTAATAAGATCTTGAACATAAATAACTAGAATTACTAATAACAATAGTAAATGTCATAGAAATAACCCAAGCAATAGATGCTATGAAAGTCCAGAAAGAGGTGAATTCATTTCTGGTTTAGAGTAATCAGAAAAGGCTCTTAGGGGCTGGCCCGGTGGCACAGCGGTTAAGTTCTCACATTCCGCTTTGGCGGCCGGGGGTTCACCAGTTCGGATCCCGGGTGCGGACGGGGCACCAGCTGGCAGGTCATGCTGTGGTAGGCGTCCCACATATAAAGTAGAGGAAGATGGGAGTGGATGTTAGCTCAGGGCCAGTCTTCCTCAGCAAAAAAAAGAGGAGGATTGGCAGCAGTTAGCTCAGGGCTAATCTTCCTTAAAAAAAGAAAAAGAAAAAGCTCTTAGAAGGTGACAGACTTGAGTGGAGCTTTGACAAATGCTTAGGACTACAGCAAGCACAGAGAGGGAAGGCACACAAGATAGAAGTGACAGCCCAAGCAGAGACTTAGAAGTAGAGAAAACTGGGTGTGTTTGCTTTGAAACTTTTCCTTTCATCTCCTTGGCTTTTATTGACCTGAGTGTTAAGAAAAAGTTTTCCAGAAGGCAAAGAGACAGACCAAACTTGTTCCATCATGTTTTCTTGGTTACTATGAAAACTCTGTGAGTAACTCCGCTTTTAGAAGTGTCATAAGTCAATGTTGAGAAGATGACGATTACCTGCCTTCTCCCTCCTCTCTCTTCTTCTCCATCCTACTTCATAACCCAAGAGTAACAAACGACTCTAATTTCACTCAAGACCCCTGTGCAAGAAAATCACTTTCTCCAGGAGCCTATGGGTCCTTTGTTTGCTTGAGACCACAGGACAATCCCTCTTCCTTGGGTCTGGAAGTGCGACTTTCCAGGTTCAATGAAGAAGCATCCAGTGGAAATGTCTAAAAGAGGCCATGTGTGCCCTTGACCCAGACAGACCCCAGGCCTTAGGCACAAAGTCTTCCCATGGGTGAAGATGAGATGAGCAAGGCGGATCTTATCTCTCACCATATCCTGAACCAGTTTGGGCACACAAGGAACCCAATCCTAGTTTAACAGACTGAGATAACGTTCTATGAACATTCCTTTGCTGCTGCCTCTAATGAGAGAGATCTGAGAGGAGCCCCTCCCTGCTGAGGTCTGGTGAGGACCCAGAGGCCAAAATGGAGCCTGATTAATAGGCATCCCAAGCAGTGACTCAAACTATGGGCAATTTCAGAGGAAGCTCATTATAGTGACCCCACAATTAGGACCTCAGCCCACGTGGTCAGTCAGTCCTGTGGGAGGCTGAACCAAGCACTATATAAAAGTCCCTACCTGGCTGGGCTCCACAGTCCACATCATTGTTGAGTCTTACTGAAGATCAGGTAAGTGGGGATGCCTGCACCCTCTCTCTCCCTGGCTGCTATGTCTCCAGGAGAGTTTACTGTTGTTCTCTTCCTCCACTGGACTGTAGTTTCTACTGATTTTTGAAGTCATTTGCCATTTCTTGGGCCTCTCAAACCATCTTGTGTATTCTATCTAGTCTCTTGCACCTGATTTTCAAAGAGATTAGACAAATAGAAGAGAAGGAAAAGACCTGTGGTAGGACTGGGGTTTGAGGCTATGGATATCCAGACAAAAGCTCTGAGAGCATCTCCACGTAAGAGATGAGTGTCAGAGGAAGCTGAAGTAGGGATAGAAAAGAAGAAGGGTAAACTGCAGCAGAGAACTAAGTTCTTAGAGTTGCTAATCATTCACTCCCCATTCCCCTCTATCAACACTTCATTCCCCAGTTCCCAGCCTGATACTGTTTAATGCAGATCATTCAAATCTGTGTTTGTTTCAGGTTCTGCAAATCACCCTAGGATGTCTTTTAATGAGCAGCAGTGCAAGCAGCCATGCACGCCTCCTCCGTGTCTTCAGAAGATCCAAGAGCAGTGCCAGGCAAAGACTGAGGAGGTGTGCCTCCCCCCACGCCAAGACCCCTGCCAAGAAAAGTGCCCAGTGCAATCTCAGCAGGCGTGTCTTCCTCAGTGCCAGGAGTTAAACCAAGAAAACTGCCCACAGCAAGGCCAAGATCCATGCCTACCTCCATGCCAAGACCAATGCCCACCTCAGTGTGTGGAGCCATGCCAGGAGCTATCTCAGACAAAATGTGTGGAGGTTTGCCCACAGAAAGTCCAGGAGAAGTGCTTACCCCCTGGCAAGGGAAAGTAGCTGCTTATAATGCCATCTGGGGTCAAGAAGATGGCCAAGAGATGAAAACCCATCCCCAGCCCATGCAATGGTGACCTTCTCCTGTGGGTACCTCTGTGTGCACCCTGTTCTTGCCTCCAGACTTCCTCAGTGTTTCAGGACTTGCTCTGTGTCTCTGAAGACAGTTCTTTCTGTATTTCATGGACCTCTGTGAATAAGTATTGTTCTCAGCAGTCTAGTAGAAAGTCTCAACTGTAGGAAGATTATGGTTGTCAGAGGAGACCACAGAAGCCTAGTTCAGCTCCCTTGGGACAAAAATTCACCCATCCCTGGGTGTGTAACAGCCAAGGATGCCTCCATTCATCTTTCAGAGAGTCAGCCTCTCAATCGAGCCTCAAAACAAACTGAATTTCAATGGACTTTGCACTGATCACTGACTCCCACCATGGGTGTGGGGAAGAGGTGGGTGGTGTTGCAAAAATCAAAAATTGGGTAATTTTGTCTCTGCTTCCTAAAAAAGAACAGCAAATGATTGGATGGGTTGTGCTTTAAAAAAAAAAAATGAAACAAATTATGTAAATGATTGAATCCCAACAGTCAATCAGGAAGGATGAGATGGAATGTTTGGGGTCCTGGTTGGTCTTTGTGCTTCACAGCTGGTTTGCTTTGGACCCTTCATTTCTGCCGTGTACATTCTTTAGAGATGCGATTTGTGTATGTGTGGTGCAGGCTGGTCTGCTCTCCAGCTTCCTTGCCTTCTTCTCCCTGGTGAAGGTAAAATACAGAATAAAGCTGATCCTAAAGCTGATGTCTGACTTGACGTGTGCTCTTTCCTCTCCGGTACCCAATTATCTGCTATCCTTGTCACGATTATGTTTTCCTTTTTTTTTTTTTTTTGGAGAATCCAGAGTAGGAATAAAAAATATACTTCACAGATGCATAAAACAGCAATCCTGGAAGAAGTCTCCTTAAGCGTCACCTGGACCACCCCACCCCCAACCCCAATGTAGCATAGGCTCACCTATGCACACACTTTACACCTGAGAAAATCCAGCAGTACCTGGGACCTGCCTACATGCAAAGCTTCAGGTCCAGGATTCCTTCCACTATAGCATCTTTCCTCTCTGATCCTTGCTTTCCAGAGAAAGGGGCTAAAATGAGGAGCAGGAGAGTTGTGTGAAAGAAGGGGTCCTCAATCAATCCGTGACACCTGTGAGCATAGCATCCCTGTTAGAAGGAAGAACTAAGCGTGCTTCTGAGATGAACACAGACTCAAGGACCGTAATTGTCTGCCTTGCCATCTGGTCAGATTTCAGGACAGCCTGGCAGCATGCTTTCCCTCCCTGCACTCTGTTGCCCCTCCATCTGTGGAGGAAACACAAGGCTGTGGACTCTGGGGTTGTGTGAAAGGGCCAAGGAGGAGCAAGCTTCACACAAGAGGACCAATAGTGGCTTCCTCAGCCATGCCCTGAGCTCTGACCTGGGCCCAAAGGCCCAGCCTCCTGAGGGGTAGAGGGGGTCCTCATTCATTCCCCTGGGACCCCTTCCTACTCAGTCATATGTGTGTGCCCCATTAGAGGGTTGTTTGGCTGAACTCAGGGCCTCCTGCCACTCGGATCCCCCTAGTCTCTCAATCTTAGAGCTTTTCTAAGGCAGAGAGAACTAGGGGATGACTTGGGAAGATTTCAACAGGGAGCCCTCAGGCACTCACTGAGTCTGTAGATGACAAGCACCAGGCCCTGAGCTCTACACACATTCTCTAAGAGAATCCTGACAGTAGCCTCACACAGTTCATATGTTGCCCCTTTGTTAAGGAACTGATCTGGCCTCACAAAGCGAGTAAGTGGTGAAGTCAGGATTCTAAGCAGAGTCCCTCTTGACTCCAGAGCAGAGCTCTCACTTGCATGAGGAAGTGCCCGGGGTACACAGAACAGATTTCCAGATTTCCGGAAGCTGTCTTCTTCTCATTCATTCGTTCACCCACTAACAAGTGCTCACTGATCACCTACCAAGTGCCAGGCACTATGCCAGGTGCTGGAGAGACAGCAGTGACCCAGGCAGGCAGTGTCCCTGCGCAGAGCTAGAGAGCTTCTTTCCACAGGCCATGCATGCCAAGGGAGCCTTTCCAAAAGCTCTGGATTCCCTGAACATCTCCAGGTGCCTGAAGCACAGTTCTCCTGCCTCCCTACCTGAGTAGAGTAAGTTTTCTCTTCCATTTTCCAGATTTGGAATAAGTAGCTGCTCCCTAGTGCCCCAGCCTGCACAGAGGCCCCACAGAGCCTTCCTCACAGTGAAGCTTCTGCCTGGGCTGAGGGAGACTCAAGCACACTTCTCCAGCCTGGCTCAAGTCCAAGAAATGTCTTTATTCTCAGCAGTAAAGGTGTGCGTAGATTGGTATCCAAGATCAGACGCTCGGAGACAGAGAGGAAGCACAGGGCTGACGAGCAAGGAGAGTCCAGCCACATCAGAGAAAGGACAACCCGCTGATTACAGAGGAGCCCTCAGCAGATGGAAAGGAGACAAACATGCAGATCATAGATAGGGGAACAGACGTCAAGGAGCCACAGGCCTCCATCAAGCTCTGTCATGGGAACCGCACACCTTTCTCGTGATCAGAGCTCCGACGTAGGCCCTGGCTGCACCGCTGCTGCCGTGCCCAGGGCCCTACTGACACAGACCTGGGAACAGCAAGGACCAAGCACATGGCAACCAGACTCCCCCAACTGTTTATACCTGTGCTGCAGGCTTTCGGAAAGAGGGGGAGGGGCTTTACCAAGGAAAGTCCCAGCTGGTAGAAGTTTGGGTTGAGAAGTGTTAAAGAAAAAACAAAAATAGAGGCCATGGTTTTAATATACTCCTAGACCAAACACCCATAGCCACATTACCAAAACTTAAAACGATCCTGATTTCCCCAAAATGTTGTCTCTGACCACAACGGAACTTAAGCTTCCCTCACATCAGCACGATCTCATAGCTTCCCAGTCAATCAGCTACAAACAAGTAAGCTATGCAGCACTGTTACCCAAAAAGGAATGTAGGCTTCTAGCAGCCACTTATAATCAAGATCAACCGACCTCCTTATTTATATAAAAGGAGCTATAACCTTCCTTTTCTGAGCTTCTTGCCACTTTAGCTTGATGTCTTCCAGTTTCACAAACTGTTCCTTTATATGCACAACAAACTTTCAAATTTTCTCTATCTGGATTTAATTTTAATTTTCGACACAGCTAAGTCACTGTGCGACAAGAGTGGACCTATGGGCTCCATGCACCAAGAAGAAAAGATGCAAACTGACGGGAGTTGAAAGGACGATGGTGTGGGGTCACCTGCTCATTCCGTCGTTGTTTATGGAAAACTTGCTGTGAGCAAGACAGCGCGCCAGGCTCCAGAGACCTGGTGGCAGGGGACGTGCGGTAGAGCAGGAGCTTGAAGACTTCCAGATTAGAAACTATTGAAATACGTTTGGTCTAGAGAAGGAAATACCCGAGGGAGCAGAATAGCTGTTCCCAAGTATTTTAAGTGCTTTTGTGAAGGACGGATTAGATTTCCATGAGGTTCCAAAGGACAAAGTTGGAACCAACGGACAGAAGTTAAGGACTTGGGTTCAGTTTAAGAACTTCCTTATGATGAGATCTGTTTGCTGGTGACAGGAGCTGCCTTTGGACATGTCACATTCCCGTGAACTGGAGGTAGGCAAGTGGGGGTGATAACCAGTGTGAACTCAACAGCACCATCTACTGGCCATAGAGGCACTGGGCCTTCAGTGGGCCATACCCAGGCGGGCCTGAATCAGACACTGAGGCCCGGCCAATGCTAGGTGCTGGTGGAGGCAAAAGCAATGGTGTAGCTTCTAACAGAATGGGAGGTAGGCTAAATACGCAACACAAAGTTAAATAACGTAAATAACGGGATAGGGACAACGTGCATAGGAGTTCAGGACGTAGGCTCAGGAATCAAGCTGCCAGGATTCAAATCTAGACTCTATCGCTTCTATTCTTTCCTTTAAAAACATTACTGAGAGCTCTGTATGTTTCAAGCACTGTTCCAAGCACTGGAGATACAGTGGTGAACTAGACACATAGAGTTCCTGCCTCCCAGAGCTTACAGGAAGGGGAAGACAGACAAAAAATAACAAAGCAAATGCCTAAGTAAGAAAATGTAGAAACTGAAACAGGCTGACAAGAGGTGCTCTCTAGTCGGGTGGGCTGGAAAAGCCAGTCTGAGCAGGTGAGTCTCAGTGGAAACATGAAGGATCTGAAGGAGCTAGCCCTGTGGAGGAAGCGGCCGAGAGTTAGCACAGCTGGGTCAGCAACTGCAAGGAGCTCTGCAGGCCAATGGCCCCTGGGGTCTGATTCCAGACACAGCTTTTGAAGGTGGACACTGACCGATGCTTAGTCCATCCAAATGAATAGGAGCAGAAAAGAGAGTTCCCTGGGCACCTTGTCATGTGAGCTGTGACTGAAAGATGGGGCATTTCATCGGAGATGAGAAGACTGTGGGGGCACACGACGGCTGTCTTCAGGCCTTTCAAAGGTGATCCCAGAGGGAAGAGCATGGATCACTGAGGTCCAGGTACAGGAAGGCAGATTGCTGCTCACATCAGGAATAAAATGGCCCAGCAAGGGAATAGGTTGCTCGTGCAATAATGAGTTCACCATGATTGAAAGTATGCAAGCAGAGGCCAAATGACTAAACAAGAAGGTTATAGGAGGGGCCGG
The DNA here is from genome assembly GCF_037783145.1 of Equus przewalskii. Lineage (NCBI taxonomy): Eukaryota > Metazoa > Chordata > Mammalia > Perissodactyla > Equidae > Equus > Equus przewalskii. The sequence continues at coordinate 1,884,880 of NW_027228747.1, read as the reverse complement.
CCCCGTAGCACAGTGGTTAAGTTCGCATGTCCCCCTTCAGCGGCCCGGGGTGCACCGGTTTGGATCTGGTGTATGGACATGGCACCGCTTGTCAAGCCATGCTGTGATAGGCATCCCACATAGAAAGTAGAGGAAGATGGGCACGGATGTTAGCTCAGGGCCACTCTTCCTCAGCAACAAGAGGAGGATTGGTGGCAGATGTTAGCTGAGGGATAATCTTCCTCAAAAAAAAAATTTAAAAAAAAAGGTTATAGGAAGTTTGGGCTAGATTTCTTTTCTTTTAATCTTTTAAGTCCCTCCTACTTTTGCACTTGAATTACTTACAGGTTGCTCTGAGTGTAGTGAAAACAGCCTTTGCCAGCCAGCCACTGAAAGGTCAACTGTCCCAGGGCCCCAGGACCAGGAAGACACCACACTGGGGCAGAAAACTGGGCATTGGATACAGACCACACTTCTCAAACCCAGGGCAGACCCAGGCAAAGAAGGGAAGTCCTCATCTCCCCTCTCGGTCTTCTCCCCACTCCCTTTCCCCTGTCACAGCGCAGAAGGCAGGAACCTCCTCCTCTAGAGTGGTTTTCCTGAGAAAAAAGTAGTCTAAGCTGTTAGAGAAAATATCCTACTCTTCCCAAGTGTTGGAACTCTTTATGTTGCACTTCCTGATAGTAAAAAATATTTTGGCATGACCAATAAACATATAAAAAAGATGTTCAGTCTCATTATTCATCAGAGAAATACAAATTAAAACCTCAATGGGACACCACAACAGACCCACTGAAGTGATAAAAACTGAAAAGACAGAATACACAGTGTTGGTGAGCTTGTGGGAGTACAAATTGGTACAACCACTTTGGAAAACTCTTTGGCAGCAATTTGAAGCCAAATATATGAATATGTGAGCCAATGACTGAGCAGGTCATCTCCTAGGCATATACCCTGCAAAAAGTCAGATATTAGAATGCTCACTTCAGAATTATTCATGATAGCCAAATATCAGAAAGTGACCATCAACATATAAATTGTGGTATATTCATGCAATGGACTACCACACAGCAATGTGTATGAATGATACATACAACGGTTCGGATGAATCTCACAAATATAAATTAAGTTGGGGGGAGGGGACACAGACATACACAAAAAGTATTAGGATGAATTATATGAAGTTGCCTTTATGGAAGTCAAAAAGTTGAATATTGACAATTGCATATGGTTCAACATAAAACATACTGCATGGTTCTATTTATATCCTTTATATAACATCCAAAAACTGACAAAGCAAGTCTCTGTTGTGGAGGTGAGGATAGCTGTTACACTTGAGTTGGGGGCAGGATGGTAGTAACTGGAAGTGAGCAGGAGGGAGTCTTGTGTCCCTGGTAATATTCTGTTTCTTGATCTAGGGGCTGCTTGCCATGATGTGCTCAGTTTGTGAAAATTTATTGAAGTGTGCACTTATGATATTTACACTTTTCTGAATGTATACTTTAATGAAAAGTTTAAAGTTTTGTTTGCGCTCATCATACAATTCATTATATATTATTATGCAACATCATGTAAGTGATATTGACACAAAATAACTGATACTGAACCCCTTAATCTCAAGTTCGTGTGCCGGATGTGCAGCAAGCCAAACACTGAGACCTCCGTGCTGGGAGATGGAGAAAGATTTATTCCAATTGTCCAAAAAGAGTAGGTGGGAGCCTGGGTTCGCTCAAATCCACCTCCCCAAGAACAGAAAGCAGGGGAGTTTTATAGAGGTTGTCAGGAGGGGCTTCAGGGAAACAAAGGGGTCACTCCCAGTAAGCCTCAGGGCAATCTGACTTCTGGGCTTCAACAGCTGCTGAGGGACAGCCATCTCCATCCAGTGATCACAATCTCCCCAAAGGCATTCTCTTTCACCTGCAAAACAAGCTCACAAATCCTCAAGACCCCTGAGTCACCCTCCAGTTAAACAGGAAAAACAGCAAATTGACTTAATATCTATAGTACCCTTCAGGTGCCTGGCTTCATAACCAATAACCATTCTATAGGTGAGAGAAATAAGGTGAGTTTTACTTGAGCCAGAGTGAGGATTATAACCCGGGAAGGCCTTAGAAAGCGTTCCAGAGAAGCATGGTTTTCAGGACAGTCACCTTTTCAGAACAAAGAACATACATTAAACAAACCCAGGATACTTCAAAGTTTCGAAGAGGTGTTTAGTTGCAAATTAGCACGTCAACATGACCCTGATTTTCGAAAGGGACTAATATGGACCTTACCAACGGGCATAGGAGGGGAAGTAAGGATTCTTACTGACAAATAAAAATGGCAAGCAATAGGATATATTGGAGAATATGAGGAAGCCATTTGGTGTAAACCTAATTCGGCCTGACCTTGTCTTTCCAAAAGGGCCTGACCTCAGCCATTGAGCATGCATTGTATATCTGCTTTAGATATTCCCTATGGTAAGAACAAAGGCCCTTGAGATAAAGGTGCAACTTCCCTCCCCCTCCCAATGTTGGCATTTCCTTAAGGATTAAGCATCTTTCCTTAGGCTGGGAACTGATTGCTGCGCTCACCTGCGACCGCCCAGGTCGAGACAATAGAATTGCCTCCTGCTACGCCCACCGAGATAGCAGACCCACTACCTGCTGTGTCCATCAAGCGCTGTGCCGACAGGGCAATCTTGTGACTATTGTGGGAGGGACATTTCAATCATATGTGAATCGTCCTGTTTGGGGGTATATAACCACTCTGTATACCTCACCTACTTGGTGCCCTTTCTTCCTTCGGGAAGAAAGGCCCCGGGCCATGGTCCTCAGATTTCAGCTCAGAATAAACTGTCCCAAATTTTCATTTATAGATTGGTTATGGATTATTTTCGCCAACATTACCTTAAGAGAGCGCATTCTTTACTTTAATGGTTAAAGCAGATGTACAATGTATGTTTGACAAGCCATAAATCAGGCTTCTTTAGTTCCAGCCAAATCAGTTTTGAACCCAAATAGTTACCCCATATACCTCAATATGTGAAAATCTCTTGTCAGTGAGAAAACAAATACAAAATGTAGACAATGTTAAAGGATGAGATAAAAATAAATACAGAAAAAAATTCAAATATTTTTTTCCTGGTCTAGGTGGATGGTTTTAAGCACCCTCAGTGGACAAGTGGTTACCCCTGGAAATTTTTTATAATGGAGTCCTGGGTTACTGGGTGGCTGCATGACCTTGGGCAAATCTCCCAGCCTCAGTTTCCTCATCTGTAAAATTGAAATGATCACCCACCCATACCTCTGGTGGCTATCCTCAGGATCAAATGAGATACTTGTGAAAGCTAGTTGTAACTGGTAAACTATGAGGGATTATTAAGATTACTACTGTGATATTGTGATTTATAATAAATATATATTTGGTCTTCATCCTCATTTCTGGCACAAAGCTCTTAAAACCCTTGGAATTTCCTAAGTAATGAAAGCATTAAAGGCTTTTTTGTTATGTCAATGAGGTGACTTTTAGACCACACCTGAGGGTGGAGGCTGGTTCCCAAGGAAACCAACTTTGTGATTAAAGGGTTGGAACTTTTAGTGGTATCCACCTGACTCCCTGAGGAGAGAAGAGAGGCTAAAGGTTGAATCAGTGGTCAATGATTTGATCAATCACGCCCATGTAATGAGGTCTCCATAAAAATCAAAAAGAACAGAATTCAGAGAGCTTCCAAGTTGGTGAACACATGGAGATAAGGAGAGAGTGACTTGATGTGAGACAGCATGGAAGCTCCATGCCCTTTCCCCATAACTTGCCCTGTGCTTCTCTTCCATCTGCCTGTTCCTCAGTATATCTGTTAGCACCTACAGACCCTACATAGGTTCCCTATCCACCACACAAGTGGGGCCAAATAAAGACTGGAATGGCAGGCTTACGGCAAGGAAAGTGTTTTTATTTTGGGTGATAGCCGGGAGACGAGAGTGTGCCCTCAAATTTGTCTTGTTTCACCTTGTCTCCCCAAAAGATGAGAGGTGAGGAGTTTGAACGGTTGCCAGGAATGTTTCTGTTTGTAGGGATTGGGGGAGCCTGTGACCTGGGGCTTTTCCTACCAGCCTGTGCATGACCTTGAGAGGATGCTCACAGGGAGCATGATAAGAAATCCAGGTGGCTGTCCTTGGCTGTCTGTCTCTATGGCAGATAGTGGATTCCGGAGCCAGGGAGCCAGGGAGTAAGCAGGGAAAGAGTGCTTTGGTTTTAACCCCATATATGCTGGGTTTAATGTAGGGGAAATGATATCAGGGTCGGCATCACATCCTTTCATAATAAACTGGTAATCTAGTAAGTGAAATGTTTCTCTGAATTCTACAAGCTGCTCTAGCAAATTGATCAAACCCTAGGAGGGGCTCCTCAGAACCTCTGTCTTATAGTCAGTTGGTCAGAAGTACAGGTAACAACCTGGACTCGTGACTGGCATCTGAAGTGGAAGTGGGAGGCAGTCTTGTAAGACTGAGCCCTTAAACTGTGGAACCTGATGCTATCTCCAGATAGATAGTGTCAGAACTGAGTTGAATTGTTAGGACACCCAGCTGGTGTCTGAGAATTGCTTGTTAATGTGGGAGAACCACCACCCCCCATTGGAACTGGGTCCCAGAATCACTCTTTAATTGCTATTAGCGTAGAGTCACTATTAACATAATGAAGGGGGCCAATCCTAAAACAAATAGCTTTGAATTCTGTTAGAAGCAGCTCAAGATTTCAGAGGGAGCATTTCCCATCAGTAGAATTGCAGAACTACCTGCAAGGAATCATTGCAGAGTCATTCTTGCACCACATAGAGAGTAGAGGTAGTAACGATTAATAACAATAATGACAAATACCATTTGGCAGATACTTTCTAAAAATTTAATGTATATTTACTATTATAATCCTTATAACAACCAAAAGAAGAAAGTCATTTATTATCACTACTTTATTGACAGGGAAGTGAGGCTCAGAGAAGTTAAGTAACTGACTCAGGATCTCACAGATAATAATTGAGAAAGCTGAGCTTCAAATCCAGACTGTGGCTGGAGAGTCTGTATTATACTTAAAATAGATGTTCTCCATATTACCTTCCAACACTGATGCTAACATTCATAATCTCTTCCCATTCAGTAAAGCTCAGTCTGATATCAAATAAACTTCCTTCACTAATCTACTCTTCAACAAATACTTCTGAATACCAATTACGTGCCAGGCACTATACTGGGTACTGGGTATGCCAGACACAATGGGTCCCAAACCCCTAACAATAAGGTTATCTTGGCATGGGGACATCATGGCTAGGGAGAGTATGTGCACGCATATGTATATGCTTGTTTATATGAATAAATATGCACCTACCTGACCACATATCCCACCAGACCTCAAACAACAAGACCTCAACCCAATGATGTTAGGGTTTTATTCAAAGTACAATGGAAAGACCATGAGGGTTTTAAGCAGAGAAGAAACATGTGATTTGATTCAAGGCTTTAAAAGATGACTCCATCTGCAAAGTGGATAAAGGATGAATGATAGAGCAAGCATGAAAGGATGTGCTGCTGTAGTTATGGATAAAGATGACAGATGGCAGCCATGGAGACAGAGAGAAGAGGATGAGTCTGAGAAGCGTTTTATAGGAAAATTAACAGGATTAACAGGTGGATTTGATGTGTGGAGCAAAGGAGAAGAAAAAATACAGAAATACTCTCAGGTTTCTGGCTTGGGTGGATGGTGAAGCATTCACCGAAAGGTGAAGACTAGAAGGTATTTGGATATATGCCTGGAGTTCAGAGACGTGTGGACCAGAAACATAAATTTGAGAATCGTCATCACATAAAAGGTGTTTATAGATGTGGGAGTGGCTGAGATCAGCCAAGGAGAAGAGAAGCGGGCCCCAATGAACAGGGGACACTGCAAGATCTCAAGGTTGGACAGCGAAGGAAGAGCCCATAGGGCCAGCTGATAAGGAGCATCCAGTGAAGGGGTTGTAGGGGTTTGAAGAGACAGGAGAAGAGAGGAGTGCAAGAAAGAAGGAGAGTCATTTGGGTCAAACAACACTAGTAGGTCAAGAAACACAGAAGTGGCTGGCACCCTTGGCAAGAGTAGTCTGAGTGATGGCACAAAAGCCAGAACAGAATGTGGGTAGGGGTCTGAGAAACAAAAGGGAGGTGCTGAGGCAAGGATGGTCCATGTGGGCTGTTCTTTCAAGATGCTTGACTGTGAACAGGAGCAGAGAAATGGAGTGATAGCCAGAGGGAAAACAGTAGTCAAGGAAACTTTCATTGCTTGTTTTTTCTTAGGATAAGTGACACTAAGAAATGATCCAGTAGAGAGGGGAAGATTAAGGATAGAGAGGGAGGGGGAAACTGCGGAGTGGTGTACTGAGAAAAGAGACCTGGAAGCCTCACTGTTTAGGTCTCAGTTCACATGATAATTCTTCAGAAATGTCTTCCATGGCCTCCCAACTACACATACACACACTCACACACACGCACACACCCCACCCCCATCATCATCATCACCCTTATCATTGTGATTCTGTCTTCTATGTATTGAATTTATTTTCTTCTTAGCACTTATCTGAAACAATATTTTTTGTTTGCGTGTTTATTGTCTGACTTTTCCCACTAGAATATGATCTCCAAGAGGGCATGAATTTCTTGACCTTGCTCATGACTATATCCCCACCATCAGAGGAGTGGCTGTGCGTGAATGGAAGTGCCCATGTGGAGGGACAGGCCTGGAGGAGGAGAAGGGGCACCTGCTGGGTCGTAACTGGAGGGAGGATGAGGAAGACAAGCGAAAAGGTAGATGGGCTGGTTGATTTGGCGGTGGGGAGACAAGGGAATTCTCAGCTAAAAACTTCTGTTTTCTTTTTTTTTCTTTTTGGTGAGGAAGATTGTCCCTGAGTTAACATCTCTGCCAATCTTCCTCTATTTTTTGCATGTGGGATGCTGCCACCACATGGCTTGATGAGCGGTGTGTAGGTCCACACCCAGGATCTGAACCCACGAACCACAGGCCACCAAAGTGGAATGTGTGAACTTAACCACTGCACCACCAGGCCAGCCCCAAAGCTTCTATGTTCTTAATGAAGCACCATTGGGGTCCAAAGTCATGGGCTGAGAGTAGGGGCAGGGAGTGCAGGAGTTGAGGAGAGAGAAGGTATGAAAGACTCATCCAATAAGCAGTGACCAATGGCCCTAACTATTCTAAACTACTGGAAGTTTTTAGAATATATTACACTTTGCATATATTCTTCCCTCTGCTAGGAATGGTCTTTTCCCTACTTGTCCGCCAGGCAAATACATTTGAGTCTTGGCAAGAATGTCACATCCTCTGTGGGGATCTCCCAACAGGACCACTTCTCCTGACAGCCTGAGCTCTGCTCATCCTCTCTGTGTCCCCATTGCACCTGTTCAAACACACTCCATTTCTTGGAGGTCACCCCACTGGATGCAATGTGTTTTTGTTGGCATGGCAGTCTCCCAACTGGGCTGTGAGCCCCTGGAGAGCAGAGCCTGTCATTTTCTCCCCTCCATCCCAAAGGTCTGCACGGGCCTGGCACATAGCGGTGTTAAATACAGGGTCTCCAGATTGGATTGGATTAGTTTGCCATTCAAAGAAAACCCCAGACCAGAGCTATCCTGGGACATAAGAGGCCTTAATGAAAGATGTCTGGCTGCCGGGGTCAGGCGTAGGCAGGCTACTGAGCAGAAAAGCATGGCTGAGCAGCCGCTCCTCAAAGCTAGGGAAGAGGCCAACACTAAAGCCTGGGCTCTCATTTATAGGGCTTCCATGGGTGGACCTGGAACTTGCATGACCGCTGTGCCCCGGTTACAAATGCAGCCCTGCCTGAGCCTTCTAAACTGAGAGGCTGAATCAGGCCTAAATAGCAACTGTGCTTCAGGCCGTAGTCAGATTCCACATGGGGCTGCACCACAGAGTTCACCTGGCCCAAACCCACCTCTCCACCCCCACTATGTCCTCCTGGAAGAGCCTCACATAGACATGAGGTCTACACACTGCATCCCCTCACACCGTATGCCACACACACAAACACACACAGACACACACCCTCCATGGGTACACACACACACACACATATGTACAAAGCACACACACATCCATACGTATACAAAACACACACACGCACATACACACAACTGGCCCTCCCCCAGAGCCAGTGCAGATGACTCTGGGTGCTGGGACCATGCCTGCTCCCTTGTCCTTTGCCTACTGCCTGAGCCTAAGCACAGGCCATGTTGGCCACAGAGGCAGAAGGAAAGGGACCGTTCTGCCTTTTGGCAATGAACCTCTACCGTTTTGTCCATCACAGGGTCCTTAGTCTAAGGCTGAGTGTCCACAGATTTCATCTGGTGTTGGAGGAATCATTCCATCTGATGGTCCAGCCCTTCCCATCAGGAACCTCAGTTTGAAGAAGGGACACAGCTAACCTCAGGGAGACCCCATCCCCGCCCTACAGAGCCTCCAGAGTGAGTGGAGTGACATGGTCCCTGCCTTAAGGCCACAGCCAGGGGCAAGGAAAAGTGCTTGGCCTCAGAAGACACTGGCATGCTAATGTCTCTATAAAGTTTGAGAGTACCCATCTCACACACCCTCATCCTCGTCCTCACCCTGTCCAAACTTTGGTCTTTATGAAGACATGGTATAAAAAACGAAATTCGAGACAAAACAAAACAAAAACCCTGACTAACTTCTTATTCAAGAGCCCTGTCCAAAATACGGTAGGTGTTTTTCCACCCATATATTAAATAGTCAGCTGAGGTCTAACCCAGGCTGGGATTGAAACACTGGTTCTGACACTCCCCGACCTTATATCGTTGCAGTGCAATCTAACTACCACCAACACCATCTCATGTTTACTTTGACCCAATTTTAAACGCAAGAATTTTTGTGTCAGAGGTAGAGGGGGAGTCAAGAATTGGGGATGGGGCCCAGAATGTGGGCCTGTCCTGAGCTCACACACCCCTGATAAAGCCCTCACCAGGACCACCATACTCCAGTTCCCTGCCCCCACCCCCAGCTCTCCAGACCCCGGTGACACTGCTAAGGCCACATCCACTTGAGTGTTGACACTGCTCAGTGAAGCTGACTCATAGAATGAGTTGGCCCAAGTGCATCTGAAAGAAGAGGACAGTTGTGCAAGGTGTATTTTGACAGACTGTGAAGAGGGGCCAGACGTGAGCAAGAAGGAGGACCAGCTGATAATTATCATTGCTTCTGCTAGAATCTCCAGGTGACAAACTTACCTTGGTGCCCAGAGCCCCAGATGTTGCTAAAGCCAAAAGTAGGTGGGTCTCATTGGCTATTCCACCCACGGCCTCAAAGAGTATAAGGATCACTGCGCTTCAGCTTTATCTGAAACCAAATCAGCAATCCCACCTGCCTGCCCTCGGGTTCCAGCTCAAGGTAGGTAGGTATGAAAGCTGGGACATAAAGCCAATTCAGCCCCTTAACTGAGAAAAGAGGGGATTGCACAAGAAGCCCTACAAGGTCCCTTCTACTTTTGACGTCAGAGGCTATAAGTAGGAGGCAGGAAGGACCCTGGAGTGGGAAATCACCCATACATATATGAAACAATAGGGAAACCCAGTCAAAGCACCCAGGTACAAGGTCCTGAGAGAGGAAGGCCCACTCTCCAGTTCCACACTGCAGACTAGTGGCAAATGCCTGGCATAAAGAATGCTTGGCAGTTAAATAGGAAGGCAAAGATTACACATGAAACCCACATGGCACACCCATTCATCTGTTCATTCATTCAATACGCAGCTAATGGGAGAGCCTTCTGTGCCTGGCCCTAGGAATTCAGAAAAAATAAGACAAAGTTGCTGCCTTCTAGGGATTCAAAGTCTACTAGGAGAGGCAAACACAGAAACAGAAAAAAATTGCACCATGATGAAAGAAATATGATGGAAGAAAAATGTCTAGCTTAAAAGGTGGCCACGGGAAGGAGTGAGCAACTCTGCCCAGATGGGTGAGGAAATGAATTCACAAAAGTAGGGATAGTTGAGCTGTGACTTAAAAAACAATTGGACCTGGGACCCTAGCTTGCACTTGACCTCGAATTCCTGGTACTTGTGACTATGTGGAAGTTACTTACACTCTCAGTGTCCTGGTTTATGAGAGGAAGGCATGTGCTAAAGGATATGCCCACAAAGCTTTTGTCCAGGTCATAAAGTTCCGAACATCAGTGAATCAATGCATTGACTCCGAGCCCAGGCACAGAGCCGAAAACACAAATATGATTCAGTCTACGGGTCAAAATCAGCCATGAGCTCAGGCACCAAAGAAGTTTAAGGTGTGTTCAATCCTTAACATTTGGCAACATTCAAATCTCAATATAACCACAACATTTTAGGTGCAGGACATTTCCAAGTGTTCGTACCTATGCAATGTTTTAGCATCCCCTTCATAATTATACTATTAATGTAATAACACTTGTGGATGCACCATAATGAATTTATGCCTTCAGGCCATACATTGAAAGAGGAATGATGTATTATAACAACCTGATTCAAGTAAGGCCTCAAGGGACTAGATTCTAGAATCTAATTACTGCCAGAGAGCATGATCAATATTAACTGATCATTACTGAAAATGCTCATTTTTGGCAAATTTTTTCCAGAATTCAGTTGACTCAATAATTCCACGAGGCAAACTTGTACATTCTCCTAGAAAGAGGAGCAATAGGGAGGGGATGGTGATGGGAGACAATTTTGATGCTAATTCAAAACCAAGGGGTCCTGAGAGAAGCCAGGCCACTCAGCACCAGGGGAGCATTGCTAAGATATTTCTGTAATCAAACTTTTTGTTTTCAAGACAAATTAATTCTGCTTGTGCTCTGGGACAGAAGACTGGGGACTCAGCCAAGGACCTCTGTAAGAGTTAGAGCTGAGCCTAAGTGGTTTCCTGGGGAAAACCCAGCCTTATCTGCAGGTGGCCCCAAAGCCTGGCTCCATACAGAGGCAAGCAGCCTTCCATGTAGGTTCGAGCACTGGTTTGACTTCCCAATTGTTGTCATAGATTATCAAGCCTGCTCCCTACTCATCTGATTTCCAAATTCTGTGCAAATACAGTCACCAGGACTTGAGATGTGCGTCTGAGAGTGTACTTTCTAATCTCAGGGGTCTAGAACCCATCAGAAGGCTCAACTGAGAAAATAATAATGGTGACCATAACTAACAATGTCATTCATTTGCCACGTGCCGTCTCATCTGATCCACACCACACCTCTCTACAGCAGGGGCTATCACTTCCTCCATCTGAGATAGGACTCTACCATTTAGAGACGTCCAAGTCAGAGACCTGGTGGAGCCAGCACTGGAAGCCAGGCAGTTTGCCTTTAAACCTTTACTCCTAAACCCTGGAAAGGTAGTCTAGGAGGTTGCTATCTAAGCACTCCTCTCCTCTAAGCCCCATCTGGGAGACAAGTGAGGCAAGCACAGGACTAAATTGTCAAATGCATTAACCTAGCTGCTCAAAAAATAACCCTCCTTGGTCTGAAACTTAATGTGCTGACCTGGGATTTTATGCAGGTCTAAATAAAAGAAGGCCACAAGAAACTATTTCTGTATATGTTACCACACTCTTGATGGGGACTGGGTGCTCCATGTCACCCAATGCCTCTTCTGTAAGGTCCCACAGGTAGACATTTCTTTAAAAAGAAGGGTTTCCCCTGAGGAAGACGAGAGCTCGGTAACTTACTCTGATCTCCTTTTTGCCCTAGCTACCATGACCTAAAAAACAATGTCGAATCACCAAACAAACCCAAATTGAGGAAGGTTCCACAAAATACCTGACCAGCACTCCTCAAAACAGTCGAGATCATCAAAAAGAAGGAAAGTCTGAGAAACTGTCACAGTGTAGTGTAGCCTAAGGAGACATGGAGACTCATGGTATCCTGAGTGGGATGGTGGGACAGAAAAAAGCACATTAGGAGAAAACTCATGAAATTCAAATAAAGTACAGAGGTTAGTTAATAATAAGCTATATCAATATGGGTTCATTAGTTGTGACAAATGTGCTATGATAATGTAAGACGTTAACAGCAGGAAAAACTGGGAGTAGGGAATACAAGAACAATTTTTCTATAAATCTAAAACTATTCTAAAATTAAAAGTTTATTTTAAAATATCTTGATTAAATAAGAAATAACTTTCATGTTTCCAGGTAGGAAAGCAGTAAAAATATCAATTCTCCCCAAAGTAATTTGTAAAATGAATGCAATCCTAACCAAAATCAGTATTCTCAGAAGTGACAAAATTATTCCAGAGTTTATTTATAGAAATAATCAGATGATAATAGCCAAGAAAGTATTTTCAAAAAAATTACCAAAAGAGGGCTTGTATCAATAGATACTAAAGTATTTTGGAAAGCTACAAAAAAATTAAAATACAAGCATAGGAAAAGACGTAGAGATTAATGGAACAGAAGAGACAGCCAAGAAACAAACCAAGTATATGTAATTTAGTCTATAATAATTCATCAATAAATAATTAAACAAAAAGTGGGGAAATTAACTATTAAATTTCCAAATTCATTTGAATTCAAAAGGTAAGAGTAAAAAATTATTAAAAAATTAAAAACTGGAAAAAGATAACTTATGGTGGACTTTTCAGTGTATAAGTGTAGGCAAGAACAACAAGGTAAAATACAATACTTTCTGTGTCCACAAACAGAAACAAAACTAAACAGCACAGGAAAAACTGGATAAAATATATTTACAATATCCATGACCAGCAAAAGATTAATATCCTTAATATGTTAACAGAAATCTGTAAGAAAAAGATGAGCGATCTACCCAACACAGGAAAAAAATCATGAACAAGAAATTCACTAATGAATTAATAAATACTAATAAGACGTCAAAGAATGCTCATCACTCGTAATCAAAGTAAAATTAAAGCAACAGGTTTGCCTATGAGGTTGGCAAGCAATGAGATAATAAGAGGAATGACAATACCCAGTGTTGATGAGGGTGTGTGGAAATGAACACTCTCATACAATGCTTGTGGGAGTTAAAATTTGGACTCTCTTCAGGACAAGTTGGCCACGCTAACAACAATAATATTAACGAGAACAGCCGAGAGTGCCGTGCTTGCTGGGCCAGGCCACGATCTAAGGGATTGCCCTGTATTAAAGCCACATGTGTCTCATAGCAACTCAGTAAAGGAAGTACTGTTACTAACCACACTCACCAGGGAGGAAACTGCAGTCCTGCAAGATCCTCCAGGGCCCTTCAACTGGCAGGTGGCAGAGCGGGGAATCAATCCTATGTGGTCTGACTCCAGAGCCTGTGTCGTGCCTGTACAGAAAACATGATGGATGTGCTCTGATCCAGGGATCCTGCTTCTAGAAACTTACCCTAAGAAAACAATCCCAATGTTTGTAAACTTAGATGTATAAGGATGTTTATTGCAACAATTTTATAAATGCAGCAGAGGCAATAATGTGAATTATCAGCAGGAGAGAACTAATTAAATAAATTGAGGTAAATCCATACATTGGGATACTTATTACTCAGTCTTTAAAACATCCTGTAGAAAAATGACATATTATTAAGTAAAACACATAGGCTTTAAAATAATAAATATGGAATTATATACTCTAATCCCAACGTAATTTAGGCCTATAGATTATTTTTATTTCATTATTAATGTTTTCTATATTTTACACATGTTCTAAGCAAGCATGCATTGCTTTTATAACAGAAAGTTAAATGCTTTTTCTCTACCTTGGAGAAACTATCATAACATAAACATAAGGATTATGATATTATGATGTCATGATATCAAGCATAAGGAGTCATATATAAAAAGCTACATGGAAGCCTTGTTTGGAATAGTGAAAATCAGAGAAATCTGTATGTCCATAAGACATTGAGAAATGGCTAATAGACTGTGGCAGATCCAACCTATAAGGCCTACAAACCTTGAAGGCCAGGACCACCAGCCTCTCGGTTGAGGTGCTGTGGTGGGGCAGTTACAAGTGACAGAGCTCCTAAGCTTTCCGGTCCACATGGGGCAGTGTTATCCAACTTTCACACTGCACTGAGCCTGTATTCCTGAAAGGATGTCCCTAGAGGCATGTGGTACTTTATAGTCTATCAAACACATTCATGCCCATTATCTCAACCATCCTGGGAGCAACCTGCTCAGCACTGCTGTAACCAGGTCCTTGTTGCCAAGTTCTCTGCTGTCTCCCCAGCATCCAGAACAGCACCTGTCTGTGTGCAATGAATGGCAATGGACACGGCATCAGATGGATGTTAATGGTAGTGTGCATCCTATATTCTCACCTGTTAAATGGAGAGATCAGTACCTACTTCTCAGGGTTATTGTAGAGATAAAATCAGGTCCTGATTGTAAAACCCTTGTCAAGGTGGCCAGCCTGTTGTATGGGGTAAATGAAAGTAACTGAAAAAACAAAGAATTGAAGTGCAGAAGGCATCCCACTTTCCTGAATTCAGTGGCATGGCTCCTACAGAGTTTCTGGGAGAGACCCAGCTCCTGATGTGGCAGGAAGCCTTGCAGGGTGCGGCGCAATTGCACTCCATTTCACCACAGCCCCCTCCACTGATTTATTCTTACCACTGAGCAGTTAAGAAATCCCTTTTTTTTTGGTCACCAAAGCTTTGCAGAAGAAAGGCAGCACCTGAGGGGCCAGGTGGTCAACAGGCCCTGCTGAGCTTTGTTGGCAGAGTCAGGAGTGTCCTGCAAGCAGTTCTTTCAGGAAGGATGATCGATTTGTGCTGATCTAGCCTTTCCTTTGTGATGAAAGCCACAGCCCCCTCATTCCCCCGGAACCCTGCTGCCTCACCTGCTGCCTCCATCCTGGGGGACAGAGAAACCCCCAGAGAACACGCCAGCTCTCTGGGTCTCCCCACATCCCTCTTCCTCAGCAGGACATCTGGTCATCGCCTCAGACACCAGATGAGGCCCCATGGGGCTGCTTTGCACAGAATGAGTCGTCTCAGGGCACAGCTGCTTTCTGCAGCTGCACAAAGTGATGCTCCATTTGGGAACTCAGCACAGTCAACTCACTTCTCCTGGCCACTGAGGATGGCTCTCCAGCAAAGGAGCCCTGGGTTGCGTACTCCAGCACTCACATACTACGTGGTTTGAAACAACTTCCTCAACCTCCCTGAGCCTTCATTTACTCAGCTGCATGAAGGGAGTCACACCAATGCCAAAACTGCAAGTTATTGTAAAGATTAAATGAAACAATTCTGTGATTACTGGTCAGGGCAAAGGTATTCAATGATTTGTTTGTTCCACACGACATCGTCAGACAAGCCAATGGAGCCAGTCAAACCCGGTCATCATCACAAGATCCACCCCCTAGCATTTTCCAGGGCCACTGGCAGCTGCTGCCTGGAACCCATTCCCACTGTGCTCGCTCTCCCACAAACCCACTCCCACCTCAAGGGAGCTCAGCTTTTCCTTGGCCAATATTTGAAGAAAAAACTTGGCTTGTAAAGCTAAGATATAATCATGCCTCTTTCCTTTCTAAAAAAAACCTGTGGTGGCTCTCAATATCCCTTAAGGTAAAAGTCGAAACTCCTTAACAGGGCTTTCAGCCCCCTCCATGATGCGACCCCGTGACACCGCACCCCTCCACTCCTCACATAAACCATGCACGCCATCCTTCTAAACCCCTGCAATGGCTGCCCGTGCCCTGCTGTGTTACACCCACACCTTTGCACATGCTTTTCCCTCCACCTCAAATTCTTCCCCCGTCCTTTTTGTCCCTCTGACTTGTTCTGAAGGATTCTAACTCCAGGAAAGCTCCACCACACCGTATGCACCTCTAGAGTGTGTCCCTGTGCATCACCCCACAGTGCAATCATTTGTCCACGTCTGTCCTCCGGACCACAACATCACCTCCTAGAGCGGTTGCGTCTTCTTCAACTTTATATCTCCAGCTTCTATCGCAGAGTGAATGTTCAGTGAGTGAGTGAATGCCATTTTCTTTTTACTCCAGCACATTTTCTGAGTCAGAAGGAAATTCCTTTTCCAGTCTGCCTCCAACACCCCAACATCTCAAACCAGCTGATCTGTTCTCCTCAAGTCCCAGGTACAGGGTTCCCACATTAATCTCTTTCCTGGGCATCCAACATAACTCAACTCCTCATTCACCAGTTCCTGCTCCAGCACAAGTGAGAAATGATATGCATCCACATTTGCATTCAACTATATTTACATTTATCTTATCTGTGGGCAAACACAGGGATGCTAATTATGGCAACTTTCTCAGCAGGTCCCCTCAAAGATTAAGAATGTGGTCTGTGGCTATAGAAGAGAAAAGGTAGATGGGTCAACTGAGGCTTGAAACCACAGTTTCATTATCGTTTTGTTAAGATAAATGAAGTGACCCCAGAGATGAGCTCCCTCACAATCTGAGGGTAGTGAGGGTAATAGGGACAACAGTAATTCCATGGGCCTAATAATCACCTGTCACCACTAGAATAATGCTAACGTTTATTGAATGTTTTCTATGTGTTGAGCAGAATACTGAGAAGTTTACAGGGACTGACTGACTTAACATCCATACCTTTATAAAGGATCTGCCACTTAGAGTTGTGCGACCCTGAGTAAGTATGTTACTTCTTTTTGCCTCCATTTCTTCAGGAGTAAAATGGGACTCGTCATGGTACCTACAACATAGTGATTAAATGAGTTATTATATACAAATGCTTAGTAAGCCTCCCCAGAATCTGGCCCCATCCCCAAAGTTAATCTGAACCTGAGGTTATTGGTCCTAATCATTGGGGTCTAATACCTCAGAGCTGCTATGTGGCCCAGGCTGCCCAAGGGAGTAGAACCAAAGCCAGCAGGTGGGAGGAAAGAAGGCAGATAGCTAGTCATTATCATCATGTTTTTCTAATAAAGCCTTTAAAGTGATAAATGCAGCAATTCTACTTCTTCTCTACCTTGGAGAAACTATCATAACATAAACATAAGGACTATGATATTATGATATCATGACATCAAACATAAGGAGGCATATATAAAATGCTACGTGGAAGACTTGTTTGGAATAGTGAAAATCAGAGAAATCTATATGTCCATAAGACATTTAGAAATGGCTACATAGACTGTAGCAGATCCAACCTATAAATTACTAAGGAATAGTTGCAAGCACGAATGTGACTTTACACCTGTCAGCAGGCTTGCGAGGCATTGTTCCAAGTGCTTACACAAATTAACTCATTTGATTCTCACAAGAACCTTATAGAATAGGGATACTATAATTACAATTCTCAAGGAAGGAAACTGAGGGAGGTTTAATAATTTAGATCATGCAACTAACAAGTGACAAAGCTGTGATTTGAATACAGACGGTCTGGCTCCAGAGACCATTCTCTTAATCATTCTGCTAATTTATTGTTGACTGAAAAAAAAAAAGCAAAGGGCAAAAAGACACAAAGTATGCTATTTGTGTAAAATATACACGCAATACAAAACTATATTGTTTCTAAATATGTACATAAAGGCAAGAAAATGATCTACAAAAAAAAATCACACCAAATTATAACACTAGTTGCCCGTGTGAAGGCAACAGGGATTTAGGAAGATGGATTGGGTGACCAGGAAGAACTTCACCCTGACCTAAAATGTTTTAAATTTTTAAAAGAGAATGTATTTCTGTATTGCAGAATGATTTGAAACTTATAAAATGAAAATAACCAGAAGGAACCAACTACTTCAGGATTAGATGTGTTTTCCAATACTAAAAGAAATATGTAGCTTAGATTGTCACTCTTCAGGGATTCTGGAGAGTAGATCCAAGCGTCAGCGAGTGACTGGACTGGAAAACCATCTACTGGAGCACCCTATCTGGTTGTCACCTTAGACAAATAAACTCAACATCTTCCAAATTACTCATCATCTTTTATAGTCAAACTTCTTACCCCTCTTGTCTCTTGTAGGTCCATGAAAAGCATTGCTTACATTTACCCAAATATAATTATAATCCCTTAAAATTTCTGTCCATTTTTCTAACTCTAACTTCTTTATCCATGCTAAGTAACTTCAATTATTCTTCTACAGCCTTTTAGTCATTTGAAGATGGCTATTCATCAACTCCTAAGTCTTCTCTCCACACTAGTTGTGGTGGTGAGAATGAGTAGCAATAGTGATGATGGTGGTGATGGCACTGGTGGTAATAGTGAGAATGAATCATGGTAACAGTAGTGGTGATAATGATAGTGGTGGTGGTGGCAGTGGTGGTGGTATTAGTGATGGTGAGAATGAGTAGAAGAGGCAGTACAGTAGTTAAGTACAGTAGTTATGGTTATGATGGTGGTGATAGTGGTAGTGGTAGAGATGGTGGAGGTGATGGTGGTGATGACAGTTGTAGTAGTGCCAAAGGCAGAGGATACGATGGTGCTGGTAGCAGTGGTGGTGACAATAAGGATGTTAAAGGTGGTGGTTGTGGAATTGACAGTGGTAGCAGTGATGGTGAGAATTAGTGGAGGTAGTAGTGGTAGTACTTGTAATTGTGGTGGTGCTGGTGGTAGTGGTGAAGGTGATGGAGCTGGTGGAGGTGGTAATAGCAATGGTGAGATTGAGCAGAGGTTGTAGTGGTAGTAGTGGGGACAGTGGTAATGATGATGCTGTTGTAGCAGATGATAACACAGTATTTGGCATTTGATGAGTACTGAAAGTAACAGCAATATAGCCATGGTGGCAATAGTGTTGGAGATGATGAAAACAGAGGTGTTGAATTCAAGCTAAGCACACAGCAAAAAGCAATTCTAGATCTAGGGCTGATTACCTGGCTGCTGAGACCAAAGCCCCTCCTCCATTTTTGCTACTGCCATTTGGCAAGACAAGCAGAGGGAAGGTCACGTGGAAGGGTACTTGGAAGGATACGTGGCCTGGAATGACAGCAGCAAATAGGATGATACTTCCCAGGCTGGGTGGTCTATAGGACTCTACTTGCTACTTCCCAGCCATAGCAGTTTGTTCCAAATCTCAGCCTTCCACGTCTACTTCATTTTGGATTTGTCCATGATGGCAATTTCCTATGTGCATTTGAGAGAAGGAAAAATGGGAAGAAAGTAGAGAGTAAAGTAAGTCCACAAAAGTAAGCTCTTAGTCTCTTTTAGCCCACCCCAGGCAAGCCTTGGCCAGACCTGTCAGAGTCCAGCCCTACTAGTTGCCATTGCCCATGTAGAGAGGTCAAGAAGTAGGAGTATGAGGCCACATTCCAACAGTGGTGGCAAGGCCCCATCAGCCACACCTGACCCAACACTCCCACAGACACTGAGTCCTGCTGAGGGACACTTGGCCTGTTCTGCCACAGATAGCAAGGTGAGCAATTAGGTTCAGGAATCAGAAAACAATTTATTTAAAAAAAAAAAAAAATACTGCAGTGCCTACAACAGCCTGTTCAAACAGAGTAACCATAACAGCATGGCATCTCTGGAACTCAGTGGCATTTCCGAAACTCATTCCAGCAAAGATAACAAGTACTTTGGACTTCAACCAGGCCAATTCCATCCCCATCAGCCAAAAGTTTGGCCAAAGCACCTCCATTGTCTCACATTTGATTCACTAGGGGATTAGGCACAATGAGTAGCAATTAATGTCACCCCGTTCTCAACTCTTCCTGGTGCCTTCCTCTGGATTTTATTGGGTTTCCCAGATCTGACACTACACTAAGCAGGTCTCAGGGTTAAGTGGGGCTTCCATATGTCCTGTCTGCAGCCAAGTCTTAAGTGTTGACGATAATGATGGTGATGGTAGTGGTGCCACTAAGGCTCCCAAGCAGGACTGGATGACCTACTTACCAGGGCAAGCTCATCTTCCAAAGAAATAATATCCTCCTAGGTCCACAAATGCCAAGCATCTCCTAAAATTATTACTCTTTTCTCTTCTTCTTCCTCTTATTCTCTCAAAAGTCTGGTTACCTGCTCCCTACTGAGTACAGTCACCTTGATTATGATGTTTCCCCTTAGTTTGGTTAACCACATTTATAGGGCACCACTACAAGACAGACACTGGGCTAACTACTGGAGGTTCAAGGTTCAGTTAGTTTTAGTCCTACCCTCAAGGAGTTCTTAGTCCAGCAAGTGAGACAAACACTAACACATAAGGTAAACACAATGTGGCAAGTGACTTTTTAAAAATAACAAGAAGAAGAAGTCGAGAAGGATTGTAGGGGCTCCAAAAGGGGGCACATAACCTCTTGGAATGGGTAGATCTAGCTTGGCTGAGAACCTTCTTACCATTCATCCCAACGCAAAGTTGACTTGGGGTCTCAAAGCCTGTCATCCCTTGCTGAAGGGAGCCACAACAGTGTCCCTCATTCTATCATGGAAGCTTAATAAATCAGCTGTAATTCCAGCTTCTAAAGGTCCTTACTTTTCTGGGTTCCTCAGAGATCTCAGCCAGGAAGATCCCCAGTGATGTAGGACCACACCAACAAAGTGATCTTCAGGCCTGAAGTTTCTTTGGTTGAATTCTCCACATGCTCCCTCAACCCAGTGCCAGTGCCCTTGATGGGAGAACATCCATCAGCAAAGGGGCAAATGAGGTTGCCAGCATTTTTGTGCAAGGAACTACGAGAGATGAGAAGCATCTAGCCCTTCCCTCGTGAAGTTTATAGTCTTATCAAGGAACTTTGGAGATCAGCCATCCCAGTCTACTCATCATATAGATGAGGGAACTCTGGTCAGATAGCAGGGAACGAGCTGCCCAGCACTGCATCAAGCCCAGTCCTTGTCCTGTTGTGCTAGAATGTGTGTTCCACAGGGCAAGGGATTTTTGAGTATGTGTTTTGTCCCTGTCTAGGGCAATGTGTGACAACAGGACAGCTCTCAGAAAATATTCACTGATGCCAACATTGATACAGAATTGAATCACACAGGATAGCAGAGTTTAAAAAGCATGGGCTTTGGAATCAAACAGACCTGCCTGTAATCCTGGCTCAGTTTCTTTTGAGTGTGTGACCTTGCACAAATTCTTCATGCTCCTCAGACCTCAATTTTGTCATCTATAATATGTAGATCATAGTCTCACAGGGTGTGGTGAGGTTTAAACGCAGTAACACCAGAGCATTAAACACAGTGCTTGTCACATAAGTATGTGCTCAGCAAGTGGCATCTGTCATCATCAGGAATAACAGTATTAAGCAGGCAATGAGTAACTCAGAGAAGAACATGGGGACAAACTGGACAAAAGGGACAAGACTAGCCAGACCCCTAATCCAACATCAACCACAGAGAAGGCAAACCCACTGGAGAAATCTGCCTCTGAAAGATTTCCCCTGATCACGTCTCCACTCCCTTCATTAACACCTGACATTTTGCCATAAGAGGTACACCCTTTTGACTATAATTCCAACCCTTACAACTGTGTGCCTCCTGGATGAAGACTGACTTTGAACTACGATCAGATGTCCACACTCTAATGTAAATGAACTGTACGATCTTTCCTTGAGTTCCGTGAACACTTAATCAAACACCTACTATTTTCCAACAGCTTTCTCAAATCTCAGATCTTGTTTAATCCTCACAACATCCTCAGAAATTCCGCAAATCCAACCATTTTACACATAAAGACACAGGTTCAAAAAGGTTAAGTAACATCTGTGTGGTCCCACAGCTGGCAAGTGAGATAACCAGGATTCCAACTCAGGTCTCCTGAGACCAATTCAGTCACCAAAGGCTCACCACAACCTAGGGATCATTTTCGATAATGAGTTGGAGGCAGAATGCAAGAGGCTGGAGGGCTAACCATAGGACTAGGGGCTCAGAGGACACATTACCTACTTCACAGCGTGCCTCTGGCCTGCCTCCAAACACAGATGCTCTGGGTCAGCGCCCTCAGGTCCAGTGATCTGCTTCAGCATGGAGAGAGATGGATCTGTGCTGACTCTTCTGAACCCTCCCCTACCCTTATCTGAGCATGCAGGCAGGACCCCTACGCCACCATCTGTATTTCCCAGGAGGAAGTTCGGAACCCTCCAAAGGGAAACAGCAGGGCCTATGTTGTAATGTAGGGTTTCTGAAAACTCAATAATTCACATACCTCCTTCATAGTTCTGCCCTAATCCATGCACCACCTGTATTATTATTTATTTAATACATTTCCCTAGATCAGTTCACTATTTTTACTTAGCCAAATTTATTCTAAAAGGTGTATTACCACAGTATTACTTTCTTTCACCTCATCCTAAGCAATAATATCCATAAAAATCTTAAATCTGAAGTGCTTGTTCTAAAACACATTAAAAATAGAACATAACTATAGATAAACAATTCCAGAAAATATATCAAATTTTATAAAAATATTGCCTTTGTATTCTATTCATGGCATGAAGAGATGATTAAAATAAAATTTAATTTTGACAATCTATTCAAATTGGCAAATGAATGAAAATATTAAACCCATTAAGTTTTTCGAAGGTCAAAAGTAACATTGTAATAGCATTTTATTCATTCCCATTGCAAATTATCATCCAGTCCTACATTTACATGTGTATAGTAAATGTTTTCTACCTCTAGCCACAGTCCTCAAACATGAACAAGTCATTCTCTCCTTCAAAAGGAGAGAAAAGGTTGCGGGGGGTGGGGGGAACCTCTTTGCTTTTTCTCTTCATTCTCAGATGCTCAGATGAGTGGTTTATATTCCCAGATTCCATTTCCTAGTCTTTTCCTCTAATTAGAAATGTTCACTCCATGGTCCAGGGTTGGAACTTGATTCTCTCATATACTAACCCAAGAATTATGAGATTGAAATTCTTTTATACCCTGTTTTAAGGTATGGTCAAATGACTTGACTCAAATTCCAAGACTAGTAAGGAAAGAACTCAGGCTCCAAATACACAGGCTAGCACAAACTTCAATATTTTCCTAAGGGGGAAAAAAGCATGCATAGCTTTAAAATAAGGAAGGTTTGTGATTCACCAGTGGCAAGCACGCCTCACTTTATGTAACTCTTCTGTAATCCACACAGGATCCAGCAGGGATTATGAGGAGTAAAATGTCCTAATTAATCCTGGAGAGTAATTAAATACCATGAATAATTTAATCAGATATAGTTGTCACAATCATATTGATAATTAAATCATAGGCAATAATTCAGAAACCTGTCCTGACATCTGCTTAAAAACTTCTAAAATGATGTAATCTCGATTATCTACCCCTTTGGGGGCCAAACAGGCTTCGTAATTTCTTGGAGTTACCAGAATTAGATCAGAGAACCCAGAGTTGGGGAAGCAAAGTCATTATTCTGACTAGACTTAAACCATCATTTTTACAAACCCTGAAACAATTCTTCTGTCCTTCCTACCTTCCTTTTCTCTCCCCCTCCCTCCACTCTTTCCTCCATTCTTTCTTTTTTTCCTTTCCTTCAACAAACACTGACTTAGTACCTAGTGTGTCCATGGGCTCCAGATTTACCTAGAGCTGCAATGCCGTCCCTGCCCTCCAGGAGCAAGCAATCTTGTTGGGAGGTGAAAATAGGACAGAGAATTAATATCCTCCCCTCTCAGGCCACTGACAATCCCAGAAATGGGCAGATGTGGAGCAGTTCATTCACTCATCCATCCTTTCTTCCAGCATTCACCGTGGGCTACGCCAGGCATTGTGCTGGATGCTTGAGATATAGGACAAGGGACAAGACTCAGCTCCCTCTCCAAGGAGACCTCGGTCTGGTGGAAGACAGGATCGCTGCACTGCAAGATAAAGTGCTCTCCCCATCAGACTAGGGTGTTGGGGAAGGTTTCCTGGGAGGAGTGATGTCTGATACAGTATTGAAAGGAAAAGAGAAGTTAGACAAATTAAGGAAAGGAGGCATTCACAGATGCAGGGAAAAGCAGAGGTAAAAATATGAAAGCAACAAATACAGCCTGGCTCATTGGGGGTGGTAGTTTGTTGAGTTTGTCTGGAGCAAAATGCTTCTATAGGGAAACAGTCAAAGATGAACCACAAAAGGCCCTTTGGACTGAGAAATCTGGGCTTCGTCCTGATGTGGGGACACTGAGAGTTTCAGCAGAAGAATGGCAATCAAGACAAATCCACTGCCATGGCTAGAGACACAGGTCATGGAGAATGACATGGGTCAGTCCCACACACGATGCAGTTGCTGTGGACACCAAGGGGTGTCTCACCCGAGTGAGGGTGAGAGAGCAATCCTGGGGCCCAAGAGGAGCAACTGTAACCCCTCCCAGGAGAGAGGGAACAGGTTCTGTGAGAAAGAGTCGGACATGAGGTTATTGAAGTCTGTGGAAGGCAGAGCTTCTGAGGAGAGGAGACACAACTCACACACACACACACACACACACACATCACGTGTGCACACATATATACCTACACATGAAGGTAATATGATAGCCAAAACCCAGATCTGGAGAAACTTATTCGCAATTTTTACTGTTTTCCAATCCTAACTCAAAACTCACCTCTTCCAGGACGGTTTTTCCAGTTGCTTCTTTTCTCTGCTTCCCCGTGTCCCTTGGGCACTCAGTTAGCATTGCACTCAAGCATCCTAAGTGACTCCTTTACCAAATGCCCCACTGAACTGTGGACTCATTCTCTGCCCTCTCCCCATACTCTCTCACACACTAAACGGGGCTGCTTCAGGCCACACATTCCCAAAGGAATCCAGGCCCAGAAGCCTGTGAAGAGAAGACCACATTTAAGGAGACAGGAGGGAAACGACATCGGGGGACAACAAGGATTCTGTGGAGTTAGCGTCTAGGGGAAGTGCATCACTAGATTCCGCAGAAGGAGAGTCAGGGGAGACAAGAAGCAAAGGGTTGAGGCAGGGGGTCCTCACACAACAAACCTTGCTCCTCACCTACTATGCGGCCACACTGCAGGTAAGGGGAGATACAGTTCCTGCCAGCAGTCCGTCTGGAAGACAAGCGAGACCCAACGAAATTCAGCGCTGAGTTCTTGAGGGTACAGTGGTTACAAGACAGTGGGGAAGTCTAAGCAGTAACAGCAGGAGTGGACAATGGAGCACAGCCATCAGAACGAACGGTTACAGAAGCCTCAGAAGGACCTGGGGATATGTGTGTGATAACAATGTCACATGGAAAATCAGAGCCCAAAACTAAGAGTTTATATAAACAGGAAGTATAAATGAAAAGGAAAAAGAGCAATACACAAATATCAAAGCTTTAACATCAGTTGTATTTGGATACTGGAGTTACAGGTGCCTTTTTTGCTTTGCTTTTCAAACTATTTGTAGTGAGGCTACTTTTTTTTCTTTGCATTTTTACAGCAGAATGACTTACCAGAGGGTAAGGGGGCCGGTTCCACCATCAGGGGATTCACTGCCAAGAAGCATTCAGGAGCCAAATTAATCCTTCTCTGGCACCCCAAGTGACATATGCTAATTTGCAGGAGGATCTAAGGCAAGGCAACCTGCCCACATGCCTTTCTTAATCCTGTGCAATTATATCCACCCTGGGTAATGATACTCTGCAAAAGTTACTCATAACACAGGCCGACTTTCCTCCCCAGGCCCTCCTGCTGTGCCCCGCTCCTCCTCCTCCTCCATAGTCAGCTCAGGTGAGGAAACACTGTCGGGGGGGAAAAGTTTCCCAACCGTCTCTGATTTGAGCCCAAGGACGACACTCAGGGAGGTATGAGAGTTTCCATGCTTTTTTCCCAAAGGCCATTCCATCTGGTTTCTTCCCTGTCAATGCCTCTGACCCTGCTCGTCTCTCCCTCCTCTCTGTCCAGAAAGGGGCCATGGGAAGGAGGGGCCAAAAGGAAATCAAGATAGGAGGAAGTCAGAATGACTCTATAGGTAGAAGAACTGAGGTCTAGGGAAGAGTGCCTTGCCCAAGCTCACGGGTCATTGTGCTTGAACCAGATTTAGAGTATAAGCCCCCCCAAGACCCAAAGACCTCAGAAGAGGAAAGATTCTGATCTCTACCTTTCAGAACAGACCAGAGACTAGAAGTTCCCCTGGTGCTGTTTCAGGCCTGACCAGAAAGCTGACCACTGCACACCATAGGTGGTCAGGGTCTCAGGGAGGCATGATCCAAAGGATATTCTGAAAAACAAACAGCAGGAGGCAATGGGGGAATCAGGCACCTTGGATGAAGGTGGACAATGGCAGGGGAGAGCAGTTTGCTGTGGCCAATATATTTAAGCTACTTTCCACGGAAAACTAAATCAGATTGTGTTTGCCTTGGGATATGAGACTAATTCTCATCATCTCTTTGGCTAATCAACAAATAGTTATCAGATCTTCACTCTGAGGCCCAGCCCTGAGTTATATGGGGATATGGAGATTTAGGGGGATCCGATCTTGCCTGGCTGGTGCTCCCAGCCCAGGAGGGAAGGCCCTAGGAACCTATACCAGATGTGGACAATGGTTCCATAGTCCCTCACCTTGGGATTCTCTGAAGACGTGGTTGGAGCCAAATGAAGAAGTCACTAGAAACCCACCAACAAAAGTGTGATCATTTCCACTTTTTTAAGTAATGGGAAGGCTTGTCCCAAGTTATCCAATAATTTTAACAGCTTCAGCTATTGAAATACAGAGTATAGTCTGAAAAATGAGCAACAATTAAGGATAACCAGCAAGTCTGAGGAACAAAGTTTACTGGTCAAGAAGGAGACTGGATCCAGATTCTGGTCTTCAGTGGGAAATCTTATCACTATTGGGTGGGTGAGAGACAAGTCACACCCAAAGCCTAGTGTAGCCAGCCCCAGGGAATTTCTGAAAGTAGCACTTACTATCAAAAGTGGATTTGAAACCAAAATGGAAATAACACTTACTTTGCCTTCCTTTTCAATGTCCTCCATAAAGGAGAAGCACATTGCCAATCATCTAAAGCAGCACATGGCCTGAAAAGCTTGGGTTAAAGTTTTGGACCAAAAAACCTAAAAGGCCATATGTTTAAAATGCTTGTAGTTTTTCTTTGGGTCATATTGATTTCCAGATTCCATTTGATTGGGCTTCAGTTAAAACAACATAGATTATCCACCCTTGGATATCAGTGGTCGGGCTAGTCAAGGAGCCTACGTTCTTGGACCACCACCCACCACCATGCACAAAAGTCCTGATGCAACATTGACTATCTCAGAGCAGGACTGGGGCCCACAAATGCTGCTCACTGCTCCTCCCTGCTCATAAAGTTTGCATACAAGCTCAGGAGGCAGGCCCCGAGCCCACAATCTACGTAGCAGCAGCCCCTCTATGAAAGGGCCTTGTGATATTAGCACATTTCTTCCAGGACCAAGGGCTAGATGCCCAGGCCTAGCAGCTTCCTTGAGCATGTCTGCTCAGCTATAAAACTCTTTTACTATCATTTTAACTACTTTCTGGTCTCAATGCCATCACCTGGAGATACTCTTATCAGGAGAAAGCAGAAAACCACAATCTGAATCTACAGTAGCAGGAGTATTGAGGCCAGAGATCCAGATTCTAGTCTTGGCCCTGCTGTGTGGCCTAGGGAAGTGGTTTAGCCCCTCTGGGCCTTGGGTTCTTCATTTACCTCTATCAGTGCATAGAATTGTCCCTGAGGAATTGGGAACATCCACAGGCTAGGACCAGAGCCTGACTAGGGGCCGCCCTTCATCCTGCCTATATTGATCCAAAAAGAAGAGGTATGTAGTGCTTGGAAAAAATGTAAGATTTAGAATCAAAAGAACTGAGTCTGAATCCTGGGTGTGCCACTTAGAGGCTGCGGGAATTTAAGCAATTACATTAGTTTTTGTAAGTTGCTTCCTCATGTGGGAAATGAGAATAAGACATCACTGAGCACACAGTACCATTGTAAGAAATGAACAAGACATGTATGCAACAGTGGTCCATGAACCAATGTGTCTGTCCACACTGTTGCTAGTCAATGTTAGTCAATGAGTCTCAAGAACTCCCTCCAATTCCACCAGGATTTACTGAGCACCTCATGATGCCTAGCACCATCCTGGACACTATGAAACATTTGCTTTATGGCCCATCCCCTCTAAGGGTACAGGATAGGCAGGAACCACGATGTAATATGTGAGGCTGCAGAATTCAGACATACTAGCAGGGACACATTCAGGGTTAAGTGTCTAAAAGATATAAATCTTAAAAAATCTGATATACCAAGTCTTACACAACTCCAAATAGTTTAATAATTCTACAAACTCCCATCATTTCCTCATTGGTATGATAAAATGTGGTCATCAATAGCTATTTGTACAGATACCCCACTACTTCTTGTCTAGAGGGATAAAATAAAGAACGAAGTTCAGATATTCGCACCTCAAGCAAGGTTCACTTAGAGCCACGAGATCTAGCACTGCTGTCAATACTATGTTGCACCAGCCTCTTCCATATGTTAATAAAGTAGATGTACTAGTTAGGAGGTTTTCCTTACTAAATGCTCTAGCAGGTGGCAGAGGCAGGCATGGAGTACCCCTCCCCCAAATCTACCAAGGAGAGCTGTGCACAGCTTCAGAAAGGTTCCTGGCTCTTCCCTGATGCTTCACCTTGTGCCAGTACCCGAGTGTTGGCTGGATCAATGAATAAGGCATTAGAATCTTCAACCTGATAGAAAGAAAGAAAATGTCATACTTTTCTTACAAAAACATGACCCTCCAAACCAACATGGACAATCTGAAGATTATTAGCTCTTTGGGGTCACCCGCACTTGAGCTTCCCAAACTTGGGAATTTCACAGAGAAGTAAGATGTCCGTCAAAGAAAAGTGATAACTATTATATGATTGCCAAATTTTCATTTTTACAAGTAAGAACATGAAAGAAACAACTACAACCTCTGTCACCATCACCTTAAAAAACATAGGCCATGATTTCAGAATTAAAGACTTTCCTTCTCAAGAATGCACTGCTGATGTCCTTTCACTTACGTTTTCCTAAGAACTAGAGAAAACAGTAATGAGCCAACTTGGGCCCACAGAGCAGTGCTGGAACCATGGTGCACACCTTCTCCCCTTCCCCAGTGCGGCCCAGCTAAATAACACTGTTCTTTGTTATACCTGTGGCAATCACCTAGTTGGAGCCTGCTTCCCTCCAAAACCTCCATGGGGCCTCAGCTTCAAGCTGAGAACCCCTCCTATTCCAACAGATCCTGGAGCCTGCCTCCTGGCTATTCTCTGAGGGGGGAGCTCCTGGGTTCATGCCATCTAAACTAAAACTAGTGCCACCAGTTTCTGAAGGACACAGTCTAATGGGGATCATCTGGATCATTAAAACTTCACCATAATTAACAGTCAATTTAATATTGGAATTGTCATTTCAACACACAGCTGGGTGGAACAAAGTTCAAACGTAGTGTCTTAAACAACCACAGTTGAGTTCCAGTGATGAGAGAAGGAGGGAGCATGCTGTTCTTCATACACAGAGGTGATGCTACAGGCCTAGGGTCAACAGGGTATTTTTGAGTTAATTTTCTAGATAAGAGCTTGCCTCAAGCCATTCATGGACTCCCTTCTGGCCTTGGGTGTCCAAGGGCAGGCCAAACTGGAGATAAGAATATGCTGTTATGGGAGAAAACAATAAAAAGGACAGCATCACTTTCTACACTTTACATAACAGTTCTCTCTTTACAGGCCTATGAAACATTACTATTGCTATTTGATAGACAAGTAACTGAGCATCAGAAAGTTTGTTCATTCAACAGTCAATAAACACTTACCGAGGGGCTTCTATATGCGGCCACTGAGTAAGGTGCTGTGACTCTGCCCAAGGTGACACTGTTGGCAAGTAGAAAAGGGAGCACCCAAAACCAGTCACCTAACCTCAAGTCTATTCCATTCCACAGCTGCCTCTTAGGCTGGGGTCAGTCTTGATGCAGAAGACCACAGACCCCAGAGCCAAAGGAAAGACCACATGGTCAATCTCTTTAGGTTGCTCCTCTGCAGGGAAAGTCAGGACCAATGTACAATTTTCTCAGACACTTGCTGTCTCCAAGAACAAATCAAAGGAGCTACGGAGTTCCATTAGTTATAGCAGCATCCATGGTATGCGGCCCAGAACTGGGTGCCGGGGGCTCTCGCACTCTCTCAAATGCAAGGGCAAGACAGAAATACCCCAGCAAAGCACACATGAAATCTTGGGGGAGAAACTTTTGCCAAAAGAGAGACAGGCTCTCTCTAAAGTTCCGAGGGTTTCCAAGCAATGGGATCAGAAGCCAAACAGTGAGATTTGAAAGGTCCTACTCCTTGGGCCAAGGACTGAGATGTCCAGCATGACCCTCTAGGCCACCTTCAGAATATGGAACCTATTCCTCAAGCCCAGCCCTCTGGTTATGGCACGCATCCCATGCCAGAGGCTTTGGAAACAATGTCTGCCATCCACTCTGGCTGGCTGTCCCTGCTGGCCAGACTGTCACACAGTTGCATCAGAGAAGGGGCCAGTCACACATGAGGCTGCCCATCTCAAGAATGCCAAAATCTTCATGAATGGGCCACCCTGTGCCTGCAATCACAGGCAGGTGGGGCAACAGCCATGGGTCACGTAACTGAGGCCAAATGTGAGAGGCTGGCCGGAATCAATAGATGAGTCAGGGCTCAATGTATAAAACCTCGGGAGCTCCAGTGCTCCTCACATAGCCAGCATCTTCTCTCTTCACTCACCCTTCCTGGTGCTTTGGGTAAGTGTGGGTTCTCCTGGCTCTCATCTTCCCAGGTGATCTTGCCCAGGCCTGCAGAGACTAGGCAGACCAGGGGACAATGGACAGGCAAGGCCCTTACCCCTTCAGGAGCTACTGGACCTCTGCTTCCCAACTGCATTCATGTTGAGAGGGAATTCAGGCAGGAAAGAGACAAGGGCTGAGCTGCTGCTGTGCAGATGGTGTTTCTGGTCTTCTGGCTAGAATGTAAACTCCACAAAGAGAAGACTATCTCCTGTCTCTCCAGCACCCCTGGAGTGGCAGGCCCCCAGTGCTGGGCAGAGGGGCACTCTGCAGAGACTGTCCCATGCAGCCTGTGAAGGGGCTAAAAGGACCTCAGGAGGTCCTGTGGGGAGGAGAGGTTGAGCCTACTCTAGAGAGTGGGGAGAAGGAGAATGATTCAGAGATTGCTGCAGGTGGGAGAAATTTTAGGATCCAAGGGAACCCAATGCCTGTTTTACAGAGAGATGTTCTGAGAGGAAAATGACTTGTGAGATGCTGAGACACGGGTTCCTACTATTTATAGTCCCCTTAACCAAGCTTGGACTTTAGCAAATAGAAAGGGCGATGGCTGATGTCTTCTGGCCAGAGATGCTGGTCCAAAGGGTCGTTAGAGTCCAGACAGGACCATGGGAGAGCCTGCCTTTTCTGATAACTGGACTGGGATCAGGCTGAGCTCAGTGGGATAGACCAAGAGTCTGAACTAAGGACTTTTGCAGAGAAAGGGGTGCAACCCAACCCTCCAACATTCCGACAAACCTCCCTCTGTTGTGTCAGGGATGAGTCAAATCTCCCACCCTAGGTGGAGGTTTGTGTAATTTTCTGTTTGCGCTCAGAGAATCAGCGTTGGAGATCTGAGAGATGAAGCGCACGAACCCTCGCATTTTACAGAAGTGAGGAAACAGGCCGCAGGATGGGATATCTGCCCCCAAAATCACACAGCAGAGGCCAGACGCAGAGCTAGGCGAGAGAAATGGGCACCACTAAGCTGGCGATGTAAAGCTTGGTAAAGACTTTCGGCGAGGGAGTGCAACTCTTTTCTAAAAGTACAATCCTAGGAGTCCCAGCGGAGAGCTCTCCCGGATCTGAGCAGAGAGAACTTCAAGCCTGGCCCAGGCAGTGCTGCTCCAGATGATGGGTGTTACCTGGTGCAACTGCCTCCTCCCCGCATCCTCCTGCCGCTGGTCCAGTGATGCTCTCTGCTTTCTTTCCAGGCTTCCCTCCCTCCTTAGACAAGATGTCTCACCAGAAAAAGCAACCCACTCCCCAGCCCCCAGTGGGCTGCGGGAAGATCTCCGGCGGTGGCGGCGGTGGCGGCGGCGGCGGCAGCGGAGGCGGCTCTGGCGGCTGCGGTTTCTATAGCGGCGGCGGCGGCGGAGGCGGTGGCTCTGGCGGCTGCGGCGGCGGCAGTGGCGGCAGTTCCGGAGGGAACATCAAGTACTCCGGCGGCGGCTCCTCCAGCTGCGGCGGCGGCTCCTCCAGCGGCGGCGACTCCAGCTGCGGCGGCGGCTCCTCCGGGGGCAGCAGTGGCTTCTACTCCGGCGGCGGCGGCGGCGGCAGCTCGGGCCAGCAGGTGCAGTGCCAGAGCTACGGAGGCATTTCTAGCGGCGGTTCCTCCGGGGGCGACTCCAGCTGCGGCGGCGGCTCCTCCGGTGGCGGCTCCAGCTGCGGGGGCGGTTACTCCGGCGGCGGCGGCTCCAGCTGCGGCGGGGGCTCCTCTGGCGGCGGCCCCGGCTATTTCTCGTCGCAGCAATCCACCCAGACCTCCTGCGCGCCCCAGCCGAGCTACGGAGGAGGGTCGTCTGGCTGCAGCGGCTCCTCCGGGGGCGGCAGCGGCTGCTTTTCCAGCGGCGGGGGCGGCGGGGGCTCCGGCTGCGGCGGCGGCTCCTCCGGAGGTGGCAGCGGCTGCTTCTCCAGCGGTGGGGGCTCCTCCGGGGGCGGCGGCGGCTGCTTCTCCAGCGGTGGGGGCTCCTCCGGGGCCAGCGGCTCCTCCGGGGGTGGCTCCGGGAGTGGCAAGGGCGTCCCGGTCTACCACCAGACCCAGCAGAAGCAGGCACCCACCTGGCCAAGCAAATAAGGCCCCCTTGGACGCCAAGGAGGCGAAGGAGATGGAGGTGTTCTCCGTGGGCGCCGATGGGCTTAGCGCTCTCATGATATTGCCCTGAAGTTTCCGTTTTCTTTATGTCTTAACTCACCTGGAAGAAGCCATTGAGCTCTCAGGCTGCATCTTGTTCTGCAGTTTTTCTCCTTGGTTTCTGTACAACTGCCTCCCAATCCCAGTGCCTCCTCAGTCAATAAATTTGCAATTCATGAGAATATTTGGGTTTCCAGGAGTCTTTGTAGCTTCCAAGTTCATTCATTCCATTCCTGTCCTTTCCTCCATTTCCTCATCCACAGGTACATTCATTCAACGAATATATTTATTCTGTTGGGGAGAGGTTGGATCGGCAGATAGGAGTCACGGGCTTAGGGGTTGAGTAGCCACCGTGGGTCTCCTCATTGAGCTCAATGCTTTCTTAAGACAGGGCTACCCTGGGAAGATGCTGTCTTTCATAGTCCAGAGCCTGCTCTGCAAGGTCTGAAAGCAGGGTGGCTGCACATTAGGAGCACCAGCTTGTGCTACCCAGACTCTCAGGAGAAAGGATACCTATATCCGATATTTATGAGCCTCTACAGTGTGTAAGACCCTTTACTAGGCAGCTATAGGGACAAGAGGAAGTAGAGGAGCTATTTCCTGCTCTCTTGAAGGAGTTTCACCCAACTTAGGAAAATACAGCAGAAGTGTATGAAATGTTCAATACCAGTACCACAGCGATCAGGGGAAACACAGGAAGCTTTCCAGTTAACAAGGAGGAAGCTCAGTTGCTCTGTTAATTGCATGACATAGAACGTCAAAAGGGATGTAGAACATCAGTCTGAACAGGAATTCTCCAGGCTCCGTTTCATATCCTGATTCTACCAGCCCTAACTGAATGCCAATTTATTGATTTACTCAAAATAAAACACCTGCTACATCAAAAAGTCAAGGAATTCTCCCTACCCAGTCACTGCTGGAGACAAAAAGACAAGTTATTCACCCCCCCCCCCTCAACTCTTCCATTTACAGGGTCAGCACCGCCTTCATAATTTTTCAATGGTAGCTTATGGAGATCAAAACAGGTAGCAGCCTTAAAGATCCAATGTCCAACTACTGCATTATTTTTATATGTTTTGTTTAAATGAAAGTAGAATTTTTAATTCTGTACCAGAGAGTAGATGCATTTTTCCCTGTTGCTCCTGCTAAGTATAAGTAAAATATTTGGACATCATATATAAAACAAACATGGAAGAGTCTGAAAAGTGGAGAGAAGAAGGCGGAGTAGTTGGAGTCTTCAGAACGTGAGGACTGACACAGTGGTGAGTTCCCTGGGTTTTCTTTTTGCCTCCTAAATAGCCCAGATTGGGCACTAGAAAGTCTGCAACCAAGAAATGCCAAAAAGTGCAGACAAAAAATAGCCCCAAGAAAATCTTAGGGAAAAAGGTGACCAAGCAAGGCAGAAATCTTTTCTGACACTATCCACCCTACTTTAGCCAGACATCTTGGGGGAGAAATGATTGGGAATATTGGACTTCCAGCTGTCACCCGGGAAGAGGTAATAGCCCCCACACACACTTCACTGGTGCAGTATTAGCAGAGGCTTGCTATAGTAAAAAATTTAAGTAAGATCCGGGGTGTCGTAACATAACACTAAAAGTGTCCAACACAATTAAAAGTCACTCATCAGACTAAGAACCAGGAAAATCTCGACCTGAATGAGAAAAAACACACTCTATATACTAACGCTGAAATGATACAGATTTTGGGATTATCTGATAGGGATTTTAAAGAAAACATTATAAATATGCTTCCACAAGAAATTATAAACACACTTGAAACAAATGAAAAAACAGAAAGTCTTGGCAAAGAAATAGAAGAGATAAGAATCAAGTGGAAAGTTTAGAACTAAAAAATATAATAACCAATTGTAGAACTGAATTTTAGAATTGAAAAATATAAAACTAGCTGAGTGGGCTCAACAGCAGAATGGAGATCACGGAGTAAAGAATCAGTGAACTCAAAAATAGATTAATAAAAATTATCCAATCTCAACAAAAGAGAGAAAATAGGGTGAAAAAAAAAGAACAGAGCCTCAAGAATCGGTGGGACAACAAAAGAACTAGTGCTCATATAATTGGAGTCCCAGAAGGAGAGGAGAGTGTGGGACTGAAAAATATTAGAAGAAATAATCACTCAAAATTACCCAAATTTGGTGAAAGGCATAAACCTACAGATTCAAGATATATTAATCTCAAACAGGATAAACCCAGAGAAATCCACTCCAATATATCACTCACAAAAATGAACTCTAAATAGATTAAAAATGCTTAAAACTTAAGACCTGAAACTAGGAGAAGAAGAAAACATGGGGTAAAAGCCCTTTGACATTGGTTTCAGAAGCAGTTTCCTGGATATAACAGCAAAAGCACAAGCAGCTAAACCAAAAATAGACAAGTGGGACTACATCAAACTGAAAAGCCTCTGCACAACATAGGAAACAATCAACAAAATGAAAAAGCAACCTACAGCATGGGAAAAAATATTTGCAAACTATCTAACTGGTAAGGGGTTAATATCCAAAACCTATAAAAAACTCATTCAACTCAATAGCAAAAAAACTGATAATCTGATTTTAAAAGGGGCAGAGGAACTGAATAGACAGTTTTCCAAAGAAGATATACATAACCAACAAGTACATGAAAAGGTGCTCAACATTGCTCATCATCAGGGAAGTGTAAATCAAAACCACAATGAGATATCACCTCACACCTGTTAGAATCATTTTCATCTGAAAGACAAGAGATAACATGTGCTGGGGAGGGTGTGGAGAAAAGGAAACCTTTGTGCACTGTTCCTGGCAGTGTCAGTTGGTACAGACATTTTGGAAAACCATATGGAGATTCCTCAAAAAATTAAAAATAGAACTGCATATGATCCAGCAATTCCACTTCTGGGTATTTATCTGAAGAAAATGAAAACACTAACTTGAAAAGATACATGCACTCCCATGTTCTTTGCAGCATAATTTGCAATAGCAAAGATATAGAAATAACTGAAATGTCCATGGATGGATTAATGATAAATAAAATGTAGTGCATATCATATATATATATATGATGGAATATTATTCAGCACTAAAAAAGAATAAAATCCTTTGATTTATGACAACATGGATGGACCTTGAGGGCATTATCCTAAGTGAAATAAGTCAGACAGAGAAAGACAAATAGCAGATGATCTCACTTATACATGAAATCTGAAAAAGAACAAAACAAGCTCATAAATACAGAGAAGAGATTGGTGGTTGTGGCAGGGAGGAGATGAAATGAGTGAAGGGAGTCGAAAGGTACAAACTTCCAATTATAGAATAAATAAGTTATGGGGATATAATGTACAACATGGCGATTATAATTAACAACACTGTGTTGCGTATTTGAAAGTTGCTAAAAGAGTAAATCTTCAAAGATGCCGCACAAGAAAAAAAATTTGTTACTATATATGGTGACAGATGTTAACTAGTCTTATTGTGGTGATCATTCTGCAATATATACAAATATCTAATCACTATATTGTACACCTGAAACTAATATAGTATAGTATGCCAATTATACCTCAATGAAAAATAAATAAATAAATAACTACTATCTGATCTGCAAATCCCACTTCTGAGTATACATCCAAAGGAATTGGCATCAGGATCTGCCAGAGATATCTGAACTCCCATGTTGATTGCAGCATTACTAATAATAGCCAAGATATGAAAGTAACCTAAGTGTTCATCAACAGATGAATGTATAAAGAAGATGAGGTATATATATATATATACACACACACACATAACACACACACACACACACACACACACACAATGGAATACTATTCAGCAGTGAGAAAGAAGGAAATCCTGCTACTTGCGACAACTTGCATGGACCTCGAGGGCGTTATGCTAAGTGAAATAAGTCAGACAGAGAAAGACAAATACTGTATGCTATTACTTATATGTAAAATCTAAAAAAGACAAACTCACAGACACAGAGAGTAGAGTGGTGGTTACCAGGGGTTGGAGGGTGGGGGAAATGGGAAGATATTGGTCAAAGGGTACAACTTGCAGTTATAAGATTAACAAGTTTGGGGAATCTAATGTACAGCATGGTGATGATAGCTAATAATACTGTATCATATACTTGAATGTTGCTAAGAGAGTAAATCTTAAATGTTCTCATCACAAAAAAGAAATGGTAACTATTTGACAGGATGGAGGTAGTAGTTAATATCATGGTGGTAATCATTTTGCAATTTATAAATGTATCAAATCAACACATTGTACACCTTACCATTATGTGTCAATTATATCTCAATAAAGCCGGGGAAAAAACATATAATAAAGATGTTAAGGAGAGTTGCACATCATAAGAAAAGAAAAGAAATCCACACCAAGAAACATCGTAATCAAACTTCTGAAAACTAAATACAAAGAAAAAGATCATGAAAGCAAGTGGTGAGAAATGGCACGTCATCTATAGGGAAACTGCAACCTGAATGACAGCAGATTTCTCATCAGAAACCGTGAAGTTCAGAAAGAAGTGGCACAGAATCTTTCAAGTGCTGAAAGAAAAGAACTGTCAACGCAGAATTCTATATCCAGCGAAAATATTCTTCAGGAATGCAGATGAAATAAAGACAGTCTCAGATGAAAGACAACTAAGAAAATCTGTTGCCAGCAGATCTATCCTAAAAGAATGGCTAATGGAAGTTCTTCGAACAAAAGGAAATGATGAAAGAAGACATTGTAAAACATGAGGAATAAGGAACAATATAAAGTATAAAATTACGGGTCTATATAAGACAGTATCTTTCTTCTCTCAAGTTTTTTAAAATTATGTTTGACAGTTAAAGCAACAACCATAACATTGATGTAGTTCTCAGTGTAGGTAAAGGAAATGTTTAAGACTATTATATTCTAAATGGGGAGAGTAAAGGACCTAAATGGAGGTAAGATCTACATTTCACTCAGAGATAAAATTTCAATACCAATACACTGTGGTAAGGTGTGTATATATTATACCATATCTACAGCAACCACTAAAAAAAAACTATACAAGAGATATACTTAAAAACACTATAGATAAAAGAAAATTCTAAAAAAAGAGAAAGTAAATTTTTATCGTAGTACAGCATACAAGTGCACAAAATACAAGCAAAAGCCCAGTTAATTTTTACCAAGTAAGCTCATCCCAATCACTAAACCTCAGAAACCTTCCTTACACCCCTCTCAGTCACTAGCTCCTGGAAGGTAACATTATTCTGACTTCTGTTATCATGGATTAATTTTACTGATTTTTGAAGTCTACATAAATGTAATCATGTGGTATATATTTTGGTGTGTGTCTGGCTTCTTTTGCTCAGTATTATGTTTGTGAAATTCACTCATGTGTTTGCTTTGAGCTTTTTATTTTTCGTAGTCATATAGTTTACCAGTGTATGAATATATCATACTTTGTCTTTTCTGCTGTTGATTGACATTTGGATTGTTTCCAGTTTTCTGCTATCACAATATTTGTACATGTTCAGCTTTATGGATATTGTCAGTTTTCCAAAGTGCTGCATCAGAATTCCCGATGGTGATGGTTTGCATCTCACCAACACTTGGTTTTGTCTCCTTTTGTTACAGCCTTGAGACTCTCAGAGTCAGTGATCTATAGTTAGCTTTCCCCAAATCAAATCTTAAAATGTTATGTTCTCATTATCATTCATTACAAAATATTTTAATATTTTTTGTGATTTTTTTCCTTAACCCATGAATTATTAGGCATGTATTACCTAATCTCTAAATATTTGGGGATTTTGTAGATATGCTAATATTATTAATTTCCAATTTAATTTCATTGTGGTCAGAGAACACATTCTGTATGATTTCAATTCTTAAAAATTTATACACGGAGGGGCTGGCCCCGTGGCCAAGTGGTTAAGTTTGCGCACTCCGCTACAGGTGGCCCAGTGTTTCGTTGGTTCGAATCCTGGGCGCGGACATGGCACTGCTCATCAAACCACACTGAGGCAGCGTCCCACATGCCACAACTAGAAGGACCCACAACGAAGAATATACAACTATGTACCGGGGGGCTTTGGGGAGAAAAAGGAAAAAAATAATAAAATCTTTAAAAAAAAAATTTATACACGGAGATGTTTTGTGGCCCAGACTATGATCTATCTTGAAGAATGTTTCATGTGCATTTAAAAATTCTTTTAAAAGAACTTATAGTTGTTGGGTGTTTAAGTCAAGTTGATTATGGTTAATAGTGTTGTTTAATTTTTCTGAATCTACTGATTTTTGCTGCTGGTTCTATCAATTACTGAGAGAAGGATGTTGCAATCACCTACCATGATTTTAACTACACATTCATTTAAAATTGTTATAGCTTCCAGATGAAACATCATGAAATATTTCCCTTTCTCTATCATAATTTCTTGTCTTGAAGTCTACTTTATTTGATAAGAAAACTCCAGTTTTCTTATGCTTTCTCTTTGCAAAGTATATCTTTCTTCATATTATTACTTTCATCCTCTCTGCATCTTTATATTTAAAATGCATCCCTTATAAATATCATATAGGAGGGTCATGTTTTTTAATCCAGTCTGAGAATCTCTGCTTATGATTGTTCCCCTGAAGGTAATGTGTCCCCTTTCTTTAACTGACTTTTAAACCCTATCTTTTCATCTTTGGTTTTCAGTAGTTTGACTAAAATAGGCCTAGGTATGGTCTCCTTTGCATTTATTCTGACTGGCATTCTCCAAGTTTCTTTTATCTATGGTTTGATGTCTTTCATTAACTTTTTATTTTTTTAACATTATCTCCTCAAAGATTTAGTCTACTCCTTCTCCCCTGCCTCTTTCCCTCTTTTTCTGGGACTCTAATCACACATTTGTTAGATGATTTGATATTGTCCCACAGTCTTAGACGCTCTCCTGTTTTGTTCACTCTCTTTTCCTCTCCTGTTTCAGTTTGGGTAACTTGTATTTACCTTTTTTCAAGTTCACTGATTCTTCTGCTGAGTTCAGCCTTTTGTGAAGCTGATCTAATGAAGTTTTCATTTCAAATATTGTGCTTTTTATGTAAAGAATGTCCATTCAGTTCTTTTGTAAGGTGCCCATTTCACTCCTGAGATTCCACATCAGATTACCTATTTTGACCATTCTTCCTATCAATTCTTTAACATATTGTTAACTGTAAGTTTGATCTGCCTTTTTTTTTTTCGGTACATTGCAGTGTTGAGAGTTTGGGTTCTGCTTTCTCCCTCTGGAAGACTGTTGGTTTTTGTTCTGGCAGGAAGCATTACTACTAGCTGATCACTTTAAGCCTGTAGAACTCTTCCTTGCATTGCAGTTATTTCTTTATGGGGAAAACATATCCATAGTTTTGCTTTCTTTTTAAAAATTGTTAAATATCTCATATAGTATATATTGTAGAGTTATAGTCTAAAAACAATAATAAAATGAATGCCTCAACACTTAAGATGCACTCAACACATATTTTGAGAAACAGGTAATTACCAGTCGTTTAGAAGTCTATTGGGTGCCTTTTCCCAATCACAACCTCCAATCTCACCTTACCCTAATTTGTGAAAATTGTTTCCTTAAGTTTTACAACATAGGTATATACACCTAAATCATATAATGTTTTCTTTTTACCACATTTTTATGTTTATATAAGTGGATTCATACTTTATCTTATCATCTATGATAATGCTTATTACACTCAACATTAAGTTTTTGAGATTCATCAGTTTTGAAGCATAAAACTATGTTCATTAGTTTCCACTGTTGTGTAGTATTTTCCTTGTGACCACAGTACAGTATATTTCATCATTGTACTGTTGATGATATTGAACTGTTTTCAGGTTTTACCACGCGACCAAGAACATTTTTCTACATATTTCTTTGTGGACATGTGCAAGAGTGTCTGTGGAATTAGCAGAATTGCCAGGTTCAAGGCTATGTACATCTTCACTGCCAATGCCATTTATTTTCCAAAGTGGCTGTTACATCAGCATCTCCACTAGCATTACATAAGAGTTCCTGTTCCTCCACATCCTAACCGGTACTTGGTGTTGTCAAATATTTTAATTTTTACTGATTTGAAGATACCTTATTATGGTTTTAACTTGAACTTTAGGTTTATTCTGCTATTCTTTTTTAGATTTCTTCAGTTACATAGTTACCTCGATTATCATCATGATCACTGAGTCTAAGCATTTTTCATACATTTATTGGACAGTCATATTTTCTCTGTCACAAAATGTCTATTCATATATTTTGCCCATTTTTCTATTAGGCTGACTGTATTTTTCTTATTGAATCATAAGAATTCTCAACATATCATGAATAATAATCCTTTGTCAGTTACGTGTATTGCAAATGTTTCTCCTTGTTTCTGGCTTATCTTTTCTGGCTTTATGGTATTCATAATTTTTTGAATTCACAACAGGTAGGCTATGTTTACTGAAAGTAAATATGAGTTAGTCACGAAAACAAAAAAGAGCCCCTTTTTCTTTCAAACACTGATTTCTCATATTAGGACCAAGAATGGGTAAGTGTGCTGCCTGGAGTCCATTCACAAGCCTCCAATGTTAAGTTTAACAAATTTTCTAACATCTCTTCCAAATTTTAAAATTTCATAAGATTCTTTCAGGTTTTCTGTATAGACAGTCATATTTTCTGAGAGTTGTGTCAGTTTGGTTTATTCCTTTCCAATCATTAGGATTTGAATGTCTTTTTCTTGTCTTACTGAACTAGTCGAATATATACCAATAGTGGGCATCTCTGGCTCATTTTTCATTTTTGAAAAAATACATTTAACACCATATCATTGAGTATAGTGGTTGCTCTGGATTTTTTATACATACCAATTTTGTATTTTAAAATTTCCTTCTTTTATTAAGTTGTCAAGAGTTCTTATATAGTTGAAATTGAGATGATTCCAAGGGTTTTCTTCTTTAATCTATTAATGGAGTGAATTGTATTAATACATTCTTTTTCATGTTGAATCAACTTTGCATTCCTGGAGTGGAAGTCAAGTTATTGCATGTCATTTTTATGCATTTCTGGACTTAGGTTACTAATAATTTTGTTTAGAATTTTGCATTTGCATACGTAGGAGACACTGGTTTGCAATTTTTCATTTTACTGTCCATCTCTGGTTTTGGTGTCAGAAATAATCTAGCTTTACAAAATGCATTGGCACATGACCCCTTCTTTTTATACTCTGTAAGAATTTTTATACATCTAGAAAAATATATTTCTAGAACCCTAGTGGAACTTGCAGGTAAAACTGTCTGAATTTGATGTTTTGTTTCATGGGAAGATTTTAAATTCTTCATGGTTTATAACCATGCAAATTTTCTATTCTTCTGAATTGTATTTTGAAAATTTACATTTTTCTTAGAACATTTTTCCTTTTACTTGTTTTTATATTTGTTAACATAAAATTGTTCTTAATATACACAGACATTTTTGATCTTTGCTGCATCTCTAATTATATCTCCTTTTCATTTATAATCATCTTATTTATGCCTTTTCTCTTTTTTATTTATTTTACTAAAGATTAGTCTATTTCATTAGTCATTTCAAAGAACCAATTTTAGGATTCTTTTTAGATCTTCTCTCGTATCTTTGGTTTTTTATTTCATTAATTTGTGTTCTCTTTACCATTTACCCCCTATTTTCTTTAGGTTTATTCTGCTGTTCTTCTTCAGACTTCTTAAGTCATATATTTAGCTTGATTATTTTCATCTTCTTTACTAATATAAGCATTTAAGGCTTTTATATTCCCTTCCAAAAACTGCTTTGTAGATAAACCGCTCTCTGGAAAGCTTTTTGGAGTTTTCCTTGATCCTGGGAATTCTGAATTTTTTTGTGCAGGTAGAGGTCTTTTTATTATTTTACTTAACGTCCAATTGGCCCATTCAAGCTGAAGAATTGCCCCTTTCTTCAACCCAAGAAAATTTTCTTCTATTAGGTCTTTGTTTAGTTGTCCTATCTTTCATTCCTCTAGAAGTTCTGTGAAACAGATATTAAACTTTCTTGATCTTTTCTCTCTATCTCCAAATCTATTAACATTTATCTCAAATTTTTAATCTTTTTGGGTTTTATTATAAGTTATACATACAAGAGAATGTAATAAACATGTATTACAATTTTATGAATAAAAGGAGAATGGGTGGCTGGC
Source organism: Equus przewalskii (assembly GCF_037783145.1). NCBI lineage: Eukaryota > Metazoa > Chordata > Mammalia > Perissodactyla > Equidae > Equus > Equus przewalskii. Next base: position 1,841,977 of record NW_027228747.1, on the reverse strand, counting down.
CCTTTTCTGGGAGGCGGAGGCACCCCTCGCTCTGCAACTCTATTCCCTACCCCCATGAGGACTCAGCATCCTCCAGCCTCCAGTCTCTCCCAACCCGCAGGCTTTCCAGCTGCCTTCTGATCCCACAATTCTGCCATTTTCCCTGTCAGTGTCCTTTGTCTTCTTGGCCTCTAACTCCCATTGAGGTTGAAGTTCCCCAATTCTGAGGCACCTGAGAAGTCCCCAGGTCTTAGCCCTAGGCCCCCAAATTTCACCAGTCATTGGCCATCCCACAAGTCTGATTCCCTATCCTAAATTCTACCTGTAAGTCCCCAGACTCCCCATGGCCATCAGAGTAACTTTCCCCAGGCCACTTCCTAAGTCTCAAACTCCAAATCCACTCCCACCATCACCATAAAATGAGATCCCAGATGCTGAGGTTACCACATCCAGACCCACCCCATCAACCACCAGACCTGCCATGACATAGACTCAGCTCCAATGTATGCTCCCGTGCTTCCAGATTTCAGCCCTAGCCCTTGCAATCCCACTGCTCAGCTCCCATATTCTAGGCCTCAGCTTTCAGACTTTCAAAATCCTGAGCCCCATCCAGGTCCATACCCTCAAATACAAATCTTCATAGGGAGGCACCTTCCCTTTCCTATCTTGGTCTTCATAATTTCCAATGGACCCTAAAATTGTTGTTTATTGCTACTCTCCTCTACAACCCTCGTTCCCTCCTCCAAGAGCCTTCACATTTCAGACCCATTACCGTGACTCCCAGGCCATGATTCTTCCATCTCTTCCTTTGTCTCCAAGCCTCTTCACCCCGACTACTGCAAGCCAGCAAGTCCTTCTTGCTTTACCACCCCACTGATGCCTCCACCCCCACTATGGGACACTCCCCCCACACATCTTTGGCCTGAAGGACACCATGGAGAAGGCAGAAGGGTCCCCAGGGCAGAGAGAACACAAGGATACCAAGTGGCTTCTAAGAGTCTCCAAGGCCTCTTCAAAAATAACCTGGAGTAGTTCTTCTGTCCTTACCTGCCCCTCCTCATCTAAGAAGATTGCCAGTGTAGGCTGGTGGCTTTGTGGAAAGCAAGTACTTTCTAGCCCTCCCCCTGCCAGTGGAATCTCCCTGAATAGACTCATTCAGGTGGCCATGGAAAGGGGCTATACCACCCAGAAGAAGATGTTCTCAGTGGCTGACATTGGCATGCTGGCCCAGGAGTTGCTGGGCTGCCAGGATGAGATCCTCCGCAGAGTCCTGCATGGCCCCAACAGAGATCATGTATTCAGCACCTCATCACTGGCCACTCCAGCACAAGAATTGTTGGGTCATAGTATATGCATATGTATTCATTTTCTAGGGTTGCTATAACAAAGTACCACAAACAGGGTGGCTTAAAACAACATAAAATTATTTTCTCACAATTCTAGAGACTAGAAGTCCAAAATCAAGGTGTTAGCAGGGCCATGCTCTCTCAGAAGTCCTTGAAAGTGAATCTTTCCCTGCTTCTCCCAGCTTCTGGTAGCACAGCTCCAATCTCTGTCTTCATCCTCACATGGCTGACTTCCCTCTCTGTGTCTCTATCTTCTCTTCTTATCAGGACACCAGTCATATTGGATGCCAGCCCACCCTAATGACCTCGTGTTAACTTGATTACATCTGCAAAGACCCTGCTTCCAAATAAGGTCACATTCACAGGAACCAGAGTTTAGGACTTCAACATACCTTTTTGGGGGACACAATTCAACAGATAATAGCATATTAGCATACCAACTTTAGTAGAAGCTGTCAAACAGTTTTCCAAAGTGGTTCTACACTGTCACTAACGTTACAAAATTTTTAGTTTCTCCACATTTTTGCCAACATCCCTGACAAAAATTGGCTTTTTTCTTTTTTTTTGAGTTTTAGCCATTCTGATTATGGTGTAGCAATATCTCATTATAGTTTTAATTTACATCTCTCTGATGAAAAATGAAGTTAAGCATATTCTCATATATGTATTCTATATCTAGATGTCCTTCTTTGTGATATGTCTGTTTTAATCTTTTGCCCATTCTTCTATTGAATTGTCTTTTTCCTATTGATTTGGAAGAGTTTTTAAACTTATTTTAACATAAATAATCATTGTCGTTTTTTATTGCATGTCTGACAATTTTAGTATCTGATATCTTTGTGGATCTGATTCTCCTGTCTCTGGTTTCTCCTCTTATTTGTTGAATCTAGGATCTTTCTGTGCCTTGTGATTTTTTTACCGTGTCTCATTCAATTTACCAGGAGCTTTAATCTGTGGGAATTCTTTGAGACCTAGGGTGAAGTTGAGTTCCTCTAGAAAGAATTTTTGCTTAGTTCTTCCAGTAGCCTCAGGGGTACCAACATGCAATCATTTTAGATTTTTCGCATCATATTAGTAGCATGCATTCAGATCACAAACTCACATGAATTCTAGCTGGACTTACAAATTCTGAAGGGCCTTTTTTCCTGACACCTACTGCTGATTTTCAATAAACAGACTCTTATTCTGTCCTCTTCTGCAGGATGGATTTAGTTCTCATTCACCCTTACACTGAGGGAGTAGCCTTTTGGGATCTGTGATGGTTAGTTTGATGTGTGTCCTTGGCCAGGCTAGAGTACCCAATTATTTAATCAAACACTAATCCATGTATTGTTGTAAAGGTATATTGTAGATGCGGTCATCAGCTACAATCAGTTGACTTAAAGTACAGGAGATGACCCTCAATAATATGGATGGGCCTCATCTAATCAGTTGAAAGCCTTAATTGCAAAAACTGAGGTTTCCTGGGGAAGAAGGAATTCTGCCTTAAGATTGTAACATAGAAATCCTGCCTGAATTTCCAGCCAGCTGACCTGCCCTACAGATTTCAGATTCAAGATTGCAACTTCAACTTTTGCCTGAGTTGCCAGCCAGCCAGGCTGTCCTGTGGATTTCGTACTTTCCAGCCCTGACAATCATGTGAACCAATCCTTAAAATAAATACTTTTCTCCCTCCCCTTACCCCACCCACCTCCCACTCCCCACCCACCCCCAGTCCTCTTTCTCTGGAGAACTCTAACTGGTACATCCATGCTGTTGTCAAAGCAGATGCTCTGGGCCTCTAGGGTTGAGCAGAAAGCCTTAGGGCAAGAGCTAGCCTTGGCACTTAACTTTCTTCCAGTTCCTGCTTTCACTTGCTTTTTAATATCCGGCAGGTTTCTTGGTTTTATACCAGTTCACTAATGCATTTCAATTTTTTTTAAATTGTAACAAGCATCTTAGTTGGTTCAATCAGAAGGGCCACTCAGAATATACAGTCTGATATACTGACAGATATGGAAGTCTATTGGATGCTGTTATAGGTGTGTCAGGGAATCTGAGACTTAAAAGACTAATCTCCCTAAATATACACCCAGAGCCTGCATATTTAACCACTAAGTATGTTTGTCTGGTTGAGAAATTAACAATCACAAAAAAAGTATGAGATGACTTCTATCAGGATGAGTAAAAAGAAAGAGGAGCACTAGGTCTGTGGTTGGAGCAGGTGGTTCCAAATGGAGCTCTGCCACCTAGTCTCAACATCCTCATTGATGATGAGTTGCTGCAGAGAGACCATGGCTGATACTATTTAATGTTTGTTAATGAGGACCTCAGGGGCTCCTGTGTATATCCAGCTTATTTTGAGAGAGTGGTAATGTTTATTGGAGAGGAAGAGTCCTATAAAGTCAACATTCAAAACATTTTATTCTTCTGGCCTTTCAAGGCAATGCTAATTCTCATTTAGAAGTTCAGTCCTCCCATTATTTAGTTAAAACAGCTTCTTTTTTTGAACCAGTTAGTTTCCTCTTTTAAAGACCCTCTGATCTCTCTCACTTCATTGGCTGTTGGAGTCAGATCAGAGCTAAAGACTTTTAGAAAAACTTACGCAGGAACTTGGTTCTTAGATAACATGGCTGCTGGAGTTTTCCAACTCAGGAGAGAGGCTCACTTAGACATTCTTTCCGAATTGTGCCAATTCTACTCCACACATCTCTTCTGAAGCAATGGCCTCTGACTCCATCTGTTTTGCCCCCACTCTCTGCTGAAAGGAAAATCAAATTCACTGACTATGGATAAAAGAGAGGTCATACACACTCACACATGCACACACACGTACACACACATACATACGCACATTCACACAGCTGAAATGTAGCTCTGTAGTCATTTTCTTTTCTTTCCTGTTTATCCATTCAAACGCTTTTATACTTTTGGCTACTCTTCTCTTGGTCTCTTCCCAGGTCCAGAGTTCTGATTTCAGATACATAACAATGTAGTAACAATAATGACACAATTTTCAAAACACCGTCATAGCTGCATTCTATTTGACTCTTCACTCCTGTGATGCAGGCAGAGTGGAAATTATTGCCATTTTATAAATGAAGAAACTGAGGCCCAGAGTGGCTAAACTTGTCTATCTAAAGTCACTCCCTAGGGCTGGAGTCAGACCCAAAGCTCAACCCTCTCTAATCACAAGCTTGATTCTCCTGGCAACCAGCCTCCACCCTAAGGAGCTTTCCAAAAGTCACCTCATTAACATAACAAAAGACGTCTCTATAGCTCTCATCAGAGGAAATTCCAAGGATTTGAGGAGCTCTGTGCCAGGAACAGGAACAAATATATATTTTTTTATAAATCACAATATCACAGAATATAACTTTACACTAACTGGCATCTGGACTGCTATGGACTGAATTGTATGCCCCCCAAATTCATATGCTGAAGCCCTAACCCCCACGGTGATGGTTTTTGGAGAGGGGGCCTTTGGGAGATAATTACATTTAGATGAGATTGTGAGAATGGAGCCCTCATGACGGGATTAGTGTCCTTATAATAAGAGATATGCTCCCTCTCTCTGTCTCTCTCTCTGTGTCTCTGTGTGTGTGTGTGTGTGTGTGTCTCTCTCTCTGTCACAACAAGACAGCAACTGTCTGCAAACCAGGAAGAGGTCTCTCACCAGAACCCAGCCCTGCTGGCACCCTGGTAGACTTTCAGCCTCTAGAACTGTGAGAAATAAACACCGGTGGTTTAAGTCACCCAATCTACAGTGTTTGTTATGGTAACCCCAAAGACATGATCTTTGTGGCTACTTAATAGATAATTAGCATATATTTCATAAACGAATAAATAAAAACCTTCCCTAAATTCTGCAGCCAGACCCAGGAGAAGTAGCACCAGACTATTCCCTACAAAGCTGCTCCCTCTGCTCCTGAAAAAAGCGTTTGGAAATGGTGAGTTCCTTGTTGCCAGGAATTTTAGAAGAGGCCAGATGGTCCTTTGGTGGGCTGGCAGTTAAATAGGAGGTAGAGTTAAGTATATGGAAATGTCGTGTATATTTATATATATTTGTAGAATTGTCAGCCCTACCAAAGAGCCAGTGTGATGTGACAGAAAGAGCCCAAGATGTGCAGTAAAATAACTAGACTTGGGGACCTAGGGTTTGCAAGGCTATGTGACCTTGGACAGACTACTCACCCTGTCCCAGCCTCTGTAAAATGGGAACAGTAAAGTCCAGCTCACTGGGCCGCTGTGGAGTTCACATCTATAGAGCCTCGTCCAGTTGGAAGAAGTCATTGTTGGTGCTTTGCAATCTCACCCTGCTTGAAGCTCTGACTCAGAGTGTCCCAGGGCCACTATAGCCCACACCCGGTGAGCACGCGTGGACTCGCCTGCCCCCTGCTGGTAAGCAGCAGCACTGCACCCTATCCGTGTCATTTGGAGCGTCAACAAATGAGGTATAAACTGCAAGAGAAGCAAAAAGTTCATTTGGGGTCTCAAGAAATGCAATTCAGGAGACACAGATTCAAATAGAAACTTCACCATGCTCTGATTACAGGAGAGGGGCTTAGGGTTTTTACAGAAAAAAGGCAGGAAGATGAGGTGAGTTGTATGAGGGAAGAGTTTGTTGGTGCTAGATGAGGTGAGGCTAGGTTTGTACTTCATAGAATGGCTTGAAATTCAGTCATCAGGCAGAAACCTAGACTTGTCCTTCATTGATTGGTTAGCAATTCAGGCACCAACAAAGTCCAGTTTCATCAGTCTTTACAAACAGGATATTCTTGTCCTTACTGACTTCTTGGAATGTTGGCAGTTTGATCCAGTTTGGAAGATAAAGAAAACAAACGTGCAAGGCAATTCCTCTGAAATGACTGCTCCGGCTCTATTTTAATATGGCTCCACTCATGTCATCTTTCACAGGAGCCTCTCCAACCCAAAGGTTTAAGATTTCCTTCCCACTCTAGCAAGCATTTGCCTCACTCAGTCTCAGAGCTGTACAGGTAGTCTTCTGGGACAAGAACTCACTGGCTCAATCACAGTTTCCAGGAAAGAGGGGTGAAGTGTCCCTGTGTCCCTTATGGACATTAGACTAGAGGAAAGTGCACTGGCTGTGAAGTCGGACAGGCTTGAGTTTGCAGACCCTACTCTGTGCCCTGACCAGCTAGGCCACCTTGGGTTCCTAACTGGCATTTATCAAGAACCACTTGGTTCTCACCTTTCTGAAGCCACTTAATCATTTAAGAAAATATAAATATTAAGAGAAATAAAATATGTTAGCTGAGACCAACAAACAATGTCATATTACTAAAGAGATTGTCACTCCATCACTGTGGGAAACAGAACAAATTTTTCATAGCAATCTGATAGGTAGAGGTGAAGAAATTGAGGTTCAGAGAGATTAGTTAATTTATCCAGAGGCACCAGGTTTACTTTTATTTCTAATGCTATTGTTGTTTATTTTAATGGTGGTCATCACCTTAAACTAAAGGAAAAACCCATTATGCTAGAGGAAAACTGGATAGGTTCAGGGATAGGAGTGGAGGGAGAAACTAGGAATTTCCCATGGAAGAAGGTAACTCTGCTTCAAGGAACCCCCAGCAGAGACTTCTTGATCCCTTGCGGGGGTCTAACTCAACCTAAGCGCCACCGCCCAAAGGATCATCCCAGCGATTTTAACCTGAGGGCATCCTTCTGACATTATTCGTGGTGAAATTCATCTCTCACAAAACTGTTAAGCAACTATCACACTCAGGAATCAGGCTAGACACCAAGACACAAAGACGAACAGCACACAGGTCCTAGCCCTCCCGGAGCTCAAAGTTCTAGTAGGAGAGATAAACCAACAACACCATTAGTTCATTAGCCAGGCCACAAATGTTTATTGATTCCCTGGGAGTTGGGAGTACCTCTCAAAATAAGACAGAATGTCAGCCTCCCCAAAGCTCACAACCTCACGGGTGACATAGAGAAACAAGCCAACATTCCAACACAGCGAGAAAAGCAAATCAAAAATCCCAGTGAGAAAAGCAAGAATTCTTGGGGTCTCAAATTAGGACCTCTGTCTTGGAGGATTAAAGAGGGATAAACAGAAGATGTGATGTTTGTGCTGAGTTTTTAAGAACCATTAGGTTGTCAGGCTGAGGAGCAAGGGAAGGAACGCCCAAGGAGATGGACAGGCACGTTCAAAGGCTGATCTGAGAACAGGTCTGGTGTGTGCAGGGAACAGGTGTATTGGCTGAGTCAGGAGAGAATCGCGGGAATGACGAAGGGAGTGGATGCAGCCTAGGGGTCCGAGCACGGTGAGTAAAGGGCCTGGTGTGCCAAGGCAAGAAGCTTCCATTGTATCCTATGGGTAACAAGAAACCAGCAAGGACCTAACAGGTCAGGCATGTTTTTTGTTTGTTTGATTGTTTTCTTTTGTTTTAAGATTACACCATCAGCAGTATGGAAAATGAAGAGCCAATCATGTGACTAATGAAGTACTTGGGTGAGAAATGGTGACGACATTAACTCAGGCCAAGGCGTGGGAAAGGAAGGAAGAGATTAGTCAGGAGACATTTCTGAGCTCAAAACCATAAAACTTGCAGCCAATTGCTTGTAAATAAGAGTGAATATTTATTGAAGTCTACTATGCTCTTGGTTATGTTAGGCACTTCATCTGCATTATCTCATTCAGTCCTCACAATGACCTGATAAGTTAGGTACTTGTATATCCCAATTTGCAGACCTGGAAACAGAGGCTTAGATTTGGTCCCAGTTCTGTTCAGCTCCAAACTATAAACACTGAGCCAGTAACAATACTGCCACCCACATTGGATGTGGATGAAGAAGAGCACGGAAGAGTGACATGGAGTTTTCCAGTTTGGAAAAGGCTTTTGGGGAAAGGAGGTACATTTACTGCTGGGCTTGCGAGAGCTGAGATGGCCATCGGACAGCCCGTTGCACGAGTGGATCTGAAGCTCAGAGAAGGATCTTGGCTGGATCTGTAGACTTAAGCATTTGCAATAGATGGGAGGTTAAAAGTATGGCAGTGGATGAGATAATCTGTGGAAGAGTAGAGGGAAAAGAGAAGAAGGACAAGGACAGAGCTCTGGGGAATTCTGATATTCCAAGCGGCTGGAGGAAAAGAACTTAGGGAGGAGAGTGATAAGAGGCAGCCAAAGCGGGAAGAAGAAAACCAAGAGTAACATGTGCCCCCAGGAGCTTCTGCTGGTTTGAGTTTTCTCTGTCAAGGAAAGCTTGGCGTAACCTGGATCTCAAGAGCTGCAAACCTGGGTTTCAGAATGCAACTCCAACTATCAATCAAACAAACAAAAACCACATTTGACCCGTCAGCCCCTTGATGCTTCTCTGTTACCCCCAAGATAAAATTTCAATGAAAACAGTGAAATTACACCAGTCTAGTGCTGATGTCTCAGAAATGCTACTTTTTACACTTTTATTTGTGTTCTTAGGACAGACCCCTGCAAAAGACAAGACAGTCTCCCTCAGTGCCACATTAAGTCACTGGTGTAGAATGCTGTCAAAATGTGTTTCAAAGTCCAAACAGGCTTGCATATTCACCCCTTCAGAATGCTCTGATAAGTGAGACAAGCTGGTTTCCCCTCACAGACGCCATTTTGCACTTTCCCCAGCCCTGTCGATCACCAATCACATATCTCAGCTATGGGATGGTCTAGATCAGTCATGTCCACTAGAAATACAATGTGAGCCACAAATGAGAGCCACAGAAATACAGGAGTATGCAGCTTGGTGATGAAGAAATACAACTGTCTGTGTTCACAAATGGCAGGATTGTCTATGTAAACAATCCCAAAGAATTGACAAAAAAACTCCTGGAACCAATAAGCATAGCAAAGTTGCAGGATACCAGGTTAATATGCAAAAGTCAATTGCATTCTTATATACCAGAAATGAACAATTGGAGTGTAAAATTTAAAATAATATAATTTACAATGCACCAAAATCAATAAAATTATTTAGGTATAAACTGAAATATGTGTGTATAGGATGTATATGCAGAAAACTACAAAACTCTGATGAAATAAATCAAAGGAGATCTAAATAAATGGAGAGATATTCATAGGTATCTGTTCACAGATTGGAAGACTCAACATTGTTAAAATGTCAATTCTTTTCAATTTGACCTATAGATTTAATGCAATTCCAATCAAAATTCCAGCGAGCTGTTTCATAAAGATTGCCAAACTGATTTTAAAGTTTATGCAGAAAACAAAAGACCTAGAAGAGCCAACACTATGCCAAAAGAAATGAAGGAAGTTGGAAGATTTACACTACCTGACTTCAAGACTTGTTACAAAACTACAGTGCTCAAGACTCTGTAGTATTGGCAAAAGAGTAGACACATAAATCAATAGAACAGAATAGAGAGCCCAGAAGTAGACTCACACAGATTTAGTCAACTTATCTTTAACAAGAGAATAAAGGCATCACAATGAAGAAAAGATAGTCTTTTTAGGAAATTGTGCTAGAACCATTGGACAGTTTCTATGCAAAAAAAAAAAAAAGAGAGAGAGAGAGAAATGAGGGGCCAGCCCCATGGCCTAATGGTCAAGCTTGGTGCACTCCACTTTGGTGGCCCAGATTCAGTTCCTGGGCACAGACCTACACCACTCATCAGCGGTCATGCTGTTATGGTGACCCACATACAAAATGGAGGAAGATTGGCACAGATGTTAGCTCAGGGCGAATCTTCCTCAGCAAAAAAACAGAAAAAGAAATGAACCTAGACACAGACCTTACATCTTTCACAAAAACAACTCAAAATGGATCATAGATGTAAATGCAAAATGCAAAACTATAAAGCTTCTAGAAGAAAACATAGGAGAAAATCTATGTGACCTTGGGTTTGGTGGTGAGTTTTTAGACAAACATCAGAAGCACAATTCATGAAAGAAAAATTGATACATTGAACTTCATTAAAATTAAAAACTTCTGCTCTGTGAACGACAATGACAAGAGAATGAAAAGACAAGCCACACACTGGGAGATAATATTTGCAAAACACATATCTAATAAAGGACCCATATCCAAAATATGCAAAGAACTCTTAAAACTCAACAATAAAACAACAACCCAATTGAAAATGGGCAAAATATCTGAACAGCTATCTCACCAAAAAAGACATACAGATGGCAAATATGCACATGAAAAGATGCTCAACAGCATTTGTCTTTAGGGAATTACGAACTAAAACCATACTGAGATACCACTGCACATGCATTGGAATGCCTAAAAGCCAAACGAGCTGAGCTGGTGAAGAGGCGGCACAGCAGAAACTTTCATTCATTGCTAAACAGATTGGGAGCACAACGTGATGCAGCTCTTTTGGAAGACAGTTTGGCAGTTTCCTACAAAGTTAAACATAGTCTTACCATATTACCTAGCAATCATGCTTGCTTCAGATCCAACTGATCTGAAATGTATGTCCACACAAAAACTTGCATGCAAATGTTTATAGCAGGTTTATTCATAATCACCAAAAACTGGAAGGAACTAAGATGCCCCTCGATAGGTGAATCAATAAACAAACTGTGGCACATCCATACAGTGGAATATTATTCAGCAATTAGAAAGAAATGAACTATCATTCAGGAAAAAACGTGAGTGGCCTATAAGTGAATACTGATAATGGAAAGAAGCCAGTTGGAAAGAGCTACAGTGTATGATTCCAATTGTATCACCTTCTGAAAAAGCTAAAACTCTAGAGACAGTAAAAAGATCAGTGGTTGCCATGGGTTCAGGGTGTGGGGTGAGCGTTGAATAGGAAGACGACAGAGGAGTTTTTAGGGAAGTGAAACTATCCTGTATGACATTGCAGTTGTGAAACATGACTGTGCGTTTGTCAAAACCCGTTGAACCGTACAGCACCAAGAATGATCCTAAATGTATGCAATATGAAAAAATTCATTTAAGAGGTAGGAAGAATTCCAAGATAGAATGCAGAATGCTTTTTTGTTTTTTCCAGAATGCATTTTTTTTAATCTAGCTGTATTACAAATATATGAAATGATCTCACTGAAGGGAGTGGAGGGGGAGGGGCCAGTGAAGCTGGAGTGCCGTGAGAGAGGGGAGGAATAGACTCACAGGCTGGGAGACAGCAGAATTAGTGAGACTAATTAGGAGGCCATTACAGCACTTCAAGTGATGGATCATGGTAGCAAGGGAGGTGCTGAGAAGTGGCTGAATTCTGAGTATATCTTGAAGATAGAGCCAGCGGAGGAGGAGAATGACAGAAGGAAAGGAGCTCAGTGATGGCCCCAAGGTCTTTGGCCTAAGCAGCTGGAAACACGGTGGCATTGCCATCTACTGAGCTGGGGAAGACTGCAGTGGGAGCAGTTTTAGAGGAAAGATCAGGAGCTCAGCGTTGGACATGAACATTTTAGATGCCTACTAGACATCCAAGTGGAGACAAGCACACACTTAGAATTTGAACCTAGTGTTAAGAAAAGGTGTTTTAGCTGTAAACATACATTTGGGAAGTAAAAGTGATGAGTTAGAAAGAGAGATCCCAAAAGAGTGTGAACAGGAGCAGATGAGGAGACGGAGTAGGAAGTTGGACGTTTACAGAGGGAGGACTCCTCACCCTCTGAGGCTGATGCGAGGAAAGCTTTGGGGATGTGGCTGAAGGAACATTTGCAAGGTCACGGGAAGCTGAGAGAGGTCCTCCTGGATGGGCCTCCATTTTCTCTGCTCAGAGTAAGAGGGTTAGGACAGAAGCCTGGGGAATAAAGTGAAATGTGGGGATATTTGTGAGGACAGTGGGAGCAGGAGCTGACCAAGGGCAAGTGGAGACTTGTCCCAAGGCAGCGCTGGTGACCCTTGTGAAAGGCGGGGCAGGACTCCTCACTGACCTCCAATCTTAGGACTCTGGATCCTGACGTGCCAAGAGCAGTTTTGTGGCCAGAACTACCAGGACGCCAACACCCGACACACCCCTGCAGGAAGTGCCCCAGCAGGTTTGCATCTCCAACCATTCCCCTTTCCTTCCTGTGCCTACACCAGCTGGGTGCCCCACCTCCTCACTCAGCATGTCCAGGCAGTCACCCCTGGCCAGGTGCTCAAACTCCACACCCACCAGGGCTTGCCCAGCCCCCAGGCCCTGGCTAGGAAGCCAGTTCATCTGCACCACCTACTGGGCAAGGCAGAGCAGGACTCAGCTCCCTTCTGTGACAGTTCCCTAACTACCTTCCACCCCAACAGCTGCTGGAGTCAGAGCCCACCTTTGAACCCTTGGTTCCCAGAGCATCTCAAACCTGGAAAATGCCCAGGTCATCTGTTTCCACCACACTGTTGCAGATACTGAGGACATTTGTTCATTCCACAAATATTTATTGGGCTACCATTATGCGCTAGTGTACCTGACGCCATCTCAGCAGCTAAGGATACACAGGGGAGATTCCTGCCCTCTTAAAGCTAACAGTCTAGTAAGGAAAACAGACATAAAATAAATAACCACAGAATTAAGGATACATTTCCAAATCTCTCAGTGTTGGAAAGGGGCAAGTTTCTGAATGGGGGGAGGGAGAGAGTTCCTCTCTGAACACATAGCAGTTAGACTGGGAATCGAAGGATGACTAGAAATTGACCAAGCAAAGAAACGGAGGGAGTAGGGAGAACATTCCAGACAGAGAAGCCCTGAGGTCCACAGTCCTTGACCAGTGGGGCTTGGTCTCACTCATGTTGGCTCCCCGGTGGGTCCCCTCCCTTTCTTCGTTCCCACTCATCTCCAGATGAAAACCTCATTAAGAGAAGGCAATATTGATTGTCTTTAGTTTACTCAGTGTAAGAATGTGGGTATTTTATACTTCAACTTATTTGTAATATTGCAAGTTCTTCCTCTCTTTTTCCTTTAAATACCAACCCAGAGAATTTCATTATAACTTAAATTTGGCAAAATAACAAACCAAGAGGGTTGAAGAGGTATCCTTGGTTTTACTGAAACAAGAATCGAAACCAAGATTCTCTGTGATTTTAAGCAGAAACACAGCTTCAACCTCTTCAAACACTAGGTCTATGGATCATGAAGCTCCATCCACACTCCACAAGCCACGCATCAATCAGAAAAGTCCCTACACTTGTCATATTTGGTATACTGTATAAATACAATACCACCCTTTATGTACCTGGTTCAGTAACAGGCTAGTGTGTCCAAAGTTACCTTGAAGGGTCAAGGGGCCATGTCCAGGTCAGTTGCCGCAATACCAGAAGATGCACACGTGAAACGTACACCTCATTACATGTATGCAAAAAGAGAGAGAGTAAGTAAGACAGGAGTTAAGGGATATGTTCGTCTTTCAGTGAAAAGCAAGAAGAAAAATTCCAGATTTGGGATTCATAAGAAGATTGGTGATAAATGAAACGATGACTGTGGGTGTTCAATAATGAAAATGGACTAACCGATACTAATGAAGAGTGCTGTTGGTACACCACACACACACACACACGTGTCTTGCCACAATTCCTCTCTCCCTCCAGCAGTCACAGAATTACAAGGATTGAATAATACATAGGACCTGTCAGCTTGGTTGGTGCAAGGAACAGCAGAGACTTGTGGCAAATGGATTACTGTCATTCTAGAGTTAGATTTCTGGAAAAAGCACACAGGGCAATGAAGGTGCAGGGAAATGGGTACTCAGTCTAAGTTCTCAGTTATTCGTCTGTGAAATGGGCATCACAATGCCCTCCTCATGGGGTCTTGTGAAGATCAAATGGGATGATCTATATAGGAGTGCCTGGTGCTCAGTGCGCAATACATGTGGATGTTTAGGGGATGATAAGGAACGATATGAATAAAAATGCTGAAGATGAAGAAGTGAGTGATGGCTCATAGAGGATGACAAAATCAAAATTCAAAAAGATTTCAATAGTTCTTAACTATGAGGAAACACTCCTAACACGACCCTAAATCAAGATAAACCGGAGTCCTTCACTTGGGTTGAAAAACAGTCCTGGTGAGGGCATGATGTGCAGATAGGTGGTTCAATAGCAGTTGTCGTGGAAAAACCCACTGGGCCAGCAGGGCTGACGGTGTGACCAAAAGGTAAGGCAATCTTGGATTGCATTGCTGTTATGATTGTTACAACATGAATTCAGAGCTAGACCATTTACACAGGGTTTGTACACGTACCCCCTTATAAGTGAAGCATATAATTGGATTAAGGGAAGTAATTACTCCAGTGAACTCTGAGTCAGGAGACCCCTGGGTATCTTGTCCACATCTGGTCACCGATTGTAAAAGGACTGTGAGCGATCTGGAGGACAGCCTGATGTTGTGTAGACAAAGGAACAGAAACCCAGCTCAGCAGCAGCATGCACCAGCTGTGTGACCTTAAGAAAAGGACTTCACCTCTCCAAGTGGAGCCTCAGTTTCCTCAGCTATGAGATAGGAATGACAGCTCCTGCCCTACAGAGCGGTCTTGAGGATTAAATGAAATCACATACATCCTGTGCCCAGCACAGGTCTGCACAGAGGGAAGACCTCTGAAGGTTATTAGGCAGTCAGCCTTCTCAGTTATCCACGTATGGGCGTCCATGCTGTGGGTCAGCTGTAACCTGGTTTGATCCCAGGTCAGTTTCCTTTTTATCCCTCCATCTTCACACCCTGGGCCCCTTCCCTCTCCTCCTCCACCAACCCCATATGATGAGCCAGTGGGAGCCCAGCAGGGACAGACTAGACAAACCAACCATACTTGCCACCTGCTCCAAGACAAGTCAATAGACAACCACAGTACCTGTTTCCCAGACTTCGGGATTCCATGTCTAAAATGTTTACTGAGCACCTGCTGTGTACCAGAAGCAGGTGCAGACAGGAATGGGTCAGCGTGCTCCCCACTCTCATGGCCCTTATATTCTAGTGGGAAAGTTAGACAATAAAACATGTATACACATACACACACACACACACACACAGAAACACATAAATAATAATTACACATGAACAGAGCACCAAAGAAGAACAGAATAGAGGAATGCTAATTTGGGGGCCTCAAGACATGGACTCTTAGAAGAAGGGACATGTGAGCTGAGCACCAGAGGATGAGTAAGAAGTTCCCCAGCTCCCCTCCCATGCAGGCAGCTGCATCACTCGTGGGGACCAAAGGGCTCTTGTCCACCCTGAGAGGGAACCCCCAGCTCCCTACTCATGGAGAAGCACTTCTTACTCCAGCCCACTGCAGAAAGTCCCCCAAAGCTCCCTGCCACACTTCCCAGGAGCTCCCACCCCCCCCCCCCCCCACCACTCCTCCCAACTAATAACACCTTCCCGCTTCAGAGCCGGCTCTTCTAATTAAGGCCCTGTTCTTAGTCAGCCCTGCCTGGTAGAACCTGCTGGGCCAGAAACACACCTGTCTCGCTTCTGGATGGCTCTAAGCTTCTGGAACACGTGTACGTTCCCCATGGCCACCCCACCCTTGGCTTTCTGCCCCCTCCTCCCAGTCCCTGGCATTCCTGGCAGCCCTAGGGCAGAGTAGGGCTCGGTCAGGGCGCCCACTGGTGGGAGTCTGCAGTGCTGAGGCTCAGACGCCCTTTTCTCAATAATTCTGCACACTGACATGTTCTTGATGTTGGTGAAAGCTAAAGAGAAATAGCAAAGGCAGGGACAGACACAGAAGCAGAAGGACAGAAGGAGAAAAAAGCAGCAGCATTGAGGACTAGACAGGGAGGCAATGTGAGAGAAAGAATGAAAGGGAGGGAAACAGGCAAAGAGGTGAGAGGGAGACAGAGACAGAGACAAAGAGACGCTAGAGAAAAAGAAACAATGTGTGGGAAGAAAGAAGCCAGAGAGACAGAGGAAGAGCCAGGGAGCACAGGGAGAGGGTGGGCAGGGACCTTGGGGAGAAACCTTTTCCTGATGGGCAAGCTAGGAGGGAGCAGCCACAGGAGCCCACAACACGGTTCCCCCCAGACTGCAGCCACCAGCAAGAAGGTCACAGAAGCCTCCAAGGATAGCGGGGGACCCTTGGTGCTGGAGAATGTCTTCCTCCAAATCTCGCACTGATGGGGAGGCCACCAGAGGACAGGACAAATGTGTGGCCTGGAATTAAGATGGAATTAACCTGTGAGAAATCTGACATGCTATGATAGCGGGAGGGTTTCAGGCAGCATGAAGACACTGGGACTTTCCACTCTATGACAAACGTCCCAAGACCAGCCAGGGGAAGAGCTGCCACCCTCCCAGGCTGGGAACGCTGCCTCTACTCAACTGCCCTGCCCGGGCGTGGCTGTTACCCTTCCCTTCCACAGACATGAGGTGGCCCCTCAGTGTGCCAGGCCTCGCGCTGGACCCTGGAGATACAGAGACTAGGGAGATGCAGGTGCAGCCTCTGGAGTCCAGGTTTGGTGGGGGGAGGGCAGCAATGATGAACCACCGAGAAGCCCAGGTGAAATCCACAGGCACATGGTGGAGGGAGATGTCCTTTGCTGGTATGGAGAAGCAGGAAGCCTTCTAAAAGCTAGCTTTCATACGTATCTTAAAACCTGGTGGAACTGGAGAGATCAAGAGGAGAGCGGGACAGTGTGGGCAAAGGCTCCAAGCCCAGGAGGTGAGCCTGTATATTGCCCATGTGGGCTCATTCTGTGGAAAAAAGTAGGTTGGAATGACGTTCTGGAAAGCCCTAATTGCCGTGCTAAGGTGTTTTACTTTACTCTGTCAGAAAGGAGGGGACATAAAATGATTTTGACCTGAGGGGTGATAGTGACAAATAAACGGCAAGCAATAGGATATATTGGAGTATATGAGGAAGCCATTTGGTGTAAACCTAATTCGGCCTGACCTTGTTTTTCCAAAAGGGGCTGACCTGGCCGTAGAGCATGCCTTGTATATCTGCTTAAGCATTTGCTATGTCCCAAGGACCGGAACAAATGGCCTTCAGATAAAGATGCAACTTCCCCCCACATTGGCATTTCCTTAAGGATAAGCATCTCTCCTATGCTGGGAACTGATTGGTGTGCTCATCTGTGACCACCCAGGTCAAGACAGCAGACCTGCCACCCTGCTGTGTCCTCCAAGACAGCAAACCTGCTACCTGCTGTGTCCATCAATCACTGTGCCGACAGAGCGGTCTCGTGACTATTGTAAAAGCAACATTTCAATCACATGTGAGACATGCTCTTTGAGGGTATATAACCACTCTGTACACCCCACTTCTTTGGTGCCCTTCCTTCCTCCAGGAAGAAAGGCCCTGGGCTATATGGTCTTCACATTTGGCTCATCATAAACTCACCCAAATTTTCATTTATAGATTGGTTGTGGATTATTTTCATCGACAATAGGAACAGCGCCTTGCTCAACATCTCTGTTTCTTCCTTTATTTAACTCACTGGGGGAACTTGAACAGGTCATCTGTCCCCTTTGAGTTGAGTTTTCTGTAAAATAGGGGGTTTTAACCAGATTGGTATTCTATTCTGGAACCAAAGAAAAGTTCATTTGGTGGCTTTTTTTTTTCTGTCCAGCTTACAATTGTGGAAAATAACTGACAAGATGAGCTCTCAAGTCCCTCCCACTCACCAGTCCAGGGGGCCATGAAAGACGTGTCCCTCCTTCACCGTGGGCTCTTTCAGACCTGCCCAACCTGCGGCACATCTGGCTCCTCCCTGCTCGTCACAAGGTCTGGGCTCTGCCTGCGCTCACCAGCCTGTGCCAAACACCCCCAGGGCAGCTGAGGCTGGTGCCCACAAAGGCACAGCCTGCCTGCCCTAGTCAAACCGGAGTAATAGATAGCAACAATCACAATAATAGCAACAACAATAACAATACCTCCCCTAACTTTAATGGAACCATTATTTATGCCAGCCATGAGATCTAAAGACTCTAACACGTTTAATTCACTTAATCCTCACAACACCCCTCTGAGGGGGGTGTTAGCATGAACCCCACTTTAAATGATCAAGGGGGAGCTGGGAAGAATTTCTCTATACTCAGGACTCAGAAGAGGCGAACTGCATGGAATGGGCTGCCTCAGCATTAGCCTTAAAAAAGCATTTGCCAGCTGAGTGCTCTGATTTTAGTTAGATTGTATCATTAAGATGAATAAAAGTAAACAATTTTGAGAAGACAATAATCCAGACCATGCAATCATGTTGATTTGAGGAAACGTGGATGAGTGCTGACGTAGGTGAAGGAGTCCACAGGACTTGGCCGGAGAGGGGAGCATGGAAGGAGACCCTGAAGCCTGGAAATATGGTTTGAATCAGGGCAAGGAGACCCTCTGCTTCGCAGGATTATAAGGAAGGCCAAGAAATCTGAAGGACGTCTTTTTTCATTAGACTATTTCTCAGCATCTCACGTCCACCTCTTTAGCTACTTCCTGCGTGAGGGGCTATTAAGCTCACTTGGGTGTTGTAAGAGAAGGGGAAATACATGAGCAAGTTGGGACGGTTCCTCTGGGAAGAATGTGCCCAGCCCCCATCCCACAGAAAGGACCAGGTTCATCCTCCCACAGAGTGACATCCATCCCAGGTGGCTGTCCTCTCAGAGCCGCCTCCCCCTCGCTGTGTAGTCAGGAAGGGCTGCTGAGTCCCCCTGGGCCTACTTGACCCTCTGGGAAAACCATTCCTTCCCCTGCTCACATTCCAGGTAGCTTGAGGGTAAGTGATATATGGACAGAGTGAATCCAATCAGATCAGAGACAGTCTTTGAAAAGCACAAAGGGTATAAAAATGTGAGGCTGTTAAAATCTGCCTTGTTGTAAAAGATGTAAAACACTCTAAAAGCAAAGACACAAGATGAACACCAAAGGTATAGGGGAAAAAAGTCATTGTGTCTGGCTCCTTCTATGTCGTCTTCCCCTTCCTCCTCCTCCTTTTGTTTCCAGATCAGGAAAACAAGAGACAGCTCGTGTGCTTCCAGTCAACAGCAGTATGTTGTCTCCCCATCTGAAAGGGTGGGCTTCCCTCTAGGCACAGGAGCCAGGCGGGGAGGGCTGCAGAGCTCCACGCTCTGGGTCCATGCTCAGCCCTGCACAGGGAGCAGGCACCGGGCAGCTTGTGTGGACAGTCCCTGCCCTCCAGGAGTTCTGGAAGGACAGGGACATGGACCCTAGAGACGCAGCAGCCATTACAGACAAGCAAGAAGAGCCAGCTCTGACCCCAGACTGGAAGGAGACAGGAACAGAGAAAATGCTGGTGGGATGGGGAACTGTCCAGGAAGGCATCGCAGAGAAGGGGTGACGGAGCAAACTGCTAAGGGACTTGATTTACTTATTCATTTATTCATCCATTTTTTCAACAAACATCTGTCGCATCTACAGGCTTCCAGACACTGCTGAGGAACTGAGGACACCGAGAGGAGTAAAACTGGACAATCTCACACCCAGCGGAGAGAACAGACATGTCTATAAAAAACTGAGCCCTGAACTCAGGGCTGCGTCAAATTATGACAAGTCAACATGTGGGCAGAGAGGAGGGGCTGGGCATTGACCTGGCTCATGGGTGAGGTTGGGGGCTGCCGGGCAGACAGCAGGGGAAGGCACACCAGGCAGAGGGGCTTGTGCAAAGGAAATGAGAAGTCAAACAAGGACCAGCCTGGAGTCTCACCGGGCTGAGGAGGTGGGTGCCCAGGGGAGAGGAAGATGAGGAGAGAGGAAGGCTGGGCCCAGACTCAGAGGGCTGGGAATGCCCAGCTATGGGGTTTGGAGGATGCTGGAGGATGCCAGCAGGAGAGGATCATACTAACCCAAGACAGGAGGAACTTGATGGGGCTGGCAGGGAGAGGACACAGGGTGTTGAGCCAGAATGGAGGGTGAGGACAGGGGTGGCGGGGGGAGTAGCCTCGGAAGGAGCAAGGGTTCCCTCAGTGTTTGAAATGAGGCCATGTCTTAATGATGTTGTACAAAGCCTTCCCAGGAGACAGAGTATTGGTAACATCACTGTGCCCCACCAGCAGGTAGTTGGGACTCAGGTACCCCTTGACCACGGCACACTGGATCAGATTCTGGGCTGCCTCCAGAGCTGCAGCATTTGGTGGCTTTTCTGCAAAACACATTTACTCCATCAATCATTAGGGTTTCAAGGATACTTTCTTAGGGTAGGGACAAGCACCTAGTCCAGTCTCCCTCTGCCCGCCCCCACCACCACCACCACTACCATAGCCAACAAATTCACATAAATGATGGCACCCACCCACAAAGAGAAAACAATCATTGTGTTCCCTGATTCCTCCTTGCAAAGCTTCTTCCAGAAAATTCAAAACTGCTCTGGAAGAGAACTGCAGCACAACGCACCACTTCTCAGTGGGCACCACAAGGCAGACGTGGCACCACTGGGCCATCCAACTGCCTTGCCATTACAGGTAGCGATGCTCCCCCATATTGTTGCCGTGGCTACCAAGGAAGAGGATGCATTTGCCATAAAAGCACCAATGTTTGCAAAAGATTTTGTTCTGTCTTGCTCCATGCTTGCCTTAGGTATGGCTAGAAAGAGAGTTGGAGGTGGGGATGGGGATGGGTGGATTTGGGGAAATGTTCTGCCAAGGAGGGACTCCTGGTGACCTGCATCCTGTACTGAGAGTCCACTTTAAAGCTAAAATGTTTCCCTGACACTGCCAGGCACCACAGCATTGCCTTTTCTTCCATGCTTCCCAGACATTCCGCAGGATACTTCATCATGCAGAACCCTCTGCCCCATGCTCACCCCTTACCTACAAAGTTGCCTATGAAGGCAATTCCTAGGGCAATATCATTGTATCCATAGGTGTGAGAGCCTTGGATATGCCAGCCGACTCCTTCATACACACCACCATCCTGGCCCACCAGGAAGCTAGGATTGGAAAATGGAGAAAGTCACTCCTGGAAAGGGAATTGGCTTCATCCACTCCTTGGATCATTAATCTATTCTTTCATGCATTTATTAGATATTGACTGAACATTTCTGTATGTCAATGTGTGCACAGACAAAAAACATAACAAGAGCAATTCCTGAACCTAAGAAATGAAGACTTACAGTGACAAACAATATCAGGAACTTCAACCCATTGCAACACAGCCTTTGTCCCCACAACTCCACTGAATCTGACCCCTCCAAGGTGACCAGGGACTGCCTTGATGCTGGAACAGTGGAAACATTTTTCTTCTGGGTTACAGTGATTCTGTTGCCCACTCTCTTCTCGACATGTTCTCTTCCCTGGGCATCCTCCTGATTTTGCTCAACTCTACAGCTCTTCCGCAGGTCCCTCTGCCTTCCAACCTTCCTTTCCTCAAATGTGGTGCTCCTTGGGACTCTGGTCTAGGCCCTTCTCTCTTCTTATTCAACATATTCTCCCTGGACAACCATCCAGTCCCACAGTTTTCATTCACTAGCTATAAAAACCAACATGGCTTAAAAACCCCATCTTCTTCTGTAATTTCCTCAGCCAGAAAATTGGGCATCATCCTGAATGCCTCCCTCTCGCTCTCCAGTCCCATCCAACCCTTAGTCATGGTTAATGTACATGTATTTCCTATTTTAAATTCCTCCACATCTCTCCATGCTGACTGCCACTGTGCTACTCCAGGTCACCATCCCCTCCTGTCTGGATTACTGCAATAGCCCCCAGCCCGAGTTTTGCCTCCTTCCAATCCATTCTTAAAATAGCACCCAGAGTGGTTTTGCTAAAATACAAACCCTGCCATAAGGCATGACCTTCCATTTGCCTTTCAGATAGAGTCAATCTGTAAGGACCAACCCCATGGTCCTCCATGATGCGGCTCCTGTCAGCCTCTCCTGCCTTACCTCTTACCATGTCCCTCTTTGAAATCTATTTTTGGATCTGAGTTAAACTTCTTCCAGTTCCTCAAAGATATGTACTTTGTCTGGATCCTGGGGCCTCGTGTATGCTGCTCTCTTACCTGGAACACTCCTTGTCCTTCTTTGCCTGACTAACCCCCGCTCCTTATCCATGTCCCAGTTGGATGCCCCTCCCTCCGGAAGCCCTTCCCTGACGCATTCACTCCCCCAAAGTCTGTTAGAGGCTCATCCTGTGCATATCCTGTTCTTCACCTGTCACAGTACCTAACATTCTGAATTGTCACTGCTTGTTTACTATCTTCTCTCTCTACTCCACAAGGGAAGGAACCGTAACTATCTTACCAAGCACCAGGCACATAGCAGATACCCAATAAATATTGGTTAAAAAGTTAGAAAATGGTGAGTGAGTGGGTGCTGTGCTCTGACTAGAGTCCATATGGGAGTTAGAGATAATGCATCATGAGGCTAGAGTGGCAGGGGACGCCATAACAGGTTTCAAAAGCCAAGGAATAGGGATCGAGCTCCTGAAGAGTGAACGAAAAGGAAAACTAACACTGCCTCAGCTTCTGGAATTTTCCATTCGGAATTTCCAAATTTATAGTCAATTCTCTATTATCTGTGTTAAATAATCATGGCGAGACTGTAAAAATCCTGCAAAGTGCAGCGACAGTTGTCTCCTTTTTGCAAACGTTGCTTTTAAAGTGGTTATTAAGAGAAGAGAGGCAGCCAGCCCAGAAGGAGACATATGCCAAAGCAAATCCACCTGAGACTTTGTGAAATTTGTTGTGATTATGTCACCGATGAATAATTGAAATTTATAGTGATCTAACCCTAAATCTCTTCTAAGAAAATTCCAAGGCATCTTCTAAGTAGCTTCTGCTCTTCCATTAGCTTAATGTGCTTCTTTATTATAGACCTGGCATTAAAGGAACATTTTTATTTCATTCTCTATCTTCAGATAGACAAGGTATTATTATCCAAATTGCAGGGATGAGGCAAAAGAGCCCAGAGAGGTTAAAACTTCCTGTGTCTGTAAAATGGAGTAAGCAATACCAGAGGTATCACAAGATTCTAGCGTCAGAGAGAGCAAGTTTGGGATGGAGCCAGACTGCAGTGGTGGGTGAGCAGGGCCTGTGTCTCTGAGTGGTTGGAAGGGATTGCATAAAAAAGGCACAGTCCTTTGATGTCCTTCCATGAGGGTCTCATAGTCTTGCTTTTATTACTGTTGCTTTCAATGTTGTTTTTTCAGAGTCTTCCCAACAACTTGCAGAGAATGTGCCCAGGAAAGATAACTGACGCTTAGCTGTGCTCTGAATGATACTCAGTGCATAAAATATGATGTCTTATGTCAAGCACCGGGCACAAAGGAAGGGCTCAGTAAATATTGGTTCCCTCCCACAGCCATCCTTCCTACAGCCCTGAGGAAAAGGAGGGTCATGTTTCCACCGATCCCACTTACTGATACCCGATGTCACAGAAGTTCCGTGTGTCCATGTGGAAGGATTGTATGTCTCGGACTCGAATCTGGCAGTCCATGGAAACACTGCAGGTTGTCCCAGAGGTGTGGATGATGATGACATATTTGGCTGGGAGATTCATTTTAGGGCAGTGTGTCTCTCTGGCTTCCCAAGCTGACCGCGTGATGATGTTGGGGCAAGCTGTGGTGAGGGGAAGAACCAAGGACATGGGAATGTGCCTGTGCCCACATGTGGAGAATCTCACACCTGCAAGCTGGACTACTCTTCAGTCTCCCCAACCTCTGCACCCTTGGCACATCCGAACATGAATTGGGCTGTGGGATTCTGGGAAAGTCTAGATAGGGATTGTCTGGGTCATGCGACTGGAACCAAGGGACAGAGGCAACAATCTACAAGTTCTGATAACAACTATGGAAACAGTGTGTGAGCAGAAGGGAAAGGACTGTTCATCCTACAGAGCATCATTATTTTATTCAAAAAACAAAGTATACCTACATACTTGAATATTCACTGCCCATACATGCAGACATGTCTACTTATGGAACAGGGCCAATATGCAGAAATCAGCTGACTCTCTGAACTCATTGCATGTACATGGAGATAATCTGAAATCTACAAAAACTCTAAAAATGTTAAAGAATTATCGTTATTGAAGATAGCACCTGTCCGAAAGCAAGAAAAGCTTCATTTAAAGATTTGCAGTTTTGAAAAGCTTAATAAAAAATATCCTTGAGTCCAAGGAAAGGTCAACTCTAGAAGAAAGTGTTAAGCTACTGAAAGTGCTTGTTAATTGTACTGGTTTTAGGTTGCTGCTTGTTCACTCCAAAATAGTGTACATTTTTTTATTATCGAACTTCTTGGAATATTCACTCCTATGACAGTATAACCTGTGAACTCAAGTTTGTCTCAGTCTTGTGATCATGTTGCAGGTTGGCTGGTTTTTGCATTTAGAAATGAATGTGTGTGTGTGTGTGTGTGTGTGTGTGTGTGTGTACTCATGTAGTATACGTAAATATGCATATATGTTTACTCAACCCCATTTCCATGCTTATTTTTCTCCATAGCCTTCATGCCATCTGACATCATATATATTTCATTTATTGATTTCTTCATTTTCTTTCTTCACTGAAACGTGCAGTTTTGTCTGTTTTATTTGTAGCTGTATCCTCAGTACTGAGAAGAGTTCCTAGTATTCAGTAAATATATGTTAATTGGGTGAAAATGTGTGTACGTATATGTTTATGTCAAGAATGGTTCCATGGCTATAGCATTCTAGTGGGAAGGAGAGGAGGTCAGGAAGCTATCTTCTCAGAATTTTCCAGATCACATAGTTGTGATAGGCAGGAGATATATGTTCTTGGTCCAAGAAGCCAATGGACACCAACATGAAAGAACACCTTCTCGTGTGGTTGGTGGTAACTGGGAGGAGGGTGAGGTGGGATCGAGGGTCTCACCTTTCCTGGGCATCACTGGCTGTTGAGTGGCCAGGCAGCTCTCCTCTTTCAAGAGAAGTGGCTGAATATACCTGGGTGACAGGTAGCCCCTCTGGATGGCGTAGGAGATCAGGCCCTCTGCAGCTGATAAGGCAGCAAGGCTAGGACTGCTGCCTGAAAGACGATGACACGGAACACAGAACTGTCAGCAAGAAACTCCAATCAGGTCTAGATGTGAAGGGAGGATGAGAAGAATACCTGAGCCTGAATAACTGATGGATGGCAAGAGAGGAAACGGGCCCAGTAGCCAGAACAGAGGGCCTACGAGGCAAGGAACAACTTGGACAGAGCTCTCGGAAGCCAAGGTTGGGCACCCCTTCTGAGTACCAAACTAAGACTTTATTTATCTGTTCCATCTCTAGGTGGAAGAGCTTGGAAGTAGTAAAAGCTACATGCAAAGGAGGCCCACCTGACCAAGTCACGTATGCCCTAGCATGGAGAAAAGGGTAACAGTATTTACTTAGTAGCTCCCACAATCAGGCATGTGGCAAGTGCTCTTTACATTCATTAACTCATATAATTCTCACAGAAAACCTCTGAGATAAATGCTATCACCAACTCCATTGGTAAATAAGGATCCTTGCAGGTTCCAGTTATTAATCTATTAGCTCTCAATGCTGTGCCTGCTCTGTGCTCTCCTTTTTTTCCCTTGGGACTAGAAATCTGGAAACTACATTTCCCAGACTTCCTTGCCTGCTGGTTTCTGGTTGGGCTCTACCAATGGGACATGTTGGAGGAAGAGAGAAGCCACGCTTTTCTGCCTCTGCCAGCCACAACCTCAGAGTCACACAACTTCAGACTCCAGAAGTGATGACAACAACTGTGAGCTCAGTGTCAGTCGTGGCTTCAGCAGTCTCACAGGAGTGCAGACCAGAAAGGAGGAAGAGGACAAAGAGAATGCCATGTCCTAGAATCCAAGGGAGAAAAGAACTTCAAGAGAGGGACAATTGCAAGAGAGGACAAGTATGATGTAGGCTGAAAAGATGAGTGTTGAGATGAGGGAGTGGAAGAAGAGAGTGTAGACAACTCTCTGGCAGAGGGGCAGAGGGGATGACTGTTACCTAACTTATTCCCAAAGAAGGCAAGGCCCAGGGAGATGTTGTTGTAGCCTGGGGTGTGCACGCCTTGGACGTTCCAGCCGACACCTTCATACACTCTGCCATCATCCCCAACCAGGAAGCTATGGGACAGGGAAATATGGACTCAATGGCAAATCCCTGTAACAAAAGCTCTCACCCTCCTCAGAAGGGAAACGGTTCTAGAGGCTCATAAACATGTACTATGCTTCAATGATGTAACAGTTGGAGGGAGGGGGAATAACTCATTTTGGACTTTCAAGAGATGTGGGAATATACTTTAAATTTTCTTGTGACTTAGCTTACATGTGTTTCCCAGAACCTCACTTTAAAAATGCTCATTTGGTTCAAAGTGGGATTTGAATGCGTGACTCTCAAGGGCCTGAGGACAGTAATTCATCATTTTTCAAGGGCATGAGTATTCATTCATCATTTTTAAATTATGGGACCAAGCACGTGAACATTTAAAACAATCAATCTGAATTCAGGAATTCCTCTTATTGATTTTTCTTCAGTTTCTCCTTAGGAATTCCCATAAGTCCTTCTTTATCACAGAAATTTGTTTAGAATGTTCCTTTTTCCATTTTATTTTTTAAAACAAATGTATCTATTCTTTTGTTCTACCTCCTCCTTTCTTTCTGCCTCTTTATTTTCTTTCTCATCCTCCACTTTCTAATCAGTCTTCAGAATTGATGTTTTCACAACTCTTGCCGTATTCAGCTTTTATTAGACTATGAGTTTCTACAGCAAACTGAACACAGGAAGAACATTTCCCTGAGGTCGCCCAAATCCCCTGAATTGAGTCACGTCAACTTTGCCCAGTGTGCCCACATTGGCCTGAGGATGAAGTGGGGGCCTCAGCATGTCCACCATGTTCCTGGCTCCACTGCCATTACTTTCAGCAGGTTCCTTTGTCACTCTGCAGTCACCTTTGGTTAGTCCAATGTGAATAGTCCCTTGGCTACAGTCAGCTGCGTTGTACAAACTAGAGACTGTTAAATTGTCACTGCAGAAACCTGATTTAGAGACACAGTGGCTAAAATCCCTTAGAAATACTGTGGCTGAAGTAGGCAACACAGCAGTGACAGCAGCGGGACAATAGAGGCACAAGTGGCAGGGACAACAACTGAGCTGTGGCGAGTACAGACCGCTTCCACACAGTGTGGACGGTCAGCAGCTGAGCTGTGGCGAGTACAGACCGCATCCACACAGAGTGGACGGACAGCAGCTGAGCTGTGGTGAGTACAGACCGCATCCACACAGTGTGGACAGACAGCAGCTGAGCTGTGGTGAGTGCAGACCGCATCCAGAGTGTGGACAGAAAGGCCCCTGACCCCGGCCCCCGGGGCTCTGGTGGCTACAATGGAAACCTAGAGCTGTTCTTACTTATTTGCAGCTAATAAATAAATAAGAAGACATGGGTTATCCTTTCCAAAATGCATAAATCAGAAATCATTTATATTTGTCTTTAGAATTCAGGGAAGAAAGCCTCATTCCCACTCTCTTTCTCTCTCCATATGTATATATCTCCTTATTCTTGAGGGGAAAAGAAGAGGTTCTGGGCCTCCACTGGTAATCCTCAAAGTGGATACTCAGCACTCAATATAAGGATCCCCATGCCTCACACTGTGTTAACACGGGCACTCCTCCCTCCAAACCCAATGTCACTGCTCCTGTAGGATCGGGGTCTCACTCCTGGTGGCCCTTCAGGGTAGCCGGTGGGAGACCGCTCCTCAGGGAGAAAGGCCTGCCTGTGTGAGAAGTGGAACAAGTGCTGGGCTAGCTGGCAGTCTGGGAACAGTTCTGGATCCACAATCCCTAGACGTGTGACTTTGAGCAAATTCTCTAACCTCCCCAGACCGTGGCCTTCTCACCTGAGAATCAGTGGTGGTACCAGTTCTCCTGCCCATCTCTCAGAGCGGCCAGGAGGGCCTACTTGGGCAATACCTGTAAAGACCTTTGTAAACCGTAAAGTTCTGCAAACTCCAAGGCGGCAGCTCCCTTTACATTATTACGCGACTTCCCCTGCTTCTTCCCAGGAGCTCCCAGCATCCAAGACCACATATGAATAAATGCTCTGAGCCGTCACTCCTAATGACCCCTGGAGGATTTTGGATTTTGCTTGTTTGTTTCAATATTTTTATTCATTATAAAGCAACGTGAATGGGAAAGTGGGAAAAACAGAGAAGGGGAAGTGGAGGCCCCCTCAGAGGGGTACCTTGAATGTGGGCTCTGGGAACCTGTCCAACCTCTTACTTGTAGGCCACGTCGCACCAGCCTTTGGTGTAGACAGAATGGGACTGAAGGCCCCGCAGTCTCTGGCTGCAGACATTCTGCTCCTGGCACTCCATCCCCATGAGCTGGTCCGTGATGACGAAGGCCACAGGCAGGGTCAGCTGGGCCCTGCAGGTCAGAGATCTCGCGCTCCACTCCTTGCGGGAGACGATGGTTGGAGCACCTGCAGGGTGCACCACAGGATGGTGTGCTCCAGGGCCTACCCATTTCCTCCAGCAGGCGGCAGGCGGCAGGCGGCCAGCGGTCCACCCTGCCCTGAGTCCTCTCACTCCAGGGCCCCGCCTGCTTCACTGTGATGGGAGAGGTACCTGGAGGAGGCCTTGACCCCAACAGCCTCCCCTTTGCATCTCCACATCCCATTTAGGCCAAAACAATCCCCACATAGATTCTGCATTCAGCCTCAGAAGTCAAGTTGCCTTGTTCTCCAAACACTTCCTCTTCATATTCCCTAGAGGACAAATCCCACCCACAACCCTCTCTGGCCTGCTTTATGCTCCCCACCTCCAGAAAGCAGCCCCAGCAACACCCACACCCAACCCTGGTGGTTCTGATATGACTTCCCTTGAAGTAGCTCAGCATGGATGCCTCAAGATGCATTTTCTTCACAGGCATTTGCCCCAGGTCTCTGACTGTGTCTTTCGTCTGTCCCGTCCCTCAGAACAGTGACTCTGAGAAAACGTCTGCTACTCTCCTCAAATCAGGGGCTCCCTGGTTCCAGAGACCATGGGAAGTTCCATGAAGGTTGGGTACATATATCTCTCTTTCAGATGAAAACTCACCGTGGGCAGGGCTGTGAAAGCCCCACACAGAACCCCAGGACCCCAGAGGGCTCCCTCACTATCCTTATCTTGGGAGCTCCCAGGAGCCCCCTGAGGGATTAGAGTGTCTCCACCCTCCTACAGAGAACTGGGGACTGGGGGCCTTGTCTTTTCTCCCTGGATTTTCCCTCCTTCCCAGAACCCACCTTTGCCTAAGGACTCAGGACAATCCATGGAAGTAGTATGCAGAGGCCTTCTTGGGATTCTACCCAACCCCACCCACCCAGTCCAGTCATAAAGAAGTCCTGAGAAAAACCTGGCCACCTAGGAAGCCCCAGCCAATCCCTAAACTGCCTCACTACCGCGGCCCTTGAGAATGAGCTGTGAGATGCCAACAAACAGGTCCAGAAGCCCGTCTGGTAGTCCTTTGGCCTGAGTTTCATTCCAGCAGAACTGGGGGGAATCCTCTACAGACGAACACTGCACTTGGGGCTGGTCCTCAGAGAATACCTGGACCAGCTCAGAGGAATGGGCTCAACATCCCCACTGCACAGACCACAGCCTCTTGGGCTCTCCAAGGCCCCAGACTTTCTCTAGGAAACAATGCAGAGGAGAACCACACATGTTTCTGGCCTCACTCTGCCTCTCTGCCTCTCCCGTCTGCCCCAGTGAGGCTCCGTGCTCGCCCACCTCCTCCAGTCCTCCCTCCATGCCAGGTACACTGCAGTCTCTCCTGCCTCCTTATCTGAGCAGCTCTGCCTTTCCAGGTTCATCTGCATGCCTATTAATAGATCAGAGTGCCACATACCAAGACGGTCATCATCATTTTGAGCTAACATGTATAGATTAAGCACCTATCGATGCAAAAGAGGCTCTTGAAATATAGAAACTTGTAGACTATTGTGACTGCCTTCACAAAGTAGATTTTCTAGACAGGATTAATTGAGGATTATTCGCCACGAGCATGCCTAACCCCCTCTGCCCGCTCAACACCAGAGGTCATGGGAGCAATAACCACTAGAATGAGCAAAGTCACCAATGTCACCTCCCACAGGCCAGCTCTGTAGTTTATAAAACATTTTCAAGGGCATTAACAATTGTGGCTTAAAACAAGGTTATGAGATAAACAAATCAAATTAACTACTCCTTCTAAACAGATGAGAAACTGAGGCCCAGGGAAGTTAAGTTACTCGTCTAAGATAATACAGGTTTTAAGCAGTGGACTTGAGTTCCAACCCAGGCTGTCTGACCCCAGAGCCATGTTCATAGCCACTATACACTGTGGCCTCTCCAAAGCTGTCAGATGACCTTGGACAAGTCACTGCCACATATGGCTTATTTCTCATTCTGTAAGACCAGGTCATTTAGGGTCTCCACCATGGTTATGAGATTCTACTCTTAAGTGAAATCATCAGGAGCAGACACGTGACCACAACAGTGAGGCCAAGATATGCTGGGCAGGCTGGAGAGACTGGAGAGGATGGCAGCCCATCTCATCAGGGGAGAGGGGACCTGAGCTGGGCTCTGAAGTGGGACATAGGACTGGCAGGGAGGAGCGATGAGCCTGGAGAGAATGATTTACAAATGAAACCAGGCTAGGGATAATGCCAAAAGCATTTCTGACCAATGCAGGAAAACTCACCGCAGGCCCCAAGACCCAGAGTGGAGAAGACAAGAAGCCACCGCAGCATCCTCTTGTGGTCCCAGGACACCGACAGGGAAAGTGTGAACCTCAGCCCTGCGAGAGACACTGACAGTTAACCAGACGGTGCCCACTCTTCAAAGGGCACCTACCCGACTGAATGCTGCTGCTATCTGCCTCCCCACCAAACTGTGGAGCTCCTTAGGGCCAGCACCTTGTGAGCCTTCTCAGGGTCCCCAGCACAGGGCCTGACACTTGGCAGGTGCTCAATAAAGGTGAGGGTGCCAACACCTCTGTCTAGCCACCACCCTCCCAAACTCCTGCTACCCTGAGAGCTCCTGGTCCCTCACAAGAGCCCAGTGCCTCACCTTAGGCCTTCCAATGTAGATAATGTTGACAATGCTTAAAATCCTTGAGTAGCTGTTATGAATAAGCTCTATGTAGATATTTTCACACCTAGTGCTGCAATTTTATATTTAATCCTTAGAAAATTCCTATAACCCCTTAGATATTCGTAACCCCAAATTTATAGGTGAGAACACTGAGGCTCAGAAGGAGTGAACTACAAATATAGGCAGGAGTGGGCTTCATCCCCACCACTGTTTGAGAGTCAGAGATGTATTAAGTATCCAGTTTGACCATACACCCTGAAAAGATGCCTGACAGATGCTCAACTACCTTCTTCTTGAGTGAGAATAATAGCAACATCAGCAGTTACCACTTACTGATTTTATCCTACGTTCCAAGTATTTGCTGAGGACTCCACAGATACGTCGTTAAGAATCCTCACAATGACCTAGGAGACCCACAAATATCATCAGGAAACTGGGTTTCACAAACTTTAAGTTACTCAACCAGGAGGGGCAGATGAGGATTCATACTCAGGTCTGTCTGACTCCAGGGCCTCTGCCTGGAACTTCTCCACCAGCTGCTTGAGTTTCTGATGGAGGAGATTCTCAAGGTGGGCCCAAGAGGTTAGGCTCCAGGGTCAATGGTCCTTTCCAGCTGCAGGGACCTCTTCTGCTCTCTCAGGCAGAAATGAATTGCTTGCTCGTACTCAATCAAAATGAAATATCAACTCCCTGAGATGTCAATCAAAACAACAACTTTTCTCCCAATAATCCTACTGAGAAACTATAGGAGGTTTGAGATACAATGGGGGAAATCATGGCCCTCCAGAGTTTTTGTATTATAATCAGTAGTCCCTAGATGGAAAATGTTTAGAACCACAATTTGAGATTTGAGCATGTAGGAGGTTCCTGGATCAGGACAAGCAATTTCTTAGCAAATAACACCCAGGATTCCATTCATTTGGGGAAACTGCGCAGTGAAGATGAAATGAGCCCATCACAGAGGAGAGCAGGCACCTAATAAGCATGTGGGAATGTGTTCAGCCTCCCTTATTGGCCAAATGAAAGGCAAGGATTAACTTATCCAAGATGGAAGCCCTGTAGGCTGGCCTCCCAGGAAAAGAGGTGGCCTTCTGCAAAGCTACCTAGAAACCAGCAATCAGTTCTGGTCAACAGAAAGTTTGGACGTTGGTCGTTTGATCACAGTGCTTCCTCAAACAGGAATGTGTATGTGGTGAAAGCAATCCTGAGCTTGTCACATCATACAGCTGAAATTACAAGGCTTGAACCCAGCCTCCAATCATGCCAGGGCAGGGACTGGTGGTGTCTCCCACCCCACCTCCAATGCAAAACACTGAGCTGGCAGGATAGGCTGGAGCCAAGAATCAGCCTCCTTGGCTCACATTACTATGCATTCTGTATAGTTAAAGATGAAATACCAAAACAGGAGACAAGGGAGACATAGTAGATAGGGGTCCAGGGCTAGACAGAAAGGGAAGAAATTGGGTAGAATTAACCCTAGGACCTTGACCTTGGCAAGGAAGACTCAAGAGTGGTAGAACCAAAGTCATTTAGGAGAATTTAGAACAGAGAAATTTTCTTATTCGGTAGAAGAAGAGAACCATGTTAACATTTTAACCTGATAGAGTCCTGTCCGTTCCATGGGAGAGGGCTTCTCAAGAAGAAAAACTCACACTCACCCTCAGAAGTACCTGTGGGTCCCATGTTGTCCCAGACCCAAAAGTCAGGGTGCAGGAGGCTCACCCCTCATTAGCTGGCAGTTCCTCCCTTCCAGACTTGGCCCTGGCCCTGCCCTTCTCCAGCTGCAGCCTCCTCTGGCCTTCACTCTCCCACGCACTGGAGGCCGCTCCCTCCTTGGGAAGGAGCTCTGGGGCTCTGGTTTTCCAGAGAGAAGGGGAAAGCCCAGGATCCCTAACGAAAGGTGGAGAGGAGGAGGAGGAGGATAGAGTTCTGAGTCTCTGAGCCGGCTCTATCCACAACGCCAAGAGGAACTTGGTGAGACCAGACTTAGGCTGAGAGCAAGGGACTCGCCCTGTGAATAAGCCCAGGTACCTCCTCCCTGGGAAAGGACGAGATTGCCCAATGCTCCCTGAGCTCCTTCCTCGTCCCCAGCCCTCTGGAAGCCCGGCCAACCTGGAGGTGCCTGAGGCACCTGGGGTAGTGTCCCAACATCTGGAGACTTGCTCCCTGTGGAGACAGATCTGCTCTAGGAGTGCGAAGACTGTGGGTGGAGGTCACTCACCAACGCCCTGCCCCACACGTCCCCTTCCACCTGGGTCACCAGCAGGGGCAGGATGGAGGCAGAGCAAGAGAAAGGGACATTCCAGGAGGCAGCACACAGTGTGTCGTCATCACTAGAACTTATTCTGACCCTGTAGCCAGCTGGCCCATTCATCCACCACCCCCAGCTCAGCGTCAAACTGTCTGAAACAAACACCACAAGAAGCATTCTGCAAACCAAGGCTCTCCACCTCTTCACCCACTCCTGACAGTGGCCTCAGTCTTCAGCTCTGGTCTACCGAAATCCCTATACCTTTTCTGAGGGGGTTAATATAAAGACTTTCCAGTCATGGTCTGCCAAGGGTACCTGAGTTGCAGCCCCATGAAATGGGCACGTGCACACCAGAGGTCCTGAAAAGCATGCTGCCTGCATGAGAGGCTACT
This sequence comes from Equus przewalskii, assembly GCF_037783145.1. Lineage (NCBI taxonomy): Eukaryota > Metazoa > Chordata > Mammalia > Perissodactyla > Equidae > Equus > Equus przewalskii. The sequence continues at coordinate 1,808,157 of NW_027228747.1, read as the reverse complement.
TGAATACTGCTGTGTTCTACACACTGACAGGCCCCAACCACACTTCAGGGACGAGATCTGGGAGGAGCCCTCTTGGAACCTAGAGTTTCATATGCCTGTTGGCATCTGAAGGAGACATGTTTAATGAGCTCCATCCTCCATAAAGGTGGGGGATCTTGGGTGAAGGCCTCAGAGAGAGACATCTAGCAAAAGGACCAGGAATTACAGCTGGTGACAATGACAGAAACTACCTTACAAGTTTTCCTAAATCTTGGCAACATCCTCATGTCTGAAATTTTTGTTTATGACTCCAGATGTTTCCCCATTGTGACTAGTAGAAAAATCCTTAAAATGAGAATGGTTTGTGAGCTCATCTTTGGAACAGTCAGTTAGGGAGAGCTGAGGAGACTTCTCACTCTGACGCCCAGACTTGTAAAAGAAGAAATCCAAGTGATAAAGGGAGTGGTGGCAACCCCAAAGGGGAAAGGAAACTAGGTGAAGCCCTGTGGTCCCTGACTAGAGATTAAAGGACACCTGGGAATTAACTGGTGGAAAATCTGAGGCAAGGCCACTGATAGTCCATTTGGTATTGTTGTGAGAATCAGAAAAGGTCCTCCTTCCATAGTTAAGAATTGTAGTTAATATGTTATTTATTTCTTAATAAAAACAATCATGATAGGTAGTCACCTCGTATAAATCATGTAAATAAAATTATTAGACATAAAATAGCACTTTAAACTTTTAACTACAAAAATTAAGAACTCAAAGTCATTGAGGTAATAATTTGTTATGTAGTTTACTTTCATAGAAACAACCTTTATGCTAATTTTGACGCTTATTTGATCCAGTATCTCATTTTCTTAAAGATGAGAGACTGATTACCATCTAGTCTTTCTTGGGCCATTTTAAACACATTTTAATTTGGGAAGTGATATTCTCCACTAGTGAGTGATATACAAGTTAAATACATCTTGAAAGCTACAAAAGTATTCATAAAGATGTCTAGTATATTTTTGCTGCAAATATGCTTCAACTTCAACAGGATTCAAACTAGACAGAAAAGAACAGTCTCCTCTCTCTAACACAAGGATGTCTAATCAATTTCACTTTCCTTACTATGGTCATCAATTTATTTCAATTGTAAAATTTTACCTGGTTGTAATAGTGCAAGTTCATCATAGTTTTTCAAACTTTATATGAAATCTACATACCAAAAAGGCAATAATTTTCTATCCATATTGTAGAATGTTCTTGTAAAAAGGACACTGCATATCCATTTTATTAAAAAGTTTGAAATATTAGGTTGACTCATAGATGGGTTGATGTGAGTCTCACAAGTGAAGTGGGCCTTCTTCCTTTTTTCTAATATTTGCTACACTGGAGAAGTTATTGTCAAAGTCAAGGGATTCCTAATTTGTTGGCATCATTAATACATTTCATAAACATTTTTGCCTCCTTTTAAAATAATTTCTTTAAGTTCTCTACTTTCGAGGACATTAAAAACACTGAATTGTGATTCCTATGTAATTTTGCTCATAAAAATAATTTTATTAAATACATTATGCCAAGTTAGTATTGAGCAAATGAATTTAAAAATGGTTATTATAAAATATCTAACTTATGTTGAGGTCTGGAATGTATCTTTATTAAGGGCATTAATTTGACTTTTCCATCAAAAATAGATGATGGTTTTAAGCTAATTTTTGTTAAATCTCACTTCAATATACTTCCATATTTTATTGACACTGAAAGATAGGTATTAAGCTCTTGGGCAACATAAAAAATATTAGGGCAGTCAAAAAAACTTTCAGCTCCTTCATTTACTACCACGTTTAAAGGTTTCGGGGCAAAAGGACCACAGAATTTTTTTAGAAATTTTTTTAGTATCTTTTGAGGAGAACTTGTAAGTGTTCTATACGTATTTGCAGCATTATCCTGGCCACACCAATCCTTCAAATCAAAACCATCTTATTCATTCAATTACTCTGCACACAATTATTAGGGTATACTCTATGTGAAGCTCATTATCCAAGGATAAGTAAAACAAGAATTAATTCACTTTCAAGGAGTTAATAATACAGCGTGGGACACAGCAACAATTGTTGTGACAATGAGGTGTAATGTGGAAATCCGTGTTGTTTGTAAAGTGAAATACTGTAAATGGAATTATAAGGAGGAATGGGGAGGCCAGGAATGGATTATTAAGTCAAGAATTGAGGCTATTAAATAGGCTATTAAGCCATAATTCCCTGGCTTCATGCTTGAGCTCAGCAAGGGAGTGAAATGGTGGGAGCAATGTCAGAAGTATAAGAGACTGGGACTATAAAAGGGATTTCCAGGGTTCTCAGTTTGGGAGGTGAGGTATTCCCCAGAGATGATGACTTCTGTGATCAGGGACAACTGAGATGAAGTCAAGGGAAAGCATTTGGAATTGAGAGGGTTGAAGGAACCAAGATAATGGAAGTGTTCTCAACACGAATGTCGAAGCAGCCCAGAGGCCAAAGGGGTGGTCAAGTCTTGGTCTTGACTGAGCCAAAGCACAGGACCATGGTCTGAAGACACTTCGGGGACAGGAAGCGTATGCTGAAACCTAATGCACAAAAAAATGCAGGGGAGTGAGTAGACTGTGAATGTATTAGACAGTGTCAGGAAGTTAGCAGACAATACTGCCAGATAATACTATGGCTGCACAAAGCACCTTGGAAGGAGACTTGGGATGAAGGGAGAGAATGGGGAGGCAAAGGATTGGAATTCATTCTGGAAGGTGCTAGGCTCAAGGCCCACTTCTGAGAGTCTGAGACTCTCTCCAGACCTCAGATCCCTCTGAGGAGGAGAGGTCAGTGTACACAGATAGGACAGGGGTGTCTTCTGCTGGTGGGGCAGCAGGAAAACCTGGATTCTGAAGAGGGACCTGTAGCCTTGAGGCTCAAGATAACACAGAATCTGGAAACTCTACTCAGCTCTAGAAGTGGTCCAAACTCCTCATTTTATGTAAAAGAATACTAAAGCCCAGAGACGGAAATACTTTTGTAAGACCACAGAAGAAGTCAGGCAAAGCAAGATCTAGAACCCAGCTCTCATCTTCACCATCTAGTGGGCACGGGGAATTCTGATCCTTCAGAGCGGGAGGAGGAGAACTTGGAACTGTCATTCTGTATATCAGATGGAACAACCTGCACCATATCTTAGTGATGGGAGAGGGCAAAATCAAGTTACAATGACCTTGACTGCTCTCTAGAAGGAGAAAAGCTCCAAAGGCATCAGCAGGATGTGAGGACAAAGCCTCTCTGTCCTGGGGATGGGGAAAGAGTGCTGGTTTGATTGGGTGTGAATACACCTCTGTTCTACTTTGTTTTGTTTCATGTTTGAATAGCCATCTGAAGAAACTGCCATGGCTCCCTCCCAGTGACTAAAAACACAGTCAGGACAGTTGCCTCTATTCAGGCACCAGCAGAATTGCCTCCCTCTTTGATGAGTAGTACCCTTGAGGAGAAGAACCTACACTTTGTGTCCCCTCACTCTTAACTGGGGACGTTGGTTTAGCTAGGAGCCTGTCGGGGGCAGGCGCTCCTGTGTGTCAGGCTAAGGGTGAGAACTTTGAGTCCCTCAGCCCTGCAGAGGTTGGAATAACCATCTGCCTGCCACGGGCTTAGAAACAAGGGACCCACCAATGACGGGGGATTCCACAGTGAGGACTCCTCTCTGTGGATGGCACACAGTAAATGTGGAGTCCCTGGCTTCAGTCTACCTCCTCTTTCCAGGCTTCTCCTGATCCTTCTTCCCTTCCCTCTCCTCCCTCTATTTTATTTTCCACCTGAATCAAATACGTCATATATAACATACGTAATGTATAATGATATGTATGATGTGATTACATGTAATTATATAATATATATCATGTGATTATATGTAATCACAGTCAGTGGCTCTGAGCAAAATCATAGGGCAATGGTGAACAGACCTGATGTTCATTCATTTGTTCATTCACTCATTCATGCCTTTATTTATTCAGCATTTATTCACTGAGCATCAACTGTGGGCCAGGCACTGCCCAGCACCATGCTAAGCACTGAGGGTAGAGCCATGAATAAGGCCCTGGCCTCAAGGAGATCATAATCTGGAGGAGATGCAGAGACATCAACTATCATAAAGCAGGTGCTAGGCAGTCTGGCTTAATAGAAGGAGGTGCACAGTGTTAAGGGAAGCTGGAGGCGTCTTCTGCCAAGGATGCAGGTCCAGGGGTCGGGTAGGTGGACGCGAAGGGAAGTCTTCTCCAAGAGGGTTATATTTGAAATGGACTCCAAAAATCACAAAACTTACTAAGCCACCTAGTGCCTAGCTCTGGCTAGGTGCTTGGAATACAGAGATGAACTAGACAAGCTCTCCGCCCTAAGAAGCTCAGGGCCAGAAGGGGGACACTGGACCAGCACCCCAACAGCTACCCTCAGAGCAGAGGTTGCACCTGACTTCTTGGAGACACGTTTCACAGGGCCTGCACATGATTTTTAGTTTTGTACTTCCACTAAATCAGCCACGATTATTTAAATATCTGGAGTTTTAAAAATAAAAATTAAGATATATTGATGTCTTAGCTCGGGCTGCCTTAACAGAATACCATAGACTGAGCAACTTAAACAACAGAAATGTATTTTCTCACCATTCTGGAGGCTAGAAGTCTAAGATCAAGGTGCCAGCAAGGTCAGTTTCTGATGAAAGCTCCCTTCTTGGCTGGTAGACAATTGCCTCCTCAGTGTGTCCTCACACAGCGGGGAAAGAGAGAGAGCAAGCGATCTGGTGTCTCTTCTTCTAAGGGCACAAATCCCAGCATGAGGGCCCCACCCTCATGACCTCTTCTATGCCTGACTCTCTTTTTGTCTTATAATAACTTGATATGAGGTTGGACCTCAATTCTTTTCTTTTGCTTATTTTAATTAGTTTTAATTAGGAAAAATTAGTTTTCCTGAGCTTTTAAAGGGGATGTATGGTTTGGGATAGTTTTCCTAATCTCATCGCTCCAGAGCTCCCTCTTTGTCATTCTTGTCAAGCAAGTCTTCGAGCATGTGGCGGCTTCTGTTCAGAGAGCTCTGAGTTTGACTCTCCCAGCCTTTTATCTGAATCTTCCTCTTTTCTTCTGTATCTCTTATCCATGACCTGTATTAGATTCTCTCCCAGGTGTTCTCCCCTGTGGGACTTGGTTCTAGAAGGGAGCCTTGGCTGGCTGGTGTCGAGGGTCATAGGAACCAACTGCTCCAGGTCCCGCAGATGCACCACAGAACCCTTGTTGGCACACACCGCTGGAGTGTGTAAACCCATCCTGATCTCAGCCGCTGAGCTGTCTAACCCGTTGGGCAAGTACCTCTTGGTTATTTGAGGTTCTCAGATCCATCGGGCCCCCTGCTGTTTCCTCTGTTTCCTCCTACACAGGTGCCGGTACCATATAGATCTTATGGCTCTTGGTGGTTTGTCCCCACCTGCTTGTATTTGCGGTTTGTGAAGAGACTTTGTCACTCTGCTGAGTTTATTTTGCCTGTGGGTTTTCATTTGTTTTGCTATCCTAGTTGCTTTATGTCTTTTTATGGGAGGGCTTGGGGACATTCAAAATTTATTCTAGGGCTACCATCTTCGACCATGCCTTTTTTGCTGTCACGCGTTTATCTTTGCCAGAAACAATGGTGTGTGAGACTCCATCATTGTGAATAAGGTGTTCAAGAAGTCCACAGGTGGTGGTGCTGCCAGAAGCATTGCGTGCAAGGTGGCACATCCATATCAAGTATCTGTCCTGGCCGCTAAACCTACCACAAGGTAATCAGCCTATTGCCAGGCGGTAGCTGGACCTCCCAGGTAACAGCCTCAATTGGGAACTCATCATTGGCCTCTGCCACTGGCAGGTTTGACATTCAACAGAAGTGGTAGCCAGATGAGTTTAGCGAATAGATATTCATTGTTGTTGAGCCCAGGTATAGCCTTCATCTCTGCCACATGAGTCCCTTGAGCAAGTACCCAGGTGTTTAGTGAAATAGACTAAAATCATCTTATTCACCTGATTTTTAAGACTCTGCTCTGCAACAAATACCTTTTGATGAGCATTCACGTGGGACACCGATTGTCCAATCTTACTCTTTCCAGTCCTTGGTCATCAGGCCAAACCATTAGCCACTGCCCATAGGAGACATCTTATCATGCAGGCAAAGCAAGAAATACATATACTGCTTGAAATTCTGCTCATTTAGAGGGGAGCATGTGGACAGGAAGAAATAGATGGAGGAGCAGTGTTCAGGGAACATGTGAGTAAATCCCTTCAATAGGGAATCACAGCATGACTGGAGAATAGAAACACAGATCTTCCACAGTGTGGTCAAAATCTATGGCTCTTTATACACAATTTTTTTCCTTTTATTTATCCTATCAGTTTTCCTCTGTCTCTCCTACCCCTTTTTCCAGACCAAGACCCAGAAAAAACAAAGAACACATCTTCTGCTTCCAATAAGAGATTGAAGAGCCCGGGCAGGGAGGGCTGCAGAATCCCATGACTCTGGGTCCTCGCTCAGCCCAACGTCCAGAGGGCTTGGCAGGCAAGAGAAGGCAGCAGGCACTGGATTGACTTGTGTGAACACAGCCCGGACGTGGGCCTGGAGGAGTGCAACGTCCCTGCCCTCAGAAGCTCAGAGAGGACAGGGACACAGAACTCTAGAGACACAGCAAACATTCCAGAAAAGGAACCAAAGCCAGCTCTGGCCCAGGACTGGGAGGGAACAGGAACAGAGAAAATGTTGGTGGGATGGGGGACTGTCCAGGAAGGCATCCCCAGAGAGGGGACGACAGAGGAAACTGGCAAGGGACTTGATCCACTTATTCATTTCGTCATCCATTTCTTCAACAAACATCTGTCACACTTACTGGCTTCTAGATACTGCTGAAAAACTGAAGACACAGAAAGGAATAAAACCGGATGACCTCACAATCCAGTGGCGAGAACAGACACGTCTATAAAAAATTGAGCCCTGAACTCAGGGCTGCATCCAAATATGACAAGTCAGCATGTGGGCAGAGAGGAGGGGCTGGGCATTGACCTGGCTCATGGGTGAGGTTGGGGGCTGCCAGGCAGACAGCAGGGGAAGGCACACCAGGCAGAGGGGTGTGAGCAAAGGGAATGAGAAGTCAAACGTGGACCAGCCTAGATTCTCACCTGGCTGAGGAGGTGGGTGCCCAGGGGAGAGGAAGATGAGGAGAGAGGAAGGCTGGGCCCAGACTCAGAGGGCTGGGAATGCCCAGCTATGGGGTTTGGAGGATGCTGGAGGATGCCAGCAGGAGAGGACCATACTAACCCAAGACAGGAGGGGTAGTGGCAGGGAGGGGACACGAGGAGTTGAGCTAGGATGGAGGGTGAAAGCATGGGCGGCTAGAAGCCGGGTGGCAGAGGGAGCAGCCTCAGAAGGAGCAGGGGCTCCCTCAGTGTTTGAAATGAGGCCAGGAGCTGATGATGTTGTACAAAGCCTGCCCAGGAGACAAGGTTTTGATAAGATCACTCTGTGCCACCAGCAGGTAGTTGGGATCCAAATATCCCTCATCCACTGCACACTGGATCAGGTTCTGGGCTGCCTCCAGGGCTGCAGCATTGGGCGGGGTACCTGCAAAACACAGCTGGCCAGTCAGTTATAGGATTCCAGAGCACCCTGCCCGGGACAAGACACACTCCTAGATCCCTCCCCGACCCACCCAAACCACCAAGATAGCATATCTACTGTTGCCAGCTACTCTATAGGGACAGACAGAAAACCAAGTCAAGATTTCAGATTCCTCTGCACCAAAGTTCTTCCTGAATCAGAAGAGCAGAGCCTGAGATAATATACACAATTATTACATCAAATTTTAAGCTGGGAAAATCCAGCATTTGCAAGCACTAAAATGATGCCTGAGTCTGATATCGTTGTCTTCCGTGTCAGATATTCTCCCTCAAACACCATATGGTCGTGAGCCACATAATGACATTTCGGTCAACAATGGACCACATATACGACAGTGATCCCATAAATTAGTACCATATAACCCAGGTGTGCAGTAGGCTATATCATCTAGGTTTGTGTAAGTACACTCTATGCTGTCCACACAAGGACAAAATTGCCTAAGGATGCATTTCTCAGAACGTATCCCTGAGGTTAAATGATGTGTGACTGTACAATGACCACTACTGCCCAAAGCATCCACTTACCTGAGAAGGTGCCCATGAAGGCGATGCCCAGGGCAATGTCATTGTAGCCAGCAGTGTGGGAGCCTTGGACATTCCAGCCCACTCCTTCATAAAGGACACCATCCTGGCCCACGAGGAAGCTAGAGGACAGCAAGGGGAGATGGAGATCAGCATGAAAGAAAGATACTCTGGGATTGTTTCCTTCACTCATTCATGCCTTTACTCATCAAACGTTGATTAGCTATTGAATTCTAAGCACTGGATTGTAAAAAAGACAGAGTCCTTGCCAGTAGTGTGCTAGCAAACCAGCTCACACGGGGGAGATGGAAGAGCAAGAAGCCCAGATTTGTAGCCTTTGCTGATTTCTCTGGTGTAAAACTCCCAGCATGGCTGATTACGGGCTACCAATGATTTAACAACTGGTTCTCGAAATTCCTGAATCTCCGCCAATCCACTCTCATGAGCCCATCTGGCTCCAACACCACTGCTGCCCCCAGTAGCTCTCAGTCTATGAAGAAAAAAGGATGACAGTGTGCCACCTGGCCTTTCACACTTCACCTATGGAACTGCTTCCCCCAAGGTGACCTGTGACCTCCATACGACTAAGTATAAAACACATTTCTCTGATGGTACCTTACCTTATCCCTCTACATGTGCCCTGCAGACCCCTCCCTTGCAGCTTCTCAAGCATTCTCTCCCCTCAGCTCCCATCCACTGCACTTTCCCAGCTGTCTTCTTCTCTGGCTTCTGCGCCTCAGACTTCGCTGCACCTCGTCTTCCTGTGCCCTTTCCTGTACATGTGGGGTTCCTCAGGATGCTGCCCTAAGCCCTCTCCTCTTCTCACTCGACACGATCTCCCAGGACTAACCCATCCGCTACCTTTGCTTCAGTTGCCACTCAGGAAAGTCCACTTGTCCATATCTGGACCCACCTTCTTCCCCACCTGTTCTGCCTTCTGGGACCCCCATCTTGGTGAAAGGCACCACCACCCATCCTCTAATCAGCCCCAGCCAGAAATACAGGCATCAACCACCGGCTTCACCCACTGCTTCTCCCAACCACTCTCCCTCATTGACCCCTGCACCCTCTTCATGAACCACCAACATTCATTGACCTCTTAGATTCCTCCGCTCCTCTCCATGGCAGCTGCCAGCCCCCAGCCATATCACCACCTGTCTTGCTTGGATTGCTGCACAGTCCTCGGATTGATCTCCCCACCACCAGTTTTGCCCTTTTCCTCTCCATTCCTGAAGTTGTGAGTGGCCTTCTAATACAAATCTTATATCAAACCCTGCTGCTTTCAGCCCTTGTAACAGAGTCCAAACCCCCCAGCTTAAGTGACAGGATCTTTCATGATAAGGCCCCTGTTTTCCTCCCTAGCCTCACTTCTCACCATACCCCTCTTTGGCATCTATTTTTATCATGATAAAATTCTCTCAGCTCCTCAAAGCCACCATGCTCAGTTCTGCATCCAGGCCTTTCCACAGAGGTCCTTTCCCTCTGCCTGAAACACTCCTCTGTCCTCTGACCAGCTCCCACTCATCCCTAAGGTCCCAGCTGATACGTTACTCCCTGCCCTAGCGCTTCCTTTACATCCATTCCCTCAGAAACCTAATGAGTGTTTCAAACGCTTCCTGTTTACACCCTGTGCATCCTCTATCATAACCCCTAATGGACTCTATTAGGATTTATTTGTGTAATTATCTTTCTCTTTCACCAGACTATTAGCCCAGAAGGTAAGGACCATATCTGAGCAACACCTGATGGCGTCCCCAGAGCAGAGCCTAATGTCCACACAGAGCAGGCACTCAATCATGTTCTCAGTGGGTTAATTTATACCAAGTGGGTGTTTTCTCCTGACTGCAGACCATCTCAAGGTAAGCAAACAGCATGGTCACTGAGTTATGATACAGGGGACACAACAAAAGGCCAAAGCCAAGGGACAGGAAACTGCCCTCTGAAACCTGAATGGGAAAAGGGAAAGGACCTCCCTCAGCCTATATCATTTTCCAGTGTTGGATTTCCAAATTTATAGTCAATTCTCAGGTATCCACTCTAATTGAAGAGAGCAATTCTGCAAAAATTCTGCATAGCAGGATCTAGCAAAGCATGTGGTAGGCTCCAATAGATGATAGATCCTGGAGAAAAAGTTTTCTCCTATCTTCAAAGGGTTGTTACTAAAATGGGAACAGAGAGAGGAGAGGCAGTCAGCCCAGAAGCATATGCCAAGTAATGGTAAATCCATCTAAGGCAGGGTCTCTGCGCACAGGTTGGTGGTTGCACCCTGCACAGAGGAGCCTGGCTTTGGGGCAAGTAGGGATTAAAGTCCAGCTGCACCAGCTAAGCCGTGAAGAGCCCTAGGAAAGGGCTTCTTTGATTGTTGTGCACCATTATGCCATCTGGGCCAGTGGTGGCCCATCCTAACACTTAAAATTCAGTGTGACTGTTTCTGTACATTAGATGGCATCCAATCCCAGACATCTTATCCACAAGCTCTGAGAGCATCTTTCAAGAAGTTTCTACTCTCCCATTAGGTTAGTGCCTTCTCTATTAAAGAATTACAGGCCTTCGCATTAGAGAAATAAAAAGGTATTATCTGGTCTCTCCCCTGCCTTGAAACAGGAAAGATATTCTCCCAAGAAGGTTGAGAGCTCCCAGATGCAGAGGAACAGTCTAGCACCAAGGAGACACACTTCAGGTTGTGGCCAAACTGAGGGGCAGAGCCTGAGCCACTGAGTAGTGGGAAGCTATTACAGGAAAAAGGCACAACCTTTAGATTATCCTTTCTACAGGTTTAACAGTCTTGCATGCATACAACTTCCTCTAATATCTTTTCAGCAGAGCCTTGGCCTCCATCATGTCAATATATGACCTTTAAAAAGGACACACGACTGGAGAACATGCTCGAGAGGAATGACCACTCCTTTAGCTATATCCTAACTAGGACCCACCCAGGGTTGTGTGAGAAATCAACGTGGTTATACATGGAGCACCTCTCGTATGGTGAGCACTCAGTAAATGTTAGTTCCCTTTCCCCTCCTTTTCAGAGGTTCAGGGTCTGCCCACAATGGAAAAGAAGCCCTCATGTCCTCAGGTTGACTTACTTATACCCAATGTCGCAGGAGTTGAATCTGTCCATCAAGAGGGACTGGATATCTTGGACCAGCAGGCGGCACTCATCAGACATGTTGCAGACTCTCCCAGAGGTGTGGATGATGATGACGTACTTAGCCGGGAGGTTCATCTTGGGGCAGTGGGTCTCCCTGGCCTCCCAATCAGACCGAGGGACAATGTAGGGGCAAGCTGTGGTGGGGCAGGAAAACATGGACGTGAGGATTCATTTTGCCCACCCTTGTCACCACCTTACTACTGAACATCCTCACCACCCTCTGGGCATCCTGACCTGACCCTGACTGTGGAATTCAAGAGATCCCAGCAGCTCTCAGAACAGCCCATCTGGGAACAGCGTAAGTCTGCATAGAGGGATTGGACTCAAGAGGCAGGAACCATAAACCTGTGGGTTATAACCCAAAAAATAGAACCCAGAGGACAGTGGGAATGTTGATCCTGAGGGGACATGGATGCTTTATTCCAAGAGCATGGTGTGCTTATTTATCTGCAGGATTGTCTCGTGTGTGTGTGTGTGTGTGTGTGCATGTGTACAAGTGGAACAGAGCCTTTTGGAGAAATCAGCTGAATTTTCATCTGAAGACATGTCTTTGAAAGTTACTTATAGTCCACAAAATTCTCTTTCAAAGTAAGCAGTTATTAATATTGAAAGATGGCACCAATCCAAAGGCAGAGATCAAGTTTACTCAGAGCTTTAATATAATAGAGTTAATTTTCTTTACAACTTTATTAAGCCCCAGAAAAGGCTGTAAGTGCTCATTAATTATACTGATTTTGATGTTCCTGCGTGTTAAACCCAAAATCTACCTTTTATCTGCTTTTTATTACCTAAATTATGTTAAAATCTTCCTCTGAATTCAGTGTAAGCAGTGACTTAAGCACTTCAGTCTATCAGCATTGTTCTAGTTTTTGTGTTCAGAAAGATGTGCGTTTGTGCTTGTGTGTTCGTATATCCCATCCCTCTCCATGGTTCTTTTTTCCTCCACAGCACTTTTCACTATAAAACATACCAAATATTTCACTTGTTTATTTCTTTATTGTCCTTCTCTCCCTCTAGATTGAAACTCCATGGGGCCACTGTTCCCGTGTCTTTCCTTCCTTGGAATATCCTCAGTGACTAGCAGGTGCTCAGTAGATGATTGTTGAATGATTGAAGAAGTGAGTGCACATATATTACACCAGAGATAGTGCATGGCTCTATCATTCTAGGAATATGAAGGATAAAGACATGACCTGAAAGGTCCCACTCGAGGTTTGCCAGTCCTAAAGTTTCAGAGAGCTAGGTGACCATTTGCCTGTCAAAATGAATCCAATGGTAGCCTGACTGGAAGGGTCACTCCCATGGTGTTTGGAAGTTGGTGGCGGGGACTCTGGAGGGAGGCCCAGCGGGCCTGAAGGCCTTACCTTTCTTTGGACTTGCCTTCTGCAGAGGGGCCAGGCAGTCCTCACCTTTCACAAGAAGTGGCTGAACATACAGAGATGACAGGTGGCCCTTCCGGACAGCAGAGGAGATCAGGCCTTCCATGGCTGACAGGGCAGCAGGGCTGGGACTGTGGCCTGGAAAAAGGTGATCTGTGGGAAACCTTGGTCTGGCCTGAGTTTCAGGGGGCTGTGGGAAAGGATGGGATGCCTTGCCAACCCCTGCATAGCTGTTGCAGGGGAATAGGCTCATCCCCCAGGTCGGAAAGCCTGAGAGTCAAAGACCGACTTAGACAGAGACTCGGTGGCCCAAGGCGAAGACTTTTCCCAATGACCCACCAAGATCTCATTCATCCTCTTTCTCTCTGTCTCTGTGGAACAGCTGGAAGGCGGTGTCATGCTCAAGGGCACCCACCTGACCGGGTCAGGGTTTCCCATCAGTAGAGGCCCTTCCAGGCACATGCTGGTCTCTTTACCTGCATTAACTTCTTTAATCTACACCACAACCCTCTGAGGTAGATTCTATTGTTAACCCCATCGCTCACAAAGAGCAACTTGAGCCTCTAGGAAATAACATGCTCAAGGTTCCACAGCTAACAAGGTGATGCCCAGGAGGCAAAGAGTGGTCATGAAAACAAACCAAGCTGAACACAAAGAGTCTTCTGGTGTCCTGGAAACCACCCTGGAGATGGAAATGGAAGATATAGGCTCATGCTCTGATTCCTCTCCTTACAGCTGTGTCACCTGGGTCACCCACCTCTCTGAAACTCAGGCTGTACCTTTGTGTCTTAGTGACCATGAAATTTCTCTGGACCATCTCAAAGGGTATTGTCAGGGGACAATGAGAAACTAGATGTGCAAGAGCTTTGTTACCAGTCAAGGGTGCAGAAAGTCAATGGATGGTCCTGGAGTATGTATGTAGGATGAGGGTGGAGTGGGGCCACAATGAGACTAGAAGAAAGCGGAAGGGACTCAGGGATCAGAGCCCTCAAGTGGTTTTTAATAATTGCATAGAAAATCTTGGAGTGAGAAAGATGGAAGGAGAGGCTCCTAGCAGGAAATAAGAAAGCACAGCCTGGCGCTACAGAAGTGATAGAGCTAGAGAGGAATATGTGATAGTCATTGACACAAAAGTGAGAGCTGAAGTGATCCTTCCAAGATGAGAGTGGGAGGAGAATAAGGCTGTGGGGAGAAGACTGGCTAGCACCTGCACTGTGAGATGGCCAGAGGAAAAGGATTCTGCTACAGATGCCGCAGAGGGATCCCAGAGCAGTAGGAGGAGGACCACTAACGCCATTCATGGAAGTCAGGGGAGAGGAGAATTCCAGGAGAGAGTGGATCATCAGGGAAGTATGAGAAGGGTGAGGAGACAGTCTGGAGACAAAGAAGTAGATAACTCTTCCGAGAAGGGACAGCTGAGATGACCATTACCTTCCTTGGTGCCGAAGAAGGCAAAGCCCAGGGAGATGTTGTTGTAGCCCTGGGTGTGCATGCCTTGGATGTCCCAGCCAATACCTTCATACACTCTGCCATCGTCCCCAACCAGGAAGCTGTGGGGCAGGGTAATACAGGTTTAGTGGCTGGCACATGGCACATCCCTGCAAGAGGAACCACTTACCCAGCCTCCAAAGGGAGAAGGGCTCCAGCCACATTCCCTAAAGAGAATTGGCATGGACTCATCCCAGATGACGGAAAGACCAAGTCACTTATACTCATCCTGAGAATTCAGAAGCACCCACCCCTATGCTCCCCACCTCCCTCCCTTGTTCAAATGCCAGGGTTTTATATAAGTCATCCTGCACACTCAGAAGGAGAAGAGGTCCTGGAGCCTCCACAGTAACTAACACAAACCCAACCACACAATGTAAGCTTCTTCTCAGCTTTCACATTTCCTCAAACATGGCCTCCTCCTTCCTCCAAAATGCATACTGCCCGTGTAATCTCCACGCAGCCTGTTCATGTGGTTTCTCCCTGCCAGGGTGACTGTCTTACATAGACTTCCCAGGAAGGAGAGCCTCAGACAAGGACACGGATGCCCAAAGTTTATTCAGGAAGGGATCCCTTGAAGTCAGAGTGAGGGAACAAGGAGAGTGAGTGGAACAAAGTGGGTGGAACTGAGCTGGCTTCACCATGGCCACCTGGGTCTCAGTCCCTCTGCCGACACGTGACCTTCCAAGTAACCGTGTGTATGCACCTTAGAATTGCCCCTTAGAAGGACTTGGGTCTAAGGAAGTTATATACAACTCCTGCTCCCCGGGGGGCATTAACTCCCCTTCACTCTCAGAGTCTTGAATGAAAGCCTGAAGCAGAAAAGAGAGAGATGCAGTGGGGACTTGTGGCAGAAAGCCATCACCACGCACAGGAGCTATCCACCCTAGCGGAAGTCAGAGATGGGCCAAGGGTATGTGGTCCTAGGCACCAAAATGGTCTACGAGAGTGACCTCTGGGGTATGAGATGCCTCACCCAGGTGAAAGCGCCTTCGTGCAGTGTAGTGGGACAGGCGATGGGCAAAGAACCAGTTTTGAGCTTGGTCCCATCGCCCACAGCATGGGGACAGTAACACCTGCCCTACAACCTCACACATCGTCGGTGGAGCAAACGCACTCATGCGCATGGAAGTCATTGGTAACCTGCCATGTGCTGTGTGGCAGGGGAGAGGCAAGCAGAAAGTATAGTTATTACTTAACCTTCCTTGCTTCCTTTTAGGAGATCTCAGAGTCAAGGACCTCATAAAAATTCCAAAGGATTTGGAATTTTAAAGAGTTTTTTACTGTTTTATTCACTACAAACCCCATATAACCTCAACTGGAAAATGAGGAAAACAGTGATAAGAAGGAATGAGAGAAACACCCTAAGGAGAAGCTTTGACCACGTGCTTCCACGTGCCTCCAGCCCAGCCTCTTACTTGTAGGCCACGTCACACCAGCTGTTGTTGTGCACATGATGGGCCTGCAGTTCCCGCAGCCTCTGACTACAGACAGTCTGGTTGTGACACTCCAGTCCAGGGACGTGGTGCGTGACAAGAAAATTCACTGGAGAGGTCAGGTGTGTGCCACAGCCAACAGCTTCCACCCCCCACTCCTTGCGAGAGACCACAGTGGAGATATCTGTAGCAGAATCACAGGGGAGTGCATCTTGTCCCATTGCTGCCGCATTAGGCCCCTGGGCCATACAAGCCTTCTAGACTGTGTCTGCCCCATGGTGGTGAGAGAGCCCTAGGAAGAGGTCTTCAGCCAGGGGGCAGCCCTCCTCTTCTCACTTCCACATCCTCATTTCACTTCTACTCGCCCCCAGGTTGGGGGACCTGTGAGTGCAGAGGCTACCTCTCCCTTTCCTGGGTTTCGGATCCCTCCCAGCACCACCTCCAGCCCCCAAGGCCCATGGCCATCTGTGCAGGTGGTTTGCCAGTGCACCTCTCTGCATCTCAGCCCCATCTGCCCCCATCCCAGCCACAAGTGGCTGTCAGATCTGAGCAACACTTCTGATCACATGAGAAACTCCAGCCAGTCTTCAGGCCTCCTCACCATTGACACCGAGTTTGCCTTTTTCAATGAGCTGGGTGATGTTGCCAAACAGGTACCGAAGCCCCTCTGACATGCGTTTAGCTCGTGTTGCATCCCAGGGGGAATCACCTGCAAAGGAATATTCCACTCGGCATCAATCCTCAGAGAGCCCTAGAATGAGCCATCTCAGGGGCACAGGCTCAGGCCAGAAGTGGCCACCTACTCTCCACAACCCGTCTGCCTTCCCAGATCCCCAAGCCCTCTCAGGAGGCTGACCTCCAGGCTGACCAGAGGACCACCTCCAATAGCAGCACGTGGCGTGGTTTTCTCCAACACCAACCCTAAGTTATCCCCCAGGAATACAGTCAAATAGCCAAGGGTAGGGAGTCGGAAATATTGTCCTTTACTCATCAGCTGTATCTATACACACAATCGGCGAAAAAAAAAAAAAAAAAAAAAAACAGCCAACCTGGAAATGCATCCAGACACTTCAACCACCACATCCTCTCTCGTGTGGATTTACCTAATGGAAGCTACAGGCGAGACTATGTGCAGAAGGGATCAGAACAACTTGCGCAAACCAAGTCAGTTGTTCTGGAGGGGATAGATTTGGGGGGCACTTGCTATGCCCACGCTCCTGTGGGAGGGACCATGGGAATGACATCCTACCCCCAAGGAACTTTTTCTTAGTGACAAGCACAAACCCCAGTCATAGGCTGACTCTGGTTGACATGATAATAATACAAATAAGATCATTGTTCCCATTGCCCAAATGCAAAGTCTTTCATGTGCATTATTGCATTTAACCCTCACAACAAGCTTGGGAGATCATAACTTTGTCTGAATTGTCATGTGGGAAAATTAGGGGTGAAAGAGTTGAATAACTTGTTTGAAATCTTTGCTGGAGGAGAGGCAAGGATTTGAACCCCAGTCTATGGACTCGCAGTCCTAAGTTCTAAATGCAAAGCTATTCTTTGTCCCTGAGAGAGAGCAAGCATTTAAAGAATTCCTATTATGAGACTTTAGGATGATCCTTCTCAGTTACTCTCTGATCTAAGAAGGAAAACTTACCCCAGACCCCGAGACCCAGAACGGAAAAGACACGGAGCCACAGCAGCATCCTCACGTGGTCCCAGGACACCGACAGGGAGAGTGTAGAGACAGCCCTGGAAGAGAGGCTGACAGTTAACCCACCTGTGATCACTCTTCAAATGGGACAGCCATCTTACTGCACAGCACCCCTGTCTGGCTCCCTGCCACACTGTGGGTCTCCTGGAGGCCAGCACCTGGCCAGGCTTCTCTGGTCCCCAGCACATCTCAGGTGGTCATCGGATGGGGAAACACCCTCATCCTCTTTCCCTGGGCAACTTGATTTCATTGAGTGCCTACTATGTGCAAGGCCTGTGTGGACATTGGCACATTCAGTCTTATTTAATCCTCACACTAACCCTGCAATGTAGGATCGCTGATCCCCACTCTTAAAGAGGAGACTGCAAGATCCAGGAATACCAGGACCAAGAAATCCAAAGGCACATGGATGGGTCTAGTACAGAGAACTCCTTCCCAGGGGGGGACAGGGTGAGCTGAGGGAGTACAGGACTGGGAGTGCCCCAGGTCTGGGGCCTAGGACATTTCCTGATCTTAACACCCCACCTGGCAGAATCCTGTCCCTCTGATGGGAGAGGGCTTCTCAAGAAGAAACACACTCACACTCACCCCAGAAGTACCTGTGGGTCCCGTGCTGTCCCAGACTCAAAGGTCAGGGTGCAGGCGGCTCGCCCCTCATTGGCTGGCAGTTCCTCCCTTACAGACTTGGCCCTGGCCCTGCCCTTCTCCAGTTGCAGCCTCCTCTGGCCTTCACTCTCCCGCGCACTGGAGGGCACTCCCTCCCTGGGAAGGAACACTGGGGCTCTGGCTTTCCAGAGAGAAGGGGAAAGCCCAGGATCCCTAACGAAAGGTAGAGAAGAAGAGAAGGGCAGAGTTCTGAAGCTCCGAGCCAGTGTTGTCCACACCGCCGAGAGGAACTCAGTGAGACAGACTCAGGCTGAGAGCAAGGGACTCGCCCTGTGAATAAGCCCAGGTACCTCCTCCCTGGGAAAGGACGAGATTGCCCAATGCTCCCTGAGCTCCTTCCTCGTCCCCAGCCCTCTGGAAGCCCGGCCAACCTGGAGGTGCCTGAGGCACCTGGGGTAGTGTCCCAACATCTGGAGACTTGCTCCCTGTGGAGACAGATCTGCTCTAGGAGTGCGAAGACTGTGGGTGGAGGTCACTCACCAACGCCCTGCCCCACACGTCCCCTTCCACCTGGGTCACCAGCAGGGGCAGGATGGAGGCAGAGCAAGAGAAAGGGACATTCCAGGAGGCAGCACACAATGTGTCGTCACCACTAGAACTTATTCTGACCCTGTGGCCGGCTGGCCCATTCATCCTCCACCCCCAGCTCAGCATCATTCTGTCACCCACTCAGGATGCTTCCTACAAACCAGGATCTCCAGCCCCTTGCCCACTCCCAGCTCAATGCCACATTAGCGTCATCACCCAACATGTTCCACAGTCTGCAGCTCTGGTCTCCCTGAGTCCTTGAATCTCCACAGGGGAAACTCCACATGACACTTTCCACACGTGCAGTAGGCCATGTGCCTCCACAGGGACCTGCCGGGGCTCTCACCTCCCAGCATGGGGGAGACAGCCTCCTGAGACTGCTGGATGGCCCTTTCTGAGGGAATGCCCCAAATCCACACAGGGTGCCCTGAGTGGAGCTTCAGTCTCACCCTCAGCCCCAGAGTCCCCAGAAAAGCCCCCTCGAAGGGACCCCTCGAATATGCCAGTTCAGCCTACTATTCTCTCGAGTTGATCCACCCAGGCCCAGGGCTGGAAAGAAAGGCCCAGGAGCAGTGTGAGGAGAGCAGGGAGGTTCGTGAGCTTGTCCAGGGGCAAGGGTGCAAGTGGGGCAGCCCTGGAGACAGAGATGGATGAGATGAAGAACTGAAGCCTGGGGACCAATTCTGTAGGCACATGTAGCATTCCCGAACCTTGTGACTTGCTCTGCTTTTCCATGCCTCTGCGGTCTCTCCATCCTGCCTGGTAGTAAAACTCTAACAATGAGAAGGCCTAGGGGCTCGGCTTCGGGGCATCAAGTCAGGGAGCTGAGGAGAGTGGTTCCCTTCTGCAGAGAGGCTTGGAGAATAGGAAGCGCAGGGAGAGACTGGGTGGTGGCTTTCTGAGTGAAGAGAAAGCAAGTAGAACCTGGGGCCCCATCCCGAGACCAACAAATTCTTAGGGACTAACAGGCCGAGAGGCTCCCTGAGGCAAACGCCTGTTCTGGATGAGGGCATCAGAAGGGAGGAAGAGTTCAGTGTGGCTGTCCCTCTCTGGTTCTGTGCACTTAGGACTAAAATCCTAACAGGACCTGCTAGGTTATGAATGACTAGGCCCTGCTCACCCTCCCCAGCCCTCTCTCACCTCTTTCTGCCAGAGCAGCTCCCTTCCTGAGCATCCCCACCTCACTCCTCACTCGGGCCTGAGGCTCCACAGCATGCTGGCTTCTTCCAAGAGGTCTCCTGTGGAAAAGAAGGAAAGGAAAAGAAAAGCAGGTGGGCACACATGTGTGCTTCAAGTAATGCATCGCCTAAGGCAGTGATTCTCAAAGAGTGGTCCGGGGAACCTGGGCCATTGAGGTCAACGCTATTTCCAGAACAGTATACCCTGAACCACCCACCACAGGAAGCTCCCTGCAAACCAAGACTCCCCGGGTCCTCCTCTTCATCACTGCTGATACTTACACTGTGACACAAAATCAACAGTGGGTAAAACTGCGAGTGTCTTAGCAAGAGCCAAGGTGGTGACCCCAAACTGTGCAAGCCATCACTGCATTCCTCACAGTGGATTCTTCCAAAAAGAAAAAAAAGTTTTATTTGAGAATGTTCTTGATGAAGTAGTGAAAAGTGTTCATTTTATTAGACCTCAACCATGGTCGTCTCAAGGAAAAGCACTTGTGTGATGGAGTCAACAGAGCTGGACTAGCTACTTTTTTCATGGAACATACTTTTTACTTGAAGGAACAAATAATAGCCCAACTGTGGATATTCATGCTAGGGTACAGGTAGCAGACATCTTCTCAAAAATGAACAGAGTGAAACTTCACTTTAAGGAAAACAACAAATGAGATTTGTTAGCATAATAAAATTGGAGCTTTCAAGCATAGATTAGAATTTTGGAAAATTTGTGTCTACTACCATAAGTTGACAGCCTCCCAATGCTTAAAGACTTTTCTGACGTGATCAATGGTGGTGTTAATAAATGTGATTTTGTGTGTACATGTTAGATAGAGAAATGTGTCTGCATTTGGAAGATGTGGATAACTCAGTTAAACAGTGTTTTCCAAATGACCAATAGGTGAAGTTATAAAATCACGCCCGGATAAAAGATGCTTTCAAATTTCGTGATAGACCCCAAGGATTCCTTGATATGGTTTCAGATTCTATATTGCAACTAATCTTTAAAAAACTTCCACTTGCTGAGTTTTGGTGGGTTATCAAAGAAGACTACCGACAATGACTTCTAAAGACTATTAATATATTCCTCCCCTTTCCAACTACGTATCTGTATGAGGCTGGATTCTTTGCATTTCTTCAACGGAAACAACATATACAACACACTGAATGCCGAATTAGATATGAAAACCCAGCTGTCTTCTTTTAAACAGATGTGCAAAAATTTTAAAAGTTATGTCACTCTTTTCAGTAGCTTCTTTTGGGAGCATATAATTATTTTTCGTTTAAAAAATGCATTAATATATAATGGGTTTACTACTTTAAGTGAATTAATAAGTACTGTAAAATTTTAATATTTCTAATATTGTTAATGTTAAAAGATGTAACAGTTATTTTGTTTATGTATCCCACATAAACAAAAGCTCCGTGGATACTCAATAATTTTTCAAGCGTGAAAGAGTCCATAACGAAAAGATTGAGAAGGCAGTAACGCCGCAGGCTGTCCTGATGCAGGTGGCCACAAGGGGGCAGCACGCACTCTGATAATGCCAGGGCTGCCTTTCACCCGCAGGAGTCTTCCTCCATCTCCCTATCACCTTCACACCTCCTCACTTCCTTTTTTACCTTCTCTGCATTCTACCTTATTGCACAACTTCTTAATTACAGGAAACAATAGTCCAGACATTGATTCCATCAAAACCAAGTCACCCACATATTATGCTGCAAGCGTTTATTAGATGTCTCTCATATCCAGGGACGAGTAAACACCAGAACCCTCGCTCTCAAAGACTTAACAACCTTGTGAGGGAGGTGGACCCAAAGGCTAGGAGTTAGAATGCCAGCATGGTAACGTATGTGAAAGCCCCTTATTTTCTTTAAGGGCCTGAATACTTCAAAGGGATTCCCGAGAGGCAGAGGAAGCCAACAGCGAGATACCGAGATACTCTTCCAGGAATTTCTGGAAGGATCTGGAACCTCGGGAACATAATGAGAACAAAAACCAGTTTCTGCAAAAGACAGAACAGGAGAAGGATTGGGAAAACAGAACCAGGGAACAGAAAATGGAACACCAGATTTTTCTGTTTGGAAGGTAAAGTCTCCCAGAAATCATGAGGGTTGTGGGAGAAGCCAGCCAAGGAGGAGGCAGGAAGAGTTGTTAGACTTGGGAACACTGTGGTCAAGGATCTAGGAAGCCAGGTTACTGGAGGGGCCTCACTGTGGATGCCAGAATAGCGCAGCAGGGGGCAGGGAACCGGCTGCTGTGAGCAGGGTGTCTCAGAGACCTCAGGACAGACGTCAGTGAAAGCCCGAGGATGCAAAGCGGTGGTCAAGGCTTGGTGTAGGCTGAGCCCAAAGGTGCAGGACAGTGGTCTGAAGTTACCCGTGAATAATTTCTCTGAGCCATTCTAATGCACCAGAGACACAGACTAGGCAGCAGGAGGACAGGGGAGGCCAGGGGGGCTGTGGTCAGGAGTCCAGTTCCAGAAACCTGCATGGAAGAGCATCTGGGAATTCTTGGCGGGGCAGAAGTAAAGAGGGCAGCAAGGAGGAAGGGAGAGAGTGGAGGAAGAGGCAGCAGGTTGTAGCTGGAAGGGGCTGGGCCCCAGGCTCCAGCTGCCCTGTGGGGAGGAGGAACCTGACTTCATCTGCGGGGGGAGTAGCAGGTAAATGGAGAGTCAGAGCCCTGGAGCCACCAGGCTGTGGTCTTTGTGGAGCTCTCCAAGGTTCCATCAAACCAGGAGTCAGCACTAGAAATAACTTAGAAGCCAGCTGATCCAAACCCCTGACTTAATGGATAAGAAAATGAAGGTCCAGATATGGAAGTGACTTTCAAAGCCCACCCAGCAAGGCTGGCAGAGCTATAACTAGAACCCAGCTCTCGGCCCCTCTCTCCGCTGTAAGCTTTCAACCGGGGTCCCATAGACTAAAGGATACAGAGACTGGGGAAGCCCCACTGTGTGCCTGGTACAATACCGGTTATAGCGCCTGACTTAATATCAACAACTTAGAAGGGGCACACTTCCCTGAAGGACAAGGGCAGGACTCCTGCAGAAAAAGGGACAGACACAGAGCCACCCTTGGTCCCGGGCCTGGGGGAGGAGCGTGGCGACAGGACTGGAGCTGTGGGAGCCTCTGCCTGCTTGCTTGTTTGCCTATTGGTTAACGCAGCTGAGGAAATCAGACCCTTTCCTTCCCATGGCAACCTGCAGGGTCACTGTCCAGAACTGGGAAAATTACCCTAATTCATGCCCTAGCAGGAGGCTCTGAGTTTCTCCAGGGAGAAGAACCCACTTCCCACCACCCCTCATCCCAACCTCTGGCCTTGGCTGGCACTAAGAAGGCTAGGAGGGGGTTGGGGCACCTATGTATCAAGACAGCAACAGTCAGCTCTGGATCAGCCTTGGCCATGCCCAGGCCTGGGCTAGCCTAGGACCATGGGGCCTGCTTTGGCCTTCTGATGGGAGGGAACCCACTGCCAGCATGGGATCCCCAAGCGCAGACTCCCATTTTTTATGAAGCCCTGTCCAGCCTCTCACTCCTGCCAACTGCGGATCCTATTCTGCTCCCCCACCCCATTTTACTTTCATCCTGAATCGAACTTTATGGTCACCATGGATGGCCCTGCAGATAACTTCTCTGTTCCTGAGCCTGGCACAGGGCTTTCCACACAGTGCTTCAGGGGAGGTGGGGTGCGTGGACAAGAGGGGGTGCATTTTCAAAAAGGCTACTCAAGAATTGACTGTATTAGGAAAAAACTAGAAGGAAAGATCAGAGTTTGATATAAGATTGTCTACACTTACCAAAAATTATGTTTTTTACAAAATAAGAGCATGTATTTTTTTATAACAAAAAAACTCTCCTCATTTTAGGGAAAAAAAATTACAATAAAGACAAAGGTTTTGAAAACAGACAAATTAGGGTTTGACACTTAGAAAAGTTACTCAACCTCTCTAAACTCATTTTCTTCATGTGCAGAATGGACGTCCTATTAGTATTCATGCCACAGGGCGTAGGATTAAATGTGGGTGTGTGTAAAGCAGTGTCTGGCATGTTGTGAGTACACAATACATGGTCACTTTTTAAACACACAGACTTTAGTTTTTAGAACAGTTTTAGATTCATGGGAAAGTTGAGAAGACAGTATAGACAGTTCCCATATAGCTGCACCCAGACTCCCATATTATTCTTTTCAATTATTTCACTGAAATCAGAAAGGTTTATAACATTGTGTAATTTCAGGTGTACATTATTATTTATCAATTTCTATGTAGACTGCATTGTGCTCACCACCAGTAGTCTAATTTTTATCCGTCACCATACATGCATGCCCCTTTACCGCTTTTGCCCACCCCTCAACCCCAGTCCCCTCCAGTAACCACTATTCTGTTCTCTTTATCCTTGTGTTTGTTTATCTTCCACATATGAGTGAAATCATGTGGTGTTTGTCTTTCTCTGTCTGGCTTATGTCGCATAACATAATTCCCTCAAGGTCCATCCATGTTGTTGCAAATGAGACAATTTTGTCCTTTTTTATGGCTGAGTAGTATTCCATTGTGTATATATACCACATCTTCTTTATGTATTCCTCAGTTGATGGGCACTTGGGTTGCTTCCATGTCTTGGCTATTGTGAATAATGCTGCAATGGACATAGGGGTGCATAAATCTCTTTGCATTGTTGACTTCAAATTCTCTGGATAAATACCCAGTAGTGGGATAGCTGCATCATATGATATTTCTATTATTAATTTTTTGAGAAATCTCTATACTGTTTTCCATGGTAGGTGCACCAGTTTGCACTCTCACCAGCAGTGCATGACAGTTCCCTTTTCTCCACATCTTCTCCAACATTTAATTTTTGTCTTGGTAACTATAGCCATTCTGACAGGTGTAAAAGGATATCTCATTGTAGTTTTGATGTGCATTTCCCTAATAATTAGTGACTTTGAATATCTTTTCATGTGTCTGTTGGCCATCTTGTTTGGAGAAATATCTGTTCATATCCTCTGCCCATTTTTTTTGATTGGGTTGTTTTCTTCTTGTTGTTGAGTTGTATGAGTTCTTTATATATTTTGGTAATTAACCACTTGTAAGATATGTGATATTTTCTCCAAGTTGGTGGGTTGTTTTTTCGTTTTGTTCATGGTTTCTTTTGCCTTGAAGAAGCTTTTTAATTTGATGTAGTCCCACTTGTTTATTTTTTATTTGTTTCCCTTGCTTGGAAGGGCATGGAGACCTAGTATTCGAAAAGATCCTTCTAAGCCTGATGTCAAAGAATATACTGCCTATATTTTCTTCCAGGAGTTTTATAGTTTCAGGTCTTACATTCAAGTCTTCAATCCATTTTGAGTTGATTTTTGTGTATGGTGTAAGATAATGGTCTACTTCCATACTTTTGCATGTGGCTGTCCAGTTTTCCCAACACCATTTGTTGAGAGAATTTCCTTTCTTCATTGTATTTTCTTGGTTCCTTTGCCAAAGATTAACTATCCATAGATGTGTGGTTTTATTTCTGGGCTTTCAATTCTGTTCCATTTATCTGTGTGTCTGTTTTTGTACCAGTACCATGCTGTTTTGACTACTATAGCTTTGTAGTATATTTTGAAGTCCAAGATTGTGATGCCTCCAGCTTTGTTCTTTTTTCTCAGGATTTCTTTGGCTATTTGAAGTCTTTTGTTTTTCCAGATAAATTTTAGGATTATTTGTTCTATTTCTTTGAAGAACGTTATTGGGATTCTCATTGGGATTGCATTGAATCTGTAGATTGCTTTTGGTAATATGGACATTCTAACTATGTTTATTCTTCCAATCCATGAGCATGGAATATCTTTCTATCTCTTTATGTCATCATCTACTTCTTTCAATAATGTCTTATAGTTTTCAGTGTATAGGTCTTTCATGTTGGATAACTTTTATTTCCTTTTCTTGCCTAATTGCTCTGGCCAAAACTTCCAGTGCTATGTTGAATAAGAGAGCAAGAGTGGGAACCCTTGTCTTATTCTTGTTCTCAGGGGGATGGCTTTCAGTTTTTCCTCACTGAGTGTGATGTTGGCTGTGGGTTTGCCATATACAGCCTTTATTATGTCATGTTGAGGTACTTTCCTTTTCCCCCCTTTTTATTGAGAGTTTTAAACATAAATTGATGTTGTATCTTGTCAAATGTTTTCTCTGCATCTTTTGAGATGATCATATGATTTTTATTCCTCATTTTGTTAATGTGGTATATCATGTTGATTGATTTGCAGATGATGAACCATCCCTGTGTCCCTGGTATAAATCCCGCTTGATCATGGTGTATGATCCTTTTAATGTATTGCTGTATTTGGATTGCCAATATTTTGTTGAGGATTTTTGCATCTATGTTCATCAGAGATATTGGCCTGTAATTTTCCTTCTTTGTGCTGTCCTTGCCTGTTTTGGTATCAGGGTAATGTTGGCCCCAGAATGAGTTAGGAAGAAGACCATCTTCTTCAATTTTTGCAATAGTTTGAGAAGGATAGGTATTAAATCTTCTTTGAATTTTTGGTGGAATTTTACAGAGAAGCCACCTGGTCCTGGATTTTTGTTTTTTGGGAAGTTTTGGATTACTGTTTCGATCTCTTTTTCTATTTGTATATAGAAGAAATCTCTATTTCTTCTTGGTTAAGTTTTGGGAGGTTGTATGAGTCTAAGAATTTATCTGTTTCTTCTAGGTTATCCAATTTGGGGGCATACAGTTTTTCATACTATTCTTTATAATCCCTTGTATTTCTGCAAAATCTGCTGTAATTTCACCTCTTTCATTTCTAATTTTATTTGAGCCTTCTCTCTTTTTTTCTTAGTGAGTCTGGCTTAAGGTTTGTCAATTTTGTTTATCTTCTCAAAGAATCAACTCTTAGTTTCATTGATCCTTTCTACTGTTTTTTTAGTCTCTATTTCATTTATTTCCATTGTAATTTTTATTATTTCCCTCCTGCTGACTTTGGGCTTCGTTCGTTCTTCTTTTTCTAGTTCTGTTAGGTGTAGTTTAAAATATTTTTTTGTTTGTAGAGATGGGCCTGTGTTGCTATGAATTGCCCTCTTATAACCACTTTTGCTGCATCCCACAGAGTTGGTATGTTGTATCTTCATTTTCACTTGTCTCTAGGTATTTTTTATTTCTCCTTTGATTTCTTTATTGATCCAATGGTTGTTCAGTAGCATGTTGTCTAGTCTCCACATATTTGTGGATTTCCCAGCTATTTCCTTGTAGTTGATTTCTAGTTTCATAGTGCTGTGGTCAGAAAAGATGCTTGATATGATTTCAATCTTCTTAAATTTATTGTTGCTTTGTTTGTTTCCCAACATATAGTTTATCTTTGAGAATATTGCATGTGCACTTGAGAAGAATGTGTATTATGCTCTTTTTGGATGGAATGCTCTCTCTATATATATCTATTAAGTCCACCTGATTAATTGTTTCATTTAAATCTGCTATTTCCTTATGACTTTCTGTCTGGATAATCTATCCATTGATGTAAATAGGATGTTGAGGTCTTCTATCATTATTGTGTTGCTGTTAATTTCTCCCCTTAGGTCTGTTAATAGTTGCTTTATATACTTTGGTGCTCCTGTGTTAGGTGCACCTGTATCTATGTGTTATATCCTCTTAGTGGAAAGTCCCTTTTATCATTATATATTTCCCCTCTTTGTCCCTCATGGTCATTTTTATCTTGAAGTCTGCTTTGTCTGATGTAAGTATGGCAACACCTGCTTTCTCTTGGTTGCCATTTGCTTGGAGTTATTATCTTCCATCCCTTCCCTCTGAGACTATTTTTTGT
The DNA here is from genome assembly GCF_037783145.1 of Equus przewalskii. Lineage (NCBI taxonomy): Eukaryota > Metazoa > Chordata > Mammalia > Perissodactyla > Equidae > Equus > Equus przewalskii. The sequence continues at coordinate 1,780,646 of NW_027228747.1, read as the reverse complement.
CTTTAGAGCTGAGATGTGTTTCATGGAGGCAGCATATTGCTGGGTCTTGTTTTCTAATCCATCCAGCTACTCTGTATCTTTTGATTGGACAATTTAATCCACTTACATTTAGAGTGATTACTGATGTATGAAGACTTAAAACTGCTATTTTAGCTCTTGTTTTCCACTTGTTCTATATTTCCTTTGTTTCTCTTCCTCTGTATTTCTGACTGTCCATTCATTTTGGTGTTTTTTTTTTTTTGGTGGAGATTTTCTCACTTTTCACTTTTTTTATGAATTGTGGCTCTGCTCTGATTTTTTGTTTAGTGGTTACTGTGAGGTTTGTATAAAACATCTCTTAGATGAGATAATCCATTTTCTGATAGCCTCTTCTCTCCATTAGCCTAAGCAGATTCCATCCCTTTCCTCTTCCTCTTCTGAGTTATTACTGTCACAAATTATTCTGTTTTGTGTTGTGAGTTTGTGACTCAGTCGAAGTGTTTACAGTTACTTTTGATGTTTTCCTTCCTTTATCTTTTAAGTTATAAATAAGTTTTTGCTACCCTGTTCTGAAAGATAGCTGTAGTTTTCTGATTCTTTCTATTTATCTCCTTACTCAAAGCTTTGTAGACCTTTGCCTTTTTGTTTCAGGTGTGAGGGCATCCCTAATCATTTCTTGTAGGGGACATCTCGTGGTGATGAACTCCCTCAGCTTTTGTTTACCTGGGAAAGCTTTTATTTCTCCATCATATCTGAAGGATAGTTTCACTGGATAGAGTATTCTTGGCTGAAAGTTTTTGTCTTTCAGTATTCTGAACATATCATTCCATTCTCTTTAGCCTGTAAGGTTTTTGGCCAAGAAATCCACTAAAAGCCTGATCGATGTTCCTTTGTAGGCTGTTTTACTCTGCCTTGCCACCCTTAATATTTATTTTTTCTTTGTCATTGACTTTTGCCAGTTTTAATATTAAATGCATTGGAGAAGGCCTTTTAGCATTGATATAATTAGAAGTTATATTGGCTTCATATGTTTGTAAGTCCAGTACCTTCCCCAGGTTTGGGAAGTTCTCAGCTATTATTTCTTTGAACAAACTCTCTGCTCCTTTCTCATACTCTTCTCTCTATGGAATACTTATAATCATTATGTTGTTTTTCCTAATTGAGCTAGATATTTCTCAAAGAATTCCTTCATTTTTTCTCCCTCCTCCTCCACCTAAAGCGCGTCTATATTTCTATCATCTAAATTACTAATTCTTTCCTCCACAACACCTGCTGTATTTTTTAAGGATTCTAGATTATTTTTTATGTCATTAGTTGTGTCCCTCAGCTCCAGAATTTCTGCTTGGTATTTTTTTATAGTTTCAGTCTCTTTGGTGAAGTATTTATTCTTCTCATTTTTATTCCTGAGCTCATCTGACTGTCTTTCTGAGTTTTCTTGTAACTTGTTGAGTTTCTTTATGACAGCTATTTTGAATTCTCTGTCATTTCGATTGTAAGTTTCTGTGACTTCCAGGTTGGTTTCTGGAGATTTCTCATTTTCCTTCTGCTCTGAATTGTTTCCGTAGTTTCTCATGGCGTTTGATGAACTAATCTTTTGCTGGCATGTTTATGGTAGTATCAGGTCACAGTTTCCACCTACTACCTCTGGAGGGAAGCAGGAGCTCTGTTTCTGGCCCCAACCCATCTGCTGGAAGTTGTGCAGATAAGGTGGGTGTTCCCACCAGCTGGGAAAGCATTCTCATGTGGCATCAGGGCAGCCACTGTGCTTAGGCAATTCCCACTTGTTGGGCTGCAGCACTACTATGGGCACTCATTCCAGCCAGGAAAGTATTCGCATGCACATGTATATCAGCTGCCACATCTTCTTATGGTTGCACCATCTGTTGTGCTTGGTGGGCAGGGCTTCTTCATGGGGTCCAAGTCCAGGCCACTCATTGGGAGTGCATCAGCAGGGTGGGCTCTCCCTCTGGCTAGGTAAGCTTTCGTGCATGGGCCCAGGCCTGCCACAGCCACTTCCCACATTTGCATCAAGGCACACCCCTGCTTTCAGGGCCACAAAGATACTATGGGCACTTGCACCAGCCAGGAAAGTGTTCATGTGCATGCATATATCAGCCACCGCCTCTTCTTGCAGTTTTGCCAGCTGCTGTGCTTGGTGGGTAGGGCTTCTTCACAAGGTCTGAGCCTAGGCCACTTGTTGGGACCCCAGTGACATGGTGGGCTCCCCCACCATGCAGGAAATCATTCACAAGTGAGTCCATGGTTGCCACAGCCCCTTCCCACAGTTGCAACAGGCGTGTTCCCACTTTGGGGGCTGCAGCAGTACTATGGGGACTTGCTTCAGCTGTGGAAGTGTTCAAGCATGTGCACAGGGCTGCCAGGGAAGGATAGAGTAGTGGAACCCATCTCCACAACTCAGTGTCTTAAGGAAAAACCTTTGGAATAATACTTTATTTCTCATTTCCCACCTTCAGATGTATCCATAGCCTGACTGCCCATCACCACCATCATGATGACCACCCTAACACAGCCCAAAAAGATGCCCTTTACTTCATCTTAATACTAAAAATCTCCACCCTAGGAGGAGCCTAGGCCTTATAAGCATAACATGGGATGAATACCAGAGCATGTTTTCAGACTGTGCCTGCACCAGCTAATATCCATCTCTACATGTAATGACAAAACTTCCCTTTTAAATATTCATTCCCCATCAAAAATAAAAGGTACCTGCTTCCCTTTGTTTGGAGAGCTACAACTTTGGAAGTCATTCCGCATGATCTCCTACTTGGTGCAAATAAACTCTACTTTGTGTGACAACTACTTCTGGTGGAGAATCTAATTTTAACTCGCCAAGAAGTGAACACACTTTGATTCAGTAACGAATCTGGTGAACACGAAGGGACTTCTGTCCCTCTGAGGTTCCAGTCCTCTGGCCACCAGATTCCCAATGGATAGGATGATAGGCTGCAGCAGCTGTCCTGGGCTAGCCCTTTCACACTATGGAGAGTTGAGGATTGGACCTCAGGAGGAGGGCTCTCTTCCTAGCACTTGTGCTGCTCAGCATCATTACCCAGCAGCCACACTGAGCTCTTTTGCTCCAAGGTTCCCCTGACAGAAGTAAGCAGTACCAACCCCACAACATGGCTATGAGTTATTTCTTTGGGTTGTCTCACAAAGTATGTTTAAGCCTGGCTTCTGTAAACAGGAAAAAGTATTGCATGACCCAGGAAATGGGAGCAATTCATCTGTTAACTTGTCAGGTCTGAGCTGATAAGCTATGTGTTCGAGTCCTCTTTTGTGTTTGTGTTGTGTCTGTGACAAGATGAGGGGTCCCCATAGGTGGGGTTGAATTCTCTCTGAAGTCACTGAGTCTTTTCCCTGCCTTCTTTATCAGCCTTCCCCAGGCAGAATCCCATATCCTCCAGTTTTATTTTCCCTTTCTCTCTGTTGAAAAATTTCTCTCCAGCCAAGTTTCTCCCAATTGACAGTAGTGGTGAGGGTGGCAGGGGGGTTGGCCAGAGGGTGGTTGGGCAGCCAAGTGAGAGGGCTCTGTGCTCAGCCCTGCCCAGACCATCCCAGCCCAGCTTAGTCCCAGTGACATTGACACTGGGCTAGAGCCAGACAAACTGTTGCACTATGCCAGTACACACAGGTTTCTAAACAAGATCAGGAATCATGTACTACCTCTTTAAGAGAAAATAATTCCAGATTGGAAGGCGTCAGCTGTGCCAGCAACCATCTTAGTGAAGCAAAACCAAACCTACTCTCCTCTCCTCTCTCTCTGAGCTCCCCTACTTCAACTCCCCCAAAATTCCTGATCTAAATTAAACAGTAAAAATAAGCAAACTTTTGAGAGATTTAAAATTGTAATGATCGTTCTGGGAAACCTCTGTTTCAGATAAGTCTACCTAAAGAGTCACTCTTAAAAGAGTGGATTCAAACCCTCTCTCAATGAAATGCATTCTTTGATTAATATACAGAAGCTTCTAAAAAGTAAAATGACTTTAAAAACAGCTATAAAAAAGGATCCTTACAGCAAAAAGAATCTTTAGTAAAAATCTTAGGCATCTGAACAGGTCCATATCCAACATTCTTTTCAGTTTTGTACCTAAAACATGGCTAATATTCTAAAAATCTCTGTTTGTGTCTGTCTATACGTCTATGTATGTGTGTCTGGATAACATCATTTCTAAAGAGAGCTCTATTTAATTGGCTTGAAATAAGCACTTGTGTAAATTATTCCTATATGTGATAGAAACTAGCCCATATGTCTTTCAACGTAACATGATATAAAGTACTCTTTGGTAAATAAAAACTTGTTTAAGTTTGTTGGTTTGATTAAAGTTAACATGTCCTTATAGTTATCACCATTGGATATGATGGAAACATGTAGCATTATTAGTCAAACAAACTCATGTTATCTCTGTTACAAAATTTGTTTTAAAAAAAGTCAAAAGCATTTGAGAAACTTTTTAACAATACTTATGTGCTATGATGTATGTGCTTAAAAGAACTTAAGATAATGACTGACTGCTCTAGTGTCACATGAAGTTTTCATGAGTAATCTAAACAGGATTGTTGAAAACAAATTGTCCAGATATAAGTGAGATAAGATTTTACGGATAAACTTTTAGCAATGATTATATTTTATAGTGTGTGTATTTAAAGTAACTTCCAAAATCCCTTTGGTAATTTGAAACTTTAAAGTTTTGCTTGATTAAATTAAATGATAAAGGGGCTGGCCCAGTGGTACAGTGGTTAAGTTCATGACAGAAATTCTGTGTTTTGTCAAAATAGTTTCCTATGTACTAAAAGGCTAAAATCTAACTCTGTATGTGCCGTTGCTGTCATCTTGTTGTCACTTTGGTTAAATGGATAACTAAGCATTGTTTCATAGTGACACAAGGTAAACAAACACTTGATCTTGTTTGACCAAGTGTTTTAAAACCTTTCAATATTTTTATTAGCTTCCCCAAAATTCATATCCTAAATAAAGCCTTTCTTTTAACTTGAAAATTTTTCTGAGAATTTGCCAAGGGCCTCTGAAACTTCTCAAAAAATTCATTCTCTCTTCCTATATAAAGGGAGATAGTAAACTACTTAGGCTTGTCTTGTATATTATAGTAAACTAATTAGGCTTATCTTGTATATTAAACTACATGGGAAACATTGTCAAATAAATGATGATAAACTCTCTAAGGTTATATTGCATGGGTAAGTGTTATTAATATAAGTGGTTTTTTTGAATTATATAACATTTCTAAACTTCTGATCTGTCCTAGTTCTCAGCCATAATTTTGTTATTATCTTAAAGTGTTGTATGTCACAGAAATAGCCAAGTTTCTTTGCCAATTGTCCTTGTTGAGTCTTCTGTCATTTGCAGATAGTTGTTGTTTTACTCTGATGTTTTTGCAGATGTCTTTCATCTTCAAAAAGATTCATGAAAAGGACTCTAACATTTGCTCTAGAATCCAGATTTCTGATAAATTTTCAGACTATAAAACTGAGCTGGGTAAAAAATCACAGAACTTTATTGGAGAAACTGATGGCTTCATAAAGCTGCTAACAAACGATCAACCATTGGTTACATAATACTGGATGAAGTGATGAGGATAATTATCATTTTTATGATTTTTCTTTTGAGATATTGCTGAGTTATGATGTTTTGTTTATCCAGATTTAAGGAAACCTCTTTCTTCTTTCTCTTAAGCCAACTTAGAGAAATTTGCAAACAGAATTGAAACGTTTATTTCTCTCTATCAGACCCCTCCAGAATTTGGAAACTCTTGATGAGTGAGTGTCCTTATTTTCATCGCAATATAGTTATTTGCATAAATCAATAAGAATCTGGTCTCCTTATACCAGAACGCAAAAGCATTGGTCATATTACCAAGGCTTTAATTGGAATGCTATATTTGAGAGAAACATACAGACTAGGATATGACCAGACAGGTAAGAAACAAAGATTGTATTTTATAAAATAAATCCACTTGGATCTATTGGCCGGGTACCTTGCTTACAGAGTTCCCAGCAACCTTACCAGGTGAATAAAGAAGGTCACTTCCCAAGCAGGTGCAAAAACGTCAGGATATTTTGAAAACCTCAAAAAGAGAGGTTCACTCAAATCAATAGATATTACAGGTGGAGTCTGATGACAAGTCCTTGGCTTGGCCTGGCCTCAAGAGGCCTTTAAAATTCAATCTGAAATTCCTTACGAAAAGTTCCAGCAAAACAGATTTGAAAGAGCCTATACGATCAATTGATATTCTTGCTGTACTTATATAAGTAATTAGGACAAGTTTATTAAAACTAGACATTTTGCAAACCAGTGAGTCTTAATTTGGCTATCTTTGGTTAAAATGAGGATGATTTTAGAGAAAAAATGATGTTTCAATAAAAACTGTAATGTACGTTTCTGGATAATAAATTCTAGTTCTATTAATTGTCTTTGAGGTTTTTGTTTTCTGTCTGTAAACTGGACTAGATCCTGAACACTTCTAGCTTCCTCAAATGTCTGGTCTAAAGCTCCAAACTAATATTTTCCCTTTTTTTCCATCCTTTTCACTTGAAATCATTGAGAAGTGAAACCACCCCACTTCCCAGTTCCCTCTGGGAAATCAGTGTCTGCCCAAATATGAAAAATAATTTAAAAGGCTATACCTAGTCTTACCTAATTTATGCCCCTGTTGAGACCTATAGCAATGATCTTCTTGTTATTACTATTTGTAACCTGAATATTTAATTGCCTGGTGTAGTTTGTGATAAAGTACATGAAAGCAATTAAGTACAAATAGTGGTTACACATGTATACAACAGCTTGGGGAAATGCCTGGTGACCCACAAACATAGCTTAGATTAGCTGGGGAAAAATTCTGCTCCTCTCTTGGTCCTTATGATGACAAGACCCGTACCCAGCAGGAAGTAATTACGGAAGATGGATCTTCAACCCATGACCCTCAAGAATGAGGAGAAGGATAGAAAACTACAGGAGGGATTTTGTCACCATTGTATGCCCTAAGCAGCTTGAAGGAAGTTTAAAGGTTCTTAACACTTCCTCAAGGTTCTTTATGAGAGCTATGTTAGGAAGAGACACCAGCATCAACTGGTCTGAACCAGATCAAGCCCCACTGCAAGGGTAGTGCTTGCACAGACAGCCCAGAGATGGACAAAAGATGTGGTTTACTGCATCTTAATAATAAAATCTCTGCCCTACAAGGAACCTAGGCCTTATTAGCATAACATACAATGTACAAGAGAGCATGTTTTCAGACTGAACCTGTGCCAGCTAATACCCCCCTCTACATGTGATGATAAAACTTCCCTTTTAAATATTCATTCCCCCACCCAAAATAAAAGTCACCTGCTTCCCTTTGTTTGCAGAGCCATGGCTTTGGAAATGATTTCATGTGGTCTCCTATGGGCTGCAAATAAACTCTACATTGTATGACAACTACTTCTGCTGGAGAGTCTGATTTTAACACACCAGGAAGTGAACCCACTTTGGTTTAGTAATACTGGAGGAATAAACACTTCTTCATGAAATTTAGGGTAGAACTTTGACAGGGGGAGAATGGTGCAGAATTTCCACTCCATGGGTATGGGATAGTAAAGAATGCCTTTCTTAGGTTCTCTCAAGGCAGGGGCAAGGGGGCCACAAGAAGGAACTGGGAGGAACAGGGGAGACAGTAGGAGGGAGGAGAGTGCTAGCTCTGTGCAACACAGGTAAGGGGAGGGAAGACTTCTCTGGCCAGACCTCCTCCCAACTCTGGTCTAGGCCAGGCTCTTTGGAAAACATTCCCCTAGGAACATGCGGCTCTTCTTCCTTGCTCTTCTCTCCAGTTGTGAGTCTGTAGCCACTGATGTGATGTGTGTGCAATGTCTGTCTCCTCCAGTGGACTAGGGGGTTTGAGAGCAGGTGCTGTGTCACTAGCATCAGCACTGTTCCTGACACACAGTAGGTCTTTCATAAATATCTCTTACCTTAATGAATGTTTGGAAATCAGTATGGCTGTTGGTTTCAGTCCCTATAAATGGCCTCAGGGGGAAAGAGAAGGGAGCGTGGCCTCTAAGGGAAGTAATAATCTTCCTAAGGAACAGGCATTGGATCAGTGTGCCCAGGTGAGAACTGTATTCATTCTAATTCAGCAGAAGTTATTGCGGGCCTCCATGCCCTCCAACCCCTGCCTGGTGCTGAGTCAGGTCTGGGATAGATGAGGTGCCCCTTTGGGGTCAAACTCCAATTAGACAGGATGTCAGCAACTCATATGTTAAGGACTGAATGTTTGTGTTCTCTCCTCATTCATATGTTGAAGCCATAGCCCCTAATGTGATGGTTTGGAGATGAAGCCTTGGGAGATGATTATGTTTAGACTAGATCATGAGAGTGGAACCCTTGTGATGGGATTAGTGCCCTTACAAGATGAAGAAGAAGAGAAAGATTTCTCTCTCTCCATGAACACACATTGAGAGAAGGACATGTGAGCACACAGCAAGAAGGTGCCATCCACAAGTCAGGAAGACCACCCTCACCAGAACCCTGACCATGCTGGCGCCCTGATCTCACACTTCTAGCCTCTAGAACATTGAGAAATAGATGTCTGTTGTTTAAGTCACTCAATGTACAGCATTTTGTTACATCAGCCAGAGCCGACTGAGACACCATGGAAGCAGCAGCAAGGGCACAGCCTTGGGCTGGCAGACCCTCCAATGGCTGCTCCCCCTGGCTCCTGTTCAGCTGGAAGAACAGGCTAGAAGGGCACACTTGTGACAAAATTTAAGAAAGATTAAGTAACTTGCTAAAGCCCCGGTATGACAGAAATGAGGAAAACTGAGAAGGGGAGCTTTATTTTGGGGGAGGGACTGGGTTTGTGTTTTGCTTTATTGAATGCAAAGTCCTATGGAGATGATGTGTGGGAGGTTGGGATTCAGAACTGAGGCCAGGAAGTGACAAATCCTGACCACAAAGGCCTGGGGTTGGAGGTCTGCTGGATCACCCACCTGAGGAAACTACTGCATGTGTGAGATGTGGATCTGAAGCAAAGCCGAGGCAGGAGGGAAGTATGGAAAGTATGGGAGGAAGAGGAGCCTGTGGAGACCCCTCTCCTTGGGGTGAGGCCAGGTGGAAAGGCTGAAGATGTGGTGAAGTGGGATTGGCAGAAGATGAACGAATTTAGGATGCAGAGAAGGTGGTCTTGGAATTGCCTAAGCCTGGAACGCTTCCATCACCAAATGAGAATGGGGGAGCACTCAGGGAAAGCTCTCACTCACTGAGAGACCTTGGGCAATCACTTTGCCTCACTGGACCTCTGTCTTCTTCCTTTTTGAAGAATTCAGAGGAATTCAAGAAATTCAGTTTGAAGCATTTAGACTGGGAAAACACCCAGGTGTCATCAGTGTTAACATTCTGAGAAACTTCCATGGGATAGAGGAAAACATAGAGTAAGATCTAGAAAGGTAGTCAGCAGGGTACTCTTGGGCTACTAAAGGGTCCTGGCCAAGAGTATGAGGAGGAAGTTATATTTCTGGGTTCAGATCCTAGTTTTACCACCTCGTAATTGTGAGACCTTGAAAAAGCTAGTTAAATCTCCAAGCCTCAGTTTTCCCATCAATAAAATGGGGACAAGAGTAGCACCTCTCTCCCAGAGTTAATGTGAGGATGAAGTCATCTGACAGCACTTGGAAAGCAGTTAGAACAGCATCTGATGTTGAGCAAGCACTCAACAGATGTTGGCATTAAGAGATACACACTACTTTATGTAGGAGGCAATAGTGAGAGTGGGTCAGCTCTCTCTCTGCTTCAGCCACAACAGGGGAAGGGAGTTTTAGGGAAAAGCAAAGACAGCTTACTTTTAGGGCTAAGTTGGATAGTTAAAGCTGACCACTGTTACACAAGTAACTCAGGGCCATGAGCCTCTGTCGTCCTGTAAACGCCTTTAAACTGGACCCAGCTGTTTTCTGCAAACTTGGTCCTTGCTTCATGCCTCACAGATATCTGTGACCCTGCTGATAGGTGTATAGTATTCCAGATGGTGAAAACCAACAACCAACCAAGAAGAACAAGACCCAGAGTATTTGGGAAAACATTCACCAGGCATGATTTTGTTCAAAAAAGCCAACATAACCACAAATTGAATTTAAATGATATTTAGAAAGATTGTAAGGACCCCCAAACGTGGTCAAAATACATTGGTAGAAGCACCTGAGGATCATGAGAGAGGCCTCAACCTGGAATCCAGTGCGCTTGGCTAGACTCCCAGCTCACCTGCCTCACGGCTCAGAGTTGGAGCGAGTGCCCTCCCTGCTCTGCCCTCTCTCTCTCCATCGGTAAAGGGCATGTTTGGGCTACGTCAGCTTTCATCCCTCCATGAAAATACAAACCCTTGGCCCTTGACCACGGCAGAACCACGAAACAAGGAGATGGACATGAGGACTGTAAGAAACACGGGACCTCAGAACCTGGACCTGTCCTCTCCAGCATCTCCATCAGCCTCTTGCCCTGGTCTCCAGAATGTGCTCCATTTTCCCCATGAAATTCCAGACTTCTCGGGTGCCGCACCTACTGTCCCATTGCTCTCTTTGTCTGAAGTGCCCTCTCTTCCCTCATTCACAAACATTTCAGAAGTGTCTACTCTGCTATAGGCACCAGGCTGCTGGGCCCACCTTTAGCTCTAGGACTCCTGCTTGTCCACCAAGGCCCAACCCACAGGTCACATCCTCCAGGGATCTCACCCACCCACCATATTGCCACCTCCCATCCAGAGATTTCAATGTAAGGACTCTGGGGCTCACCTGCCTGTCACACTCTCAGGCTCCTGCGAAGACATTGGTCTGACAGAGCCCTCCGGGCAAGGGCATTATTCTGTGATAAGGGAAACCTATGCCACTCTTGGGTGCTGTGTGTGCAACCACTTGCCCTTCAGGAAGACATTTTAGGCAGGCTTCTGGCAAATCAAGACAACTTGCGTATTGGGGCTTTGGAAGTCTGGAGAAGTATGTGAATTCAACTGGATGGCTACCAGAAGCCCCTGGGGCAAGAATGGCTAGGACTGGCCATTGTAACTTGGCCAAGATAAGAAGCCTTCAAAGTTGAAGGAAAGCAACTGGACTGTGACGATCTGCAGGACGAGGCCCTGGCTTCCTCTCCTTCTCTGATTTCTCTCATTACATACAACAGCGCTGGGCGTACAGAAGCTCAACCCCGACCCCTTCAAAACTCAGTGCGGTGATAATCTGAGGATTTTCCTCAACCCTCTTTCCCTCCACCCTGCCTCCACCCTAGCCACGAAGAAGGAAAAAAGCACCCATCCTGCCCCACGCACCCAGGCTTCCCATGCATGTCACCCACCTTTGCCCACAACATAGAATAGAAAACATCTGTTTGGGGTCTGTTTCCCCCATTAGACTGGGGGCTCCTTGAAGGAAGGGGACCTCATGTTTGACACAAAGATCAGGCTCCATAAATCCTTCAACAGCATCTTATTTGGTCCCCAAGCCTCTGCTCCAGATCCCCCAAATCCTCCACACAGCAGCAGAATGATCCTCGCCAAACAGAAGTCATACCATTCTCACTTACCTGGCTAAAACCCCCCAGAGGTTTCCCAAAGAACTTGTCCTTCAAGCCTCATTTCCACTGATATCTCCCGGGGAGGCCCCACCTCACCCAACAGTCCCTTTATCATGTCTTCTCTTTCATTTTCTTAATGGAAGTCGTCACCATCTGAAATTATCTGTCTTGATTTCATGGCTTCATTACTGCCCGACATTGCCCTAGAGGTAAGCTCCCAGAGAGCAGGGAGTTGCTGTGTCTCGCTGGTCCAGCACCTGGGACAGTGCCCTGCGTGCACTTGGTCCTCCAGGAATATTTGCCGACTGAATGAGCACCTGCCCAATGTTGGTTTAATTGAACCGAGTTACTGTTTTCTCACTGAGGAAGTGAATAGCTGATATAAAATGCAAGTGAGATGCTTGTGGGGTCGGGGGAGGACGAGGCGGGCAGCAGATGAGCTCTCACAGAGGGTTTGGGAGGCCCTGCTGTGGAGCAGACCCCTCTCCTCAGACCTCGGCAATATTTGAAGGCAGTTGTCATGACCTCCGTCCTCACTTTTCCAGACTCAACACCCTCGGTCCTTCTACTATTTTCCCCTTGGAATGTTCTCCTTCCGTTGTGAACAGGTGCCTCGGAAGCTGAGCCAATTCTGATTTGGAAGAGTCATCCCTGGTCAGATGTGACCGGAGTTTCTTCTCAAAGGCATTTACCTCCCTGGAAGGAGCCCAGCTACTTGGGACGGCCCCTCACCACCGAGACCAGGAGGGCGGAAGGCAGCAAGTGAGGGAAAGGCTCAGAGAGAGAATGCAGGAAGGGCAGGAGAGACGGGGACAGATCCTCAAGGAAAGGGAGAGAGCAGGGAGTGGAGAGGGAGGGAATACACTGCAACTGGGCTGGGCTGCCCCACGCCACGTGCCAGAGTCCTGCTACCCGACTGAGCCTGCTGCTGGGCCACTGTCCTCCTCGTCTCACCTCAGCTTGGCAACAACCCCTCCTCACTGTACAGTCAGTTCTGGGCACATGGGCAAAAATGGGAGACCTCGCAGTAGAAAGGGACATCCTGGGGGTGCTCACAGAGAGAGGCCCCCGGCCCTCCTGGGTGCTCACTTTCCCCGTCTCTCCTGTTGTGGGATCTCTGAAGATGGGGGTTGGGTCCACATGGCCCAGGGGCTGACCCGAGACTTGGGGGAGAGGGGTTGGTCCAGGCCTGTTGTTTCAGGTTAAGCAACCAGTTGTTTCAGTCCTGTTGTCAGTCAGTTTCAGTCACTTTGGTAACTGGAAAGTCATAATCCACAACACAGAGCTTTCTGAAATATATTTTCAACAACTGCAGGGAGGGGAGGCAGGGCGTCGAGGGAGGATTCTGGAGTCTACTTCAGAGCAGGGCTTGTGTCAAGATTGCTTCACTGGACTGGTGAACCCTGAGGCCTTTCTCAGGGAAACAGCACAAACTCTCTCTCTCCTGTGGGGTTGCAGGACACGCCTGCCAGTTGAGATGGGCCTGGGGCACCTTGGGATCTGGCTGCATTCGGCTTCTCTGAGAAGCGCCACCCCGGTCTCACTGGGCCTGTGGTGGCAGCCCGCTGCAGGGCCTAGTGCCCGTGATCTCAGTCCCACCCCAAAGCCGTTCCACAAACCACTGATGCAGAGACTTTCCTAAAATACAAGTGTGACTCTGTCATTGTGCCCCCTAAGAGCTCCAGTGCTTCTGCCCCCGTTCTCCTGCGGAAAGCGTAGGCTCTTGGCCAGGGGTCTGCCCTGCTCCCCTCTGTATCTCCCGCCTCCCCCTCAAACAGCCCCTGGGCTGCTCATCCTGCTCCAGCCCCACATCTGCCCCCCTCCAGGCCTTTACACACGCGCCCTCCTCTTTCTGAGGCACCAGCAGGTTGATGCTGTGGCACCAGCACCACCAGCCTTGATGTGGCTCAAATATTCGCCCCTTGGGGAGGCAGCCCAGCTCCAGGACGGCCTTCCCCCGTCACAGTCCCACCAAACGTGACCCCTCTCTGGCCTTTCACTTTCCACGTTGGAGTCATCTGGGGAGCTGTGCTATCTACCCTGCAGGCCTGGGACTCCTTAATGACAGGGTGGGGCCCGACTTCTCCTGAGCACCCCTCACAGCACTCTGTGACGCCCCACATACAGTAAGTCCACAAGTAATGTCTGTTGAGTGAGTGGATGAGTGGACAAACAAGTGAATGACTAGAGAATTCCTCTCTCCCCCCAGTTCTGGAAGCATCTCGCAACACCCAGGCCCCAGAGCACAGTCAGAGCTTCATGAGGTGTCTGGGCAGAGCCTGGCAGCTCTGGCTGCCGCTGTTCCTCCTCACCCCTCCCACAAAGGCATCCAGAGGTTCAGCTCCACTGCCAAGCAGGGCAACGCCCCTTAGAGGAACTGGGAGGCCAGCATGCACCACAGGCTCTCTGTCCCTTAGTCACCAGGATGCCGGGGAATCCCCCAAAGGTCTTCTTCCCAAAAGGACTCAAGAACCGTAGGGGTGCTCAGCCATTCTCACCTGGAGTGAGAATCCGAACTGGACACCGACACTCTCCTTCCTCATCCCAGGGTGGAGCCGGCTCCCCTCTACTCAACAGAACCGGAGTTTTGGAATCAAAGGGGCTAATGGGATGGCAGTGGTTAAGTCAACTTGACCAGCTCTCTCGAACTATGTTTAAAGGGATCCCAGAGGCCCTGTGAGAGTGGCTTCTGGCCAGACCTTCCCCTGGGCTCTAGAACCACCTCCTACTCTGGGACTGAGCCAGCAGAGAGAGGAGGCAGATGGAGAGCTTGGCATCTCAGAAGCTCTGTGCCTGTCGTCCTGCTGCTCAGCTGCTCCACCCTCTCCCAGCCTCGAGGTGGCCAGGCTGAGGGCATCCTCCTAATGCCCAAACTGCCCCACCTCACACTCTCACCACACAGCCTCCAGCTCCGTAGGCTCCTAGGACCACCCGACTTCACTCGCTCATCCAGAAAGCTCACTGAGAGCATGTTCCATGCTGGCACCTGGGGATATGGGGCAGGTCAGCCACAGTCCCTGCCTTCAGGGCCATCGTCAGACTTGCAGATAAGGGCTTATAATTCCGCACTGGAAGTGCAATGGTAGGAGTGTCAGAGAGTTCTAAGGGCCTGGAGGAGGAGGATGACGTGTATACTTGAGGTGGTCGGGGCAGACATCATGGAGGCAGTGACAATGGCTCTGGGCCTTGGTGGGTCCTAGGGAACTTACTGGAGACCCCAGGGTGGGGACAGCATTCCTGGTGCAAAGGTGCAGAGGCTGGGGACAGCCTGGATGTGATTGGGAAATGTTCTAAGAATGGGTGGGGGGCCACGTGAAGGGAAGGGGAGATGCATTCTGTGTCCAAGGATGTGGGAGGAAACCAGGGTTAATGCTCGGCAGACACAAGGAGACAGACTGTGGCCCATGTAACAAAACACTTCCTAAGCATCAGGGCCAAGGAGGAAGCTCCCTTTCCTGCAGGAGTTCAGGCAGGGCCGGGCCAGACACTTCTCAGGGGTGCTGGGGAGAATCACTCAGTCATAGGGGTGGGGCAGGCTAGGTTAAATCAAGGATATTCAAATCTTTTTCAAGACAAACCTTTTCTTCCAAGGGAAGCTCCTCTGTGCAACCATGAAGGCCATGTGACTGAGTAAAGCCTGGGGGCTCTGGATTCCCAGCACCTCGCAGCCCCTCCTCCAGTTTGAGGTTCCGTGATGGTGCCCAGAAGCCTTCCATCTGCTGGTTTGAGCCCACCCTCTGCCTCCCTCCTTCTCCACACCTGCTCCTGACAAGAGAGCACAGCGATGAGGGAGCTTCAGATCACCTGCACCGGCAATGCTGCTGAGAACCTGCCATTACCAGCCCCTCCCCTAGGTGCTGGGAACAAAGCAAAGACAGATGCCACTTTGCCCTCATGGAGTTCCTGGTCTAGTGGGGAGGCAGAGTCATGAACATTTAGGGCACATTGTGATAAGTAGGCTGTCAGATGCGCTCGGGGGGGGGGGCCTTCCCTCCCCCACCCTGCTGGAAGCATCTAGTCCTGGTGAGGCCATGGGTAGGACCCAGGCTCCCCGCTCCCTGGTTCGTTCTCTTTCCCCTGTACCAAGCTGCATTCAGAAGGGGTGACCACCCCGGGACATGAGGCTTGGGCACAGGGCTGTCAGAGTGAGTCTCCCCAACTGCTACGTCCCCAAGTCAGACAGGGAAGGGCCCCGGGGGCTCAAAGTTTGCTCCCCAAGCTCCCCGCTTAGTGGTCCCTGGAAACACCCTCATGCCCTCGAGTCAGGGCCCTCAAATCTCTGCACCCCCAGCGGAGGCCCTGGGCCCTCAGAACAGGGACCCCCTCGGTCCACAGCAGGCAGCCTGGGGCCCCGAATGCAGCCAGGCGGCGTGGGAGAGCTGAAACGTGCCAGCTGCTCCTTCCTTCACGCTCAGCACCGGAGAAGGAGCTGGAGATCCAGCCCCAGGAGAAGGTGGATTCACCCCCTTTTCTCTCTGTGCCATCTTGACCAGCTCTACCACTGTTGGCTCTGGACTGGCCCCTTCTCCACTCCATGCCTGCTTGCCTCATTTGGAACATAGGGGCTCGATGACTGGCAGTCTTTTCCAGCCCTCCCAAACCCTCATCTGTCTGAGCTGTCCCTCCGCTGGAAGGACAGGGCAGGGCAGACAGCCCTGATGAGGCTCTGGTTTTGGAAGGCCCACCCCAGCCTGGTGAGATCCTGCGAACAGGACTTTATGGTGATGCTCTCAGGCCTGAGGGCAGGGATGGAGGGCAGACAGTCACCTGAGTGTCTCTGAACTGAGCAGCTGGGTCTGGAGGCGGCTTGAGGTGGAAGCAGCAGCAGCCTCTGTGAAGGAAGCTGGGCGCCAGGCCTGGCTACAGGTTTTGCAGCGAGGAGCAAAGTCCCTGCTGGCCTCGGCTCTCAGCACTGACCGGGGACTGGAGGACCTTTGGCGTCTCAGAGAAGTCAGCTTGCTCTCAAGGCTCAGAATCAGAACCTTCAGTCCGGGAAGGCTCTCTGGACCCGGAGTCCAGCCTCCTCACGGTGGTGGCGGAGCCTTTTAGCTGAGAGCAGGATTACAGCTCCTTCCTCTAAGGGGCAGGCAGGTGCTCTTCTCACTCACCCATCCTGCTGGGCTGTGGCCTGGGGCCCGACTCCCTGACTTTCATCCACATGCGCACATACCCCAGCATCCATGGGGAGCGTGCCGGGTCTGTTAAGATGCACCCAACTGCTCCCCTGGATTCAGAACTCACCTTGGGGTGTATACCTCCAGTGTGTCCTTGTTCCCACTGCCTCAAATCCAGCATTGCTGCTCAGACACAGGCCCGACTAGGGGCACTTCTGGAAGACTTCCAGATGAATAGGATCTATCAGGAGGAGAGGGTTGTATGAACCTCATGGGTGAAACCAGGATCAGGGCTGGGCTGGGGGGCACTGGCATGTCAAAGGCAAGGGATACTCTCATTTTGATTTCAAGGGTGACAAGGGCCAAATTGACATGCTGGCCAGAGTGTCCTGAGGTGGGGTGGAGTAACTGGGACCTGAGCAGGGGGGCCTGAAGTCAGAACTGAGGAAACAGTCGGGGAGGTGATCCCCAGGGGCTCAGGACAGCCCCACATTGTCACTGCTCCTCATTTGTTATTACCGAAGGAAGGGCTTGAGCCCCAGTAACAGGGCTGGGCTGTCTAACGCCCAGACCTCTGCAGGGCCGGGTTGGGAAGGGGATGGTGGGAGAAGAACACAGAACACTGGCTTGGAGAAAGACTTTATTTCATCCTGCAGCTAAGGTGTGTGGCACACACCACTGTGGCCCTAGCTGGGCAGCGGCAGGGTGGCCTGGCCTCCAGATTAGTGGCTGTGGCCGGGGCCTCTGTGGCTGTGGCCACGGCCTCCATGGCTGTGGCCGTGGCCCTCGTGGCTGTGGCCGTGGTCCTCGTGGCTGCCTTCATGTTGGGAGCCACCTTCCCCGAGGCCTGCTCCATGGCGATGGCCTGGTAGGTCCGGGGCATTCTCGTGCATCTTCTGGTGGGAGGCGAGCGTCAGCCTGACCACCAGCATGATGAACTCCTCGAAGCTGAGCTGCTTGTCCTCATTGGTGTCCAGGTCCTCCAGGATATGATTTATGGCTCCTTCATCCTTCTGCTCATTCTGTGAGAGGAGGACACAGGATGGTCAGGGCAGGATGTGGCCAGGGCTGGGGACAGGGAACACAAACGATAACCCAATGGCAAAGGCACAGGGACACCTGGCTCCTGGGCCTCAATTCCAAAGTTAAAACTAACCACGGCTGAGCACCCACAGTGTAGCAGACACTGAGCGTGTGCTGGACACTTTCCCGCTCGTTCCGCAGACAACTCAGGAGCTGTGATTCTCTGTTTACAGAAGAGGAACTGAGGTCAAGCGCCTTGCCCGAGGTCACAAATCAGTAAGGATAGAAACGTCCCCTCATTTGGTCCTCATAACGACGTTAACAGAGACTTGGCATCTTCCTTGAGGAAGACATGAGGAAACTGTCTTGGAAGGGTCATCAGCTTTTGCAGATTGACGAGGCTTGGGGGCAGAAGGTGGAAATGCACACTCTGATCCCACTTCGAGCCTGGTCTGGTCCCATTTCCTGCACTCCTGTCCACTTGGCTCCCTCCTGGTCCCTGCCCCTCCCTGCCCCCTGGGGGTCACTAATTAGTGACACTCATTTCAACCTGCACAGTGGGGAGCACCTGAGGAAAACAAGATGGTTCCGAACTTGCGTGGGGACAGAGAGCAGTGTGGGTGCTGCGTTGACCCCAAAGGTTGATAAAGTACACAAGGTGGCGCGAGGAGGGTTGAGGTGTGGCAGAAGGGAGCTCCAGTTGGTTCCAAGTCTGCCACCTACTGGCAGGTACCCCTCAGCTAGGGCCCCTCCCCAGAACTTGGGGTGCCAGCTCAATGCGCAGCCCTTCCCCTCCTCCCGCGCTTCAACACGCTCTGCTTTCCTGCACTTTAGCCATGGCTGCAAGGAAGAGCATCACTCCTGAGCCGCCCATGGGCCAGGCCCCAGCTTCCCCTCCGGGCCTGTCACTCTGCTTCTGGCAGAGGATGTCGGGGGATGGGGCGGGTGAAGGGGTCACAGGGCAGAAAGCCATGCCCACACAACCTCTTGGCTGTACCCTCTCTTGTCTGCCCTGAGCCAGTGTCCTGCTCTCTGAGCTCCCCCTCATAGGAGCTGTCAGCATCCCCAAGACCTCCTACTGCTGCATTCTCCACCTTTCCAAGGTGGGGAGGGGCTCCAGGGAAAGCTGGCCTTCTCCAGGATCCGAACTGAGCCTGGGACCCAATGTCCCATCCTTCTTAGTCCAGGCCTCAGTTTCCCCAAAGTCCCCACATTTGTAAAGAAAACTATAAGATCCAGTGGAACTAATCCTCCTTTGTCGTACAACTGCCTAATCGTTTTCAGACCAGGGAAATAAACCGGTACTGAGTTCTTTGTACATGCAGTGCTGGGCTGGGTCCTTCCCCCAGTGTGTGATTCCCATGAGACCCTTGGGATGAGAAAGCCCGCTCAGGTCTTCTCCTCAGGTCCCAGCTGAGGCTTCGCATCTCCTCGGCTTCTGCCAAGGGTCGTCCTCAGCTGCTTCCCTCCTCAGCATTCCCGTCTCAGCTCAAATGTCGCCTCCTCAGCGGGGCCCTTCCTGTCCACCAAAGGAGTCACCTTTCCCCATCCAGCCCCAATCACCCACAGCACCCTCACTTATTTTCTTTCAGGCACATGTGGGCACCGGGTTTATCTGTGCTCTGCGTTGGTCACAATCTCTGCTGTGTGTCTCTCCCATCAGGACAGTGGGTCTCTGTTCACCACTACATGACCCTGCCCGGGACAGCACCTGACACACAGCACGCGTTCAGTCAGTCAGTCTTTCCTGACCCTCTCGGGCCGTCTAACTTCCAGCACTTCCAGTGACAGGGCCCCCGCTGCCTCTGGAGGAGGGGTGGAAGGAGCTGGAATTTTCTCTTTGATAGTTGCAGATGCACCCCATCCTCCATGCTCAGCCCAGACTCTCACCAGGCCGGGTCAGACCTGCCAGGAGTCCAGCCCTACCTGGAGGAAGTTCGCTAGCTCTTTTTGAACCAGCTGTTTGAATTCCTTCTGGTTCAGGGTGTCCGGGTGCCCCAGCCGCACAGAGTACTGGTGGAAGACATTGATGATGGTCTCTAGGTCGCGCTCCATCTGGGACAGTTCCGCCATTTTTCTGCACTCTGTCTGAGGATGGACAAGCAAGGGTTCAGCTTCTTAGAAGAAAAGACTGTCAAGCTTCCTGGACACCTCCTACAGGCTGCTCCAGGAAATGAAGAGGGAAACACAGAAACAAAGAAAACGTGGACCGCAACTGAGTTGGGAGACGACCCTGTCCACACATGGAGAAATGGTGTTTAGAATATCTGGAGAATGCCAAGAAGCAGAGCATTTGAGGACAGAACGATCCAGAAGAACAGGACCTAAGAAAACATGAAGGAGGCTTTAGAGTGTGCAGGTCAATCAAGGAGGGCTTCCTGGTGGACGGTTTGAAAGGAAGATGGGGGAGGAGTAAGGAAAGTAGGCAGGCCGGCTCCTGCCCAAGGTCGCTGGCAGCTCACTTACCCAAGCCGAGGAGCCACACAGAGGGTTGGACTGTGTGGTGCGGGCCCTGCATTTATAGGCCACTCCGGGCCGGGACACACAGTCCTCTCGCGGGAAGATTGCTTCACAGGTGAGCAGGGTGGTAACCTTGAGCTGGGCTGTCACTGCCAGAAAGGGGCCGGGGTGGGGCAGGTAATGTTCACATAGCTCCTTTTGCCTTTCTGTGAAATTCTTGGCCCTCGCCTGGAGCTGGTTTGGGAGGAAGCTGGTTGGTTAGTTCACCTCCCCTCCACCTGAACCCTGCCCTCCCTGGGCAAGCCAGCCAGCCGCCTCTCCTCTGGCACCCGCTCTGCCTGCCCCCTTTGAGGCTGTGCCTTCCCACCTGTGCTAGCCCGGGGCTGGTGGCGGGCTGTGCACACCTGGGGTGCCCAACCCACTCTGCCTCCCCCATGTGGGCAGCCCAATGAGGATGGCTGCGCCTCTGAGCCTGCCTGACTCTGTGATAAGTGCTCTTTAGAGAACAAGGGGTTGGTGTGGGTTCCTAGACTCACAGGGGTAGGTCAGAGTTAGAAGGGCCCTCGGAGTTGGTCCAGCACCTTGTATCGCAGGTGCAGAAACTGACGCCCAGAGAGGGACCTGAGCAAGGTTGGTGACCTAGCCAGACTTGCGCCCAAGTTAGCAAGGAGGAGGGTGACCTTGCTTCAAAAGATGGGAGATGCTGAGTCTACAGGGATTCCGTCCCTGGAGATGCGGAGAGAGTCTCCGATCGCCTCTAACCTCTGAGCCCGGGTGAGGACAGAGGGGAGTCGGGGCTCTTTCCTCTGACAGACACTTCCGGGACCCTCATCTCTGCTGGCCAGGCAGTGGGGGAAGCAGCCATGAGCAGGACAGACACAGGCCCCCCTCGCTGAGCTCACAGATGGGGGGAAACAGAGTCTGAACAGGCTCCCTGGTGAGGCGGGAACAGAGGTAGGAGGGTCAGGAAGCAGAGACTTTGCTTCCTATGGTTTGAACTAACAAGTTCCCAGCTTATCCCGGTGAGGGCGAGTGGAGTGTCCACTTAAAGAAGCTCTTTATGCCTTTGGGAGGAGGGAGGCTAAGGGGAGGGAGGCATCTCTAAGTTGTTCTGGGCCGCGAAGCTATCACTCGATCGATTCCCAAAAAGGATCCCAGGGTTTTCAGAAAGGGAGACACCATTCGCTCTGCGCCTTCCCCTGCTTTCCCCTCCCAACCCCCAAACCCGGCAGTAGAAGGAGTTATCGTGTTGGACGCAGATGACCACTATCAAAGCTCCAGGTGCGAAGAGGTTATCAAAGCCTCTGACATAAAATCTTCCTGAGTCTTGCCTGGTGACCTCCATTCAACACCACAGACTCCCCTCAGCATGCCTTGTGTTAGCCCAGTTACCACAGCAATGCAAACTGAGAGGAGCAGAGCCTCAGGGCCACACGGGGGCACCACCGAGGCCTGGACATGGCCCCGGGCAACCCTGCAGTGCACCCCTGCAGCAGTGGGCTAGGTTCCTCCCTGAAAGCACACAACCAGGCTTCAGCAGCCATGCCTTATGCCATGAGAAGGAACTGCTCTAGGGGACAACTGAGTCAGACCCCAGTTCCCTGCCCCTTGGTATGTGGAAGCAGAACAGGTCCCAGCAATGGAGGAACAAAGCTCCTGGGGTGTTTGAATAATTCAGGTTGGGGAGGCTGCAAGAGGAGAGACTGGACAGGTAGGGGCATGAGCAATTGATGGGGAAAACAAGACACGTGTAATGGTGGTTTTATTCTGAGCACATGAATTATGTTGCAACTACATTTTGGACGCCCCTCCCGCTTACTCAGCACCATGGACTGCATTGCTTCCCCAGATTTCAATAACTGATGTTGACACAAGGCTGTGATCCTACTAGGAAACTGGCTGTGGTGGTGACTGTCCAAGGTCACTGTGTCCTTTTTTATTTTTCAGGTGAAATTAACTCTATTTTGTTTTCAGCTTATTGGAATATAATTGATATACAAAACACTGCACATATTTATTGTGTGCCATTTGATGAGTTGGGACATACGCGAACACCTGTGATCCCGTCCCCACAGTCGAGGTTATAAACACACCCCTCACCCCCAAAGTCTCCGGAGAGCTCTGGTTTGTGTGTCTGTGTTGGGCGGTAGGAACACTCAACATTAGACCCACCCTCTTCACGCGGGTTTAGGGGCGCGCTCCTGTACTGGGAGCCAGAGGCACCATGTCGACCAGCAGACCCCTAGGCCTTCTGCCTCTGGTGCTGTACCTGTACCTTTCTACCCGCTGAACAGGAGTGGCACCGCCTGCTCTGAGGGTCCCCTCAAAGGGGATGAGACAGCATCGGAGGAAGCCTGCGGGATGCTCAGTTTTGTTTGCTTTCTCTCCCTCCCTTTACTACGGCATTCCATATACATTTGAGAATAGAGAAGACTCTGCGGAGCACGTAAGTGCATTACAAGACAAGATAGAACAACAGACACCTGTGAATCTGCAGGATGCTTTTAGTCCCCTGGACAGATACCAGGTGATTTTGATTGCCAAAATATTCTGGCAAGCACAGAAGGAAAATAAAACATTTTCTGTTTGCTAAAATGTCTAATTCTTGAGAGCACCCAGGCAAACAGGAAGAGGGGTCAGGCATGCTTCCAAAATGACTTGTCAGCATCTCTCACGCAGACTCTGAGTTTCTTCAGATGCTGAAGCTCTTCCTGGACAAGAAGGGGCTGCCTCACTGCCTGGGCCTGGAGTGTGCTGGGAATGAGGACACTCAGTGGCTCAGAACCAACCCCCTGGGGAGACAGTGTGGCCAGTGAGGTACCAGGAGAGGTGTGGATGACAGGATTTGACAGGGACAGCCTCAGGGGAGCAGGCATTCCAGGCAGGACTGGGAACCTGGCTGAAAATTGTAAGAGTGGCAGGCATCAGAGAAAGCACAGCTGAAGGAGGCCCTGAGATGCCCGGCAGGACTGCAAGGGCTAAGGGGAGAGAAAGCCTCCAACCGTGGTGGAGAAGCAGAGGCCGTGCAATGTGAGCTTGGAGCTCTGAACAGTTATGGTGCCGGTAGGATTCCCTAGAACCCTGGGAAGATGACCGATGATGACAGATTCTGTGCTCCAGAAAGCTCCTGGAGAAGGCATTAGAGCCCAACAGGGCACCAGGCAGGCCGAATCATGGCAGAGACCCCTGAACAAAGGGCTCGGTGCTGAGGGCTTCCAGCTCTACTAGAGTCACCGAGGCTGATTCCAGAAGGGACAAGAAAGCTCTGGTCCATATCAAGAGGGAAGAGAGAGAGGGATGCAGCTTATTGGAGAAGGCAGCTAAGGGCCCTGTACAGCCCAAGGCACCAACCGGGACTTTGAGTTCCACTCAGAATGTCAGTCCAGTGGGAATTTCTAGAGCTCAGGTCTAGGAAGTGGCTGTTTCTAAGAGCCCTGAAAAAACAAAAATGGCCATTCTTTCACTTTGCCGATGGGAAAGACGACCATTTTCTGGTGACTTGACCCCATTCTGTGAATCTGCCATCAGCATTCCAGAGACTAAGGCTAATGCCCACAGGAGTTGAGAGCATGGAGCTCCCTGACCCACAAGGATTCAGCTTAGTTAATACAAGGGCCTCCGCCTGCTCTAGCTGCAGAGACACTAGGGGAAGGTGGTGAAAACTCAGGGAGGGGAGAGGCGGTGAGACACCTCCTCCATGGGCATCCAAACGGAAGTCAGTGGAGCTCTCTGCTCCCCTAGCCTGCATCCCGCCACAGAGAACGAGAGGGAGAGGGTTTCCTCCATAGAGAACAAGGGCCGCCCCTTCCCAGCCTCCGGGACCCCAGAACTGGAGAAGCCCATGACCCTGCAGATGAGAAGGCGTGGGTGAGGACTTGGTCTGGGGATCAGCCTACACTGTGTCCAAACCAAATCACCACACCACTGGCCTAAAGCTGAAAACAGGAGCTGTTCACCCCCAGGGCAGCCGGGACCGTCGGAAACACCACTCGACTGAGTGGGAGCCCCGCCAGAGGCCGGGCCCTGGCTCTGAAGTGGCAGCTGTTGGGGTTGGTGTATCAATGTAAGCAATTACTGGCCTGAAGGAGATGGCAGGAAATCCACTCCCCATCCAGGTTCCCTGTATGCCTGGGAATACGGGGTGCCCCCGAGGATCCACCCCCTCAGTGAGCTGTTTTCCAGGAAGGCAGACATTTCCTTGCTCTTGCGGAACTGACTTTGTTAAGAGCTGACTATCCTATTAAAAGGACTGCTAATACTTTAAATGGGTGAATTGTGTGCTCTGTGAACTAGATCTCAATAAAGCTATTGGGGGTTTTTTTCCTTTTTTTTTTAAAGGACTCCGTAGACGTTTGGGCTTAGTAGAGGCCCTCCACCGGCAGATGTAAACAGAGGCAGGACCAGCTGGGAATGACTTTGTTGGTGAGAGAACTGCAGCAAGATTCTCAGAGTAGATGAGGCATTCTGAAGCAGTTCTGTTTTGCTCAGTTGGGCAGTGCTATTGAGATGCTTGCCCTCTGACCCCAAGAGTGCAGTCAGCGGTGGCGTTGGCCAATTTGGCGGAAAGAAATCTCCTAGAGAGATGAGGTAAGAGATATGTGTTGGCCCACACAGACCCATGTGCAGGAAACATTTCCTGAACTCAGATTACCGTGAGGGGAAGGGGAGACCACACCAGGGACAAAGGAGACAGAAGGACAGTAAGAACTGTTGATGGAAACTCTTCAAAACCCAGCCATCCTGTGGGCTTTGGGTAAGAATGCCTGAGCATCAGGATAGGAACTGAAAAGAGCAGAACCATTTCCCAGCACAGAGCATCACTGAGCAAGGGCTTTATAGAGGACACCCCAGCAGCTTGATGGACAGGCATCCTCTACAGAATTGTGCAGATGGCCTGCAACATCAATCCTATAGGAAAAGGAGCAACCACAACAGGCAGTTGCCGTCTGTCCCCGGGTCATGAGAGCAGAATCCTTCCTGCCGGCCTGAGGGAGCCCTTGGCTCAGAAGGGGATACCAGCCATCCTCCTAATAGGAGATGTGGGAGCATGAGCAACTAACTGGGGAAATAAAAAACACACGACTATAGGTGATTAATCAAACCATACCTCTTGCATTTGAAGGTTCCGTGTAATACTCCCATCAGTCTCACAGAACAATTGGCTCCCCAAGAGTTGAAGCCAGCTGCTTTTCACACGAGCTATCACGGTCTCACAAGTTGGTTGATAGGGCTTCATGTCATGTTGACTATCAAATATTAGTGCTGGGATGGGATTAGCTTGAAGGATTCCTACAGGATATCTTGAAGCCCTCGGAAAGCACAAAGTGGTGGGCAGAATATTCTGGAGGAAAAAGAAGGCAAATAAAATGGCTTTTGCATTTGTTGAAAGGTGACTTCTCTGTGACATCCAGAACAGATAACAGAAGAGGGAAGTGCATCAGAAATGATTTTGGAGGTCTCTAACTCAAACTGTGAATTTCTAAATCTCTGAACCTTGTCCTAGAGGAGGGGACTCAGAGTAGCTGATGTCTCCAGAGTCCTAAGTTACAGTACCATCTATCCTGCTCCAAGCCTGGTGTTCCAGAGGCAGGTTATGGAAACGGCAATTGAGTCTATGGAGATAACTGAGTTACCAACAATTAAATGCATTTTCCAGTAAAGATTCATTGATAGATTGATAGATTCATGGGAAGAACTAAGTCCAACTTGGCCAGGGCACATTCCTAAAATATCTGCAAAAGTAGCAGTTATTCAGAAAGAGAAATGAAGGAGGCAATGAAAGGCAGACACAGGAGTGCCACGCTGGGTATTCTCTTACTTCACGCGTCCAATGTCTCCAGAGCTCCCATTACTGCTCATTTATTTTTCCTGTCTTATAACACTGGCTGGGGCCTCCAACATAAATGTTAAATAGAATTAGCAATGGGACAGTTGGGGCTCAGGGCAGGCTGCCCCAACATGTGCCTCAGTGGCATATTGATTCTTTGGAATTAAAGTTACTTGAGAAACAGCCAGTGCAGAAAGGGCGCTCTGACCTCCTCCGTCCCCCTGAAAGCAGTCGTAAGTCTCCCACGTGAAAACACGCCCTCCCTGCACCCGGAGGGAGAGAGACACTCTGAGCTCCAGAGATGGGGAATTCAGGGCCAAGGAGGCTGTGATGACAAGCTCTGCTTAGATTCCTCGCTAATTAAGCACCCAAGCCTGAGTTCTTTGTCTTCTCCATTCTTCACAAAGGTATTGTTTGTCTGAAACAAGTATAAAAGCTTTGTCTGAAAAGTATAAAAGCTGCTTGCCTTGGTCACTCCTTAGATTTATGGACACTTTACACACACAAATTGAATTTGTGTTATTATCTCCTGTTAGTCTGTCTTGTGTGGATTTAATTATTAGACCAGCCAAAAGAACTCAAGAGGAGTAGGGGGGAAATTGCCCCCTCTGTGTCAGGGGCATCCTATCATCTTCTTGTCGCTAAAAAGAAATGTCCAAGGTTTCTCTGTTAAATATGATACTTAGGATTAGGTCTTAGTAGATACACTTTATCCTGGAGGAAAGAAAAATCCAGAGCATCCCATTTTGATTAGATATTTTGCTCTAGAAAGCACTGGGGGAAAATGGGCCACAGTAAAACAGGGTACTGAGCAAGCTGCCCTGGGTGGAGCCTTTGCTGGGCTGGGTCCATGAAGAGCCTCTGCATGTGCTTTGGCTGCAGGATAGCTCCATGCTTTCTGCTGCTGAATAGGCCGACTCGGGAGAGAGAGGAGGAGGCTCCAGTCCACTGAAAGAGGAGTGGGTCCAGATCATTTCAAAGAGTTGCTAAAGGCCTGTGCCCTGACCTTAGCAGCCAGCTCAGACCGCGATTGTGCAAATCACAGAATTGTTCGCTTAAGAATTTCTACAGTCCCTAAGACTGGAAGGAAGTCTCCCCACTGAGGAAGGGAGGGGAAATTGTTACTGAGACAACACCTAAGACCTTGGGGAATTCAGAATGCCAACCTTCCTGTTCTATGATCATTGACTGGAGGATTGCTCACACCAGGAAAAAAACCCACAGTAATGGGGGCGTGCCTGGTGAAGTCCCGGACAGAGGAGAGGACCCTAGAGGGAAGTGCCTGCTGACACCTGCTGTGCCTTCCTCCTCACCCGTGGATGGCAGAGACCCTGCGGGCGGTGAGGACGAAGAGGCCAGAAGGGCTGCAGAGGAAGCCAGGACCTCGGCGCACAGGACAGAAGCCGGCTGGAAGAGAGCACTTTGCATTGGAACCAGAGTTTCTTTCCTGGAGACAGTGGGGCATCTAATCCCAGCACTGCCACTTGCCACATGAGTAAACTTGGTCAAGGTTCTTAACCTCTCTGAACCTCCTCATACGCAACGGAAATAGTGATTACCTGTCTCAGTGGGTTGTTATGAGAAATAAATGAGACAAGCTATCCTGAAGTCTCGTGCCAACCAAAAAGCAAAATGATCAACAAACAGTGGGCCCATGTCAAAATTCTTGTTTTAATTTGTTAATGAAAGAATCAACAAGAAGATTTTTAAAAACTGGTTTCAAGAATATGTGAGCATATAGAAAGATAATCAGGAAAGGAATGCCAAAGTAAAAAGTTAGATATAAGAGTCTTTTGACTTTCAACAGATTGATAAAAACCGTAATACTTAGGGCTTTAGTATCTCTATAGACTGTGAAATCATATTACCCTATCAAGCAGATAGAAACTGCCTACTTCTTTATCCCTCGTCACTTGTTAATCAAATATACTGTGTCGACCATATTCCATATCCCAAAACTGTCAGGTGATGGAAGATTAACAAGGAGCAAGGACTTGCTTCTGTTCAGAGAGATCCTAGCATGAGATGAAAGATTTAAGCCATCGCTATTTTGTGTTTTTCCAGGTTTGCGATGCTTTTTCCCTTCACACTGACACCCAGCAGGAGCCCAATAAGTGTTTGTACCTTTCCCTCCCTTCTTCAGCCCATCTGAATTTAGGCTGAATTCCCAAGTCAGGAGGTCAGAAGATAGGCTGGTGTCTGGACCCAAGTAGAATGGTTCTGGCTCCCAGCTGGAGGGATGTACCGGGAAGTCTTTTCCACTGGCATGAGCTCTTTTGTTCAGCTGCTAGACACCAATGTCCCAGTTCCAGATCCTCACCAGGCCATTTAAGACTTTTGTCACAACCATGAGGAACCTGGCTCAAGTCAGGAGCCTAGGATGGAGAATGCAATCATCCCAGAGGGTCCGTGCTGTGTTGATGCAGTGGCTCAGTCCCTCATACATGCAGAGAAGCCCCAAGCCAACCTCCATCTGTAGGGGCACAGTGCACCCCCAGCTTCACAGAGCAGGAGAGTTGGGAAGGGATGTGCGCAGCAAGAGAGAAATTGATTTACGCCTTAAGCAACACGCGTCCTCACAGGGTCCAACTGTTTGTGCCGCCTAAATAGCTAAGATAAATATAGCCAATGGTTAACATAGGTTAGCATAAGGGAAGCCATCTTATAGAGGGGAACCATGTTAGGACTATCAATGACCCTGATCCACAAACACCCCCTTTGCCTTGTTAGCAATGCTTTCGTTTGCATGTAGCTTAGAGAAGTCCACACCTGCTTGGGAGAAATATGCATGGTCTGCTCTTTTCATAGCCTTGGCTTACACATAGACCTCCCTATTCCAAGAGGGCAATAACTTTGTTCTTTCAGCTTTTCCAGGGATGTAATGACCTTCAGGGAAAAGCCCTCTCCTGGTATCAGTCACCAGTGACCAAAAAAAGGGATGCTCTGTAGTCTCAAGGACTACAAAGCCAGAAGGTCAACATTCTGAGACCCCTTCCCTTCAGCCCATTTGTCCTATATAACTGCTTCAAAATTTTGGGGTTTTAAGATGGTTCTTATGACACCAGTCTTCCATCTTCCCTCTTACTAACAAGCTCTAATTAAAGACTCTTTCTCTCCTACCACCTTGCCTCTTGACTGCTGGCTTATCTTGTGGCTAGTAGAAGACCCCCTCTGGCAGTTACAAATTTGGCTCTGTGGGGGCTATAAGTCCTGCTCACAGCTAGTCAACCTAGGACAGGCAGCCTGATGGGTAAGTCCCTAGCAGCTGCCAAGGCCCCTTTTGTCTCAGGGATTTGCCTTTCCTGCTTTCCCATACTGATGCCGGCTGCCTCCTTAGGCTGACTGTGGTGAAGAGAGAGACTGCTACATCTGGCGAGTTTCAGGCTCAATCAGGAATAGGGTAAGTGGCCTCGGAGACGTCTGAGAACTCCCTTCCCCTCCACCTGGGGTCCTGCCATTTATGGGAGGGCCATCTGGGCGCACTATCAGAGAGGGAATAGTTGTGGGACTGTACCTGAAATCTAGGAACTAGCGCACTGGTGTCTGGTTTATCTGGTGCGTGTTTGTGTTTCTGTGTCTGTATGTATGTGTGGGATGACTCAACTTTGTGTAATAACAATAAGAGGTTCACCATCGGTTCCCAAAAGAAGCCCCTTGGGGAAAATTTTGAATAATTGGTCTGATTATAGCTATGAGCCAATGACTAAGAAGATGATGATTTTTTATTACAACACTGCCTGGACACAATATTCCCCAGGGTCAGGTGAGAACTGGCCGATTCATGACTCACTGAATTGTTATGCCGTCTTTACAGCTGGAATTGTTCTGTAAGCGAGCTGATAAAGATGTTGGGATCCCATGTGTCCAGGCCTTTATGCTGTTACATCAGGAGAAGAAAAGGGAGGGAAAAGATTTCCTTATGGTACAAAGAACAAAGGAGAAAAGAGACCAGTGTTTTGGGGAATCAAGAGGATGAGGAAGATATGTCAATCATGCAAACCCTCAACCCTCCCCCAGCAGCATGAGCACAAACAGCTGCCACTGCCCCTCCTGCTCCTCAGCCCCCCGAAGCTCCTTTAGCCATGGGAGCTGAGGCCCCAACATCTTACGAGGGAAATCCTGAAAAGGACACAAGGCCAGTTGGCTGGGTTTCACCGCGCCCCCTGCCCCCCAAGACTAAACAAGGAACACAATTTGGCCAGGGGGCTACCCCCGGAGCTAGCTAATTTCCCTTAAGGCAATATCCCATCGGAGTTAATGGTGAAGGATAACCTGCCGGTTTCATATGGATGCATAACCCCTTCTCCACCTCTCATCTGTTCAACTGGAAAAATAACAAACTACCCTACCAGGAGGACCCCAAGAAGATGACTGACTTGTTCTCTTCCATTTTTGCCACCTATCCATCCTAGGCAGACATTCATGTTCTGATAAATGTGCTGTTAACCGGGGATGAAAGGAGATTGGTATTAGAGAAAGCTAGAGAAGAAGCCACTAGGCTCCATGTGGAAGACCCCAATAACACCTTTGAAAATAATATGGCTGTCCCATTAGTAGAACCAGATTGGAACCCCAACAAAGCTAGGGGCAGCGGCTGGGACACTGTAGGTGGTGTATTCTGGTAGGCCTCAAAAATGGGGTTCCCAAAGAAAAGAGTCTAAATAAGATTCAGGGCCTCCAACAGAAGCCTGATGAGAACCCCTCTGAATTTCCGGAACGAGGTTACCAGGCCTACAGGCATTACACCGACACCAATCCAGAGGCCCCTGAAGACCTCAGCATGGTCAACATGACTTTCACAGGGCAAAGAGCCCCAGACATCAGGAGAAAACTGCAAAAATTGAATGGGGTTTTAGGAATGAACCCTTCTCAGCTTGTAGATATTGCTTTCAAGGTCTATAACAGCCAAGAACGCCGACTCAAACAAGAGAATGCCAGATGAAGTGCCACCCTCCTGGATGCTGCCTTAAGCAGAAAGAATATGAACTAGGGGAAGAAAAATCTGGGACAACAGGACAATAGGGCCCCCTCAGGAGAAACCAATCTGCCCATTGTAAGGAGGAAGGACAGTGGAAAAGAGTGTCCTAAGAGAAACAAAACCTACTCACCAGGTGAGAAAACTAAGGGAAAGCCCCCTTGATGGTGGAAAAGAATCTTTGTTCTGATGGAGATTGAAGAGGTCCTGGGGATCCTTTGAACCTAAAACAACCTATTCATGTTTCTCCCCCAGGAGCCCCAGGTAAAATTGTCAGTGGTGGACAAACTGATTGATTTTCTAGTAGACACTGACACCAACTATTCTGTTTTAAATACAAAACTGACCCAAAAATCAACCAGGTCAACTCTAGTAACTGGGGTTTCTGGTGAAGTCCAAGATCAGTCATTTTTACGGCCATTAGAATGCCAAGTGGGAGACCAAATTCTAAAACATAGTTTCCTGTACATGCCAGAACGCCCCATCCCACTTTTGGGCCCAGATCTTCTTTGCAAACTAAACACAGAAGTAACCTTCGCTCCATGACACCTAGACATACAAGTCCCTCCTGAACAATCTGTAAGATTGAAACAAACCGTAAGATTACAGTTGGCCTTACTGGGAATCTCAGAGTCGGAGCCAAAACTGTTACCACCTGAAATCTACAAGAAGGTAGGCCCAATGTATGGGCAGACAGGACCTCGGGTAAAGCAAAGATTGCCCAGCCAATACAGATACCATTAAAGGAAAGGACAGTCAAGCCTAACTTAAAACAGTGTCTGCTCAAACAAGAAGCCCAACGAGGCATACAACGCATTTTTAAGAAATTCCTGGAGGCAGGGCTGACTAGGCCTTGTCAGTCTCATACAACACATCTGTTCCCCAGGTGAAAAAGCCTAACTCCAATGAGTACCGCTTTGTCGAAGACCCAGGTGCCATAAGTGAAGTGGTTCAGGACTCACACCCTGTGGTACCTAGCCCCTATAATGTATTGACAAACACACTGGGAGAATATGGTGGGTTTTCAGTTTTAAACTTAAAGGATGCATTCTTCTGTGTACCATTGACTGAGGAAGCCCAACAGCTGTTTGCTTTTGAATGACGTGATCCAAACACTAAGACAACACAATAATATTCTTGGACTGTCCTCCCCCAGGGGCTTTAAAAATTCCCCCACCGGGGGCTGGCCCAGTGGCACAGCGGTTAAGTTCGCACGTTCCACTTCTCAGCGGCCCGGGGTTTGCCGGTTCAGATCCCAGGTGCAGAAATGGCACCGCTTGGCAAAAAGCCATGCTGTGGTAGGCATCCTATGTATAAAGTAGAGGAAGATGGGCATTGATGTTAGCTCAGGGCCAGTCTTCCTCAGCAAAAAAGAGGAGGATTGGCAGTAGTTAGCTCAGGGCTAATCTTCCTCAAAAAAAGAAAATCCCCCACTTTATTCAGGGAAACCCTGGCTAAAGATTTAAGTCATTTAAAACTAAAGGACCGAAGACTGTTACAATATGTGGATGACCTCCTAGTAGCGAGCCCCTCTTATGAGCTATGTTTAACCAATGCCATCAAAATTCTAAATCACCTGGCCAAATGCAGATACAAAGTTTCTCAAAAGAAAGCTCAAATCAGCAAACAAGTCATTTATCTGACATTCATTATTTCTAAGGTACAAAGGGAATTATTGCCTGACTAAAAAGCAATCACCTGCCTGGGCCCTCCCAAAACCCGCCAACAATTGCAAGGGTTTCTGGGAACAGCCGGCTTCTGTCGGGTATGGGTCCCTAATTATGCACTTAGCATAAAACCTCTATATGAGGCCTTAAAAGGCTTAGACTCAGAACCCCTGGAGTAGACGAAAGAATGTCAAGTGGCATTTGACACCATCAAAACTAAAACGGCAACAGCCCCAGCTTTAGGTCTGCCAGACCTAGAAAAGCCTTACAATCTTTACGGGCATGAGAGGCTGGGCATAAGCCTAGGGGTGCTAACCCAATAGCTAGGGACTCTTCCGAGACCTGTGGCCTATTTCTCCAAACAATTCGATCCAATGGTGAAAGGCTGGCCTCCCTGTCTCAGAGCCATGGCTGCTACTTGTGACATCCTACAAGAGGCTGAGAAATTCACTCTAGGCAAACCCACCACTGTCTATATACTCCACCATGTCCTCCCCTTACTGGAACAGAAGGGAGGATTCCGGCTCACCTCAGGCAGAATGAACAGGCAGCAGGCCATCCTGCTAGATAACCCAAATGTCAGGTTGCAAGTCTCTTCAACCTAGAATCCAGCCACCTTGCTCCCCGATGAAACTTCACAAGCAACAGACCATAACTGTTTGCAAGTTATAGAAATGGCTTATTCCAGCCAACCAGACCTGAAAGAGGAACCATTTGAGGACCCTGAACTGGAACTGTTCACAGACGGCAGCAGCTTCATGGATCAAGGTAAGAGATGCACCAGATATTCAGGTGTGACCTTACATGAGAATTTAGAAGCCAAAGCCCTGCCTCCCGAAACCTCAGCTCAGAAGACAGAAATCACAGCCCTAACCTGAGGCTTACACCTGCCTCAGGGAAAAAGGTGAATATTTATACCCATTATGGGAGAGACAATACTTTATATTGGGTTCAAAAATATATGGCGGATCTAATTTTAAAAAGGCTGTGCAACAAGTAATTAAAAGTTGCGTGAGTTGTGCAAAAAATAATCCCCAAACTGCTCCAGGGCCTCCACAGTTAGGGGAATGGCCAACAGAAGAGTGGCAGATGGACTTCGCCTAAATGCCCTATGCTGCTGGAAATCACCGATATCTCCTGGTATTGGTGGATACCTTTTCTGGGTGGGTAGAGACTTTCTCCCCACCCAATTGGAGAGGGCTGCTGAAAGTTGTCAGGGTTCTATTAAAGGAAGTCATTCTGGGATTTGGCCTGCCTAATATGTTACAGGGTGACAATGGACTTGCTTTCACTTCTCAATTCACTCAGCAGGTTTCCAAGGCATTAAATATTAAATGGACACTATATTCAGCTTGGAGACCCCAACCCACCGAAAAAATGGAAAAGGTGAATCATACCCTAAAAAAGAACCTTGCTAAACTTTGTCAAGGAACTCACCTCACCTGGGACAAAGCATTGCCTATTGCTCTGCTGTCGATGAGAGTGGCTCCCTGAAGTGGGCTTAAACTGAGCCCTTTTGAAATTTTATATGGCCGTCCTTCTCAGGTTTCTTCTTTTCCAGGCGAATCACCAGGGGTTCTAAAGGACGTCGCATTAGCAGCTCATGTCCAATCTTTCAGTGCTATAGTGACTTGTATTCGTGAGTTTGCCTCTAACAGGTCAGCTTACCCGTCTGCTGTGCCCCTCCATCTTTTCCGTCCTGGTGACAGAGTACCGCTGAAGACTTGGAGGGAACAAGGACCTGAAAATCAACCAGCTGCCAGATGGACGGGCCCTTTTGACATACTGCTGACCGCACACTCATCTGTCAAACCCACTGGAATAAAACCATGGTAACGTCCCTCCCAGATAACGGTGGCTCCAACTTCACAGGGATTTACGCCTTGCAATAAAAGGGATACTTGGCAAGCCAAGCCCCTTAAAGAGTTAAAATACGTATTCAAGAACAATCCTTAGCTGTTTATATTTGTTTTCTCTTCTTGATATTACCGTAGCCTGGAAAAACAATGCCCCAGTCCAGATCACTCAGGCTATTGCCTCCTCTGCTAATGTCACTAACTGTTGGATTTGCCATCCCAGCCCTCTTCCATTTTTGAAAATGGGGATCTGTTGCTCTGCCCCATATATCATTTTTCCCAGGTTCATTCAGGTTGGACCAAAAGGCCCATAACAAAAAGAGTTGTATACCGGGTTAGAATAACCCAGTTCTTAGCTGAAAGACAGGGCACTCTTACCTGCCTTAAAGAGAAAACGGCACAAATATGTTATGCCTTCTCCAGAAACCAATACGTTGCGCATGTGTACAACTTCCCCAATTGAAATCCCCACATATGGATTTAGGCAGTAAGAATTAAGAAATTCCTTACAGTTATTTTCAAACAAGAGCTCTCACCCATGGACTCAAGTATCAGACACTAAGGCTTCCCAGATAGTTCAACTAAAAAGGACGCTCAATGTAACACCTGGCAACAATGTTACCCTACACTGTGCCTTATCGTCTACCTCCCCAATGGGCTCCATTACCTGGTTGAGAGAAATTGAAGTGAGCTGAGAACTGTTCTTTCTTTTTAATGGGCACCATTTCCCTCAGATCACACTGTTGCAGAACCACGAAAAGAAATAATTTAGACTTTTACATTGTATTAACAATGACACCTCCCTGGATGCTGGATTTTATTTCTGTGCAAGTTTCAAAAAGGCAACCCAGATATTCTGATTAAATCTGGCATAGGTACACAACTCCTCATAAACACCAAACCATCCTTGTCTGTAATCCAAATCACTCCTGGAGAACCCACAGACTCAGATTTTCCAGGTCACAATTGAGTGGAAAAGCCTGCACTGGCGATCAGCATAGACATTGACCATGTGTATTGTCCCCCTGAAGGATATATATTCATATGCAGTCATAGCAGAATACACTGGGCACACAACTGTCTGTGGAGTCCAGCAGACTCAGGACAATGCCTGTTGGACACCCTTGCAATACCTCTTTACTTATGTTCTAATGAAGAAGCTAAACAAAGGACAAACTCCCTAAACCTGCTCACTAGAGTCAGCCCAGGTTTGCCCGGTGGAATTCCTGATGGGGATGCTTACTTCTTTGGGTCTAGTCTGTTAGCTTGGTGGGCAATTGCAGCCCACCAATGTGTCCTTCGGACCTTAGCTCGTACTCTTGAAATTACAGCTAATGAAACCACTAACTCTCTCACTAATTTACAAGCCTCTCTTGACTCTTGAGCCAAAGTCGTCTTGGATGACAGGACAGCTCTGGATGACGTCCTTGCAGAACAAGGTGGCGTGTATACAGTTGCTAACACCACCGGCCACGCTTGTATCAATACTTCTTCCCAAGTAGAAGCCAGTGTTAATAAAATAAGAGAACAAGCCACCTGGATACAAATGACCTAAAACCAGAGGACCCCTTTCCTGTCAGGAACAGGTGATTGGTTTACTAACCTTTTCTCCTGGATACCGGCAGGAATTCAATCCATTCTTGTGGGTACCATAAAAGGTGGCCTAAAATCGATGTTGAAAGGTTTGCTAATATATTTAGCCATTAAAATTGAAATAAAATGTATATCCATCTTAACCACCAAGGCTTCCAGGTCAATAGCACAGCAGTTCACCCTTAGGCACCCCGGGCTCGTTTTAAAAAGAGAGCAAATCTCGTCCATGCCGTGGTCCCCTCAGGGCACCCAACTTCAGCAGGAAGAGCCAGACTGGACACAACAGCGTATTCCCTACACCAGCATATGATAATGCTGAGGGATACAACTGACGCGGAAAACTTAGCGCCACCTAAATAGCTAAGATAAGTACAGCCAATGGTTAACATAGGTTAGCATAAGGGAAGCCATCTTATAGAGGGGAACCATGTTAGGACTATCAATGACCCTGATCCACAAACACCCCCTTTGCATTGTTAGCAAAGCTTTCGTTTGCATGTAGCTTAGAGAAGTCCACACCTGCTTGGGAGAAATATGCACGGTCTGCTCTTTTCGTAACCTTGGCTTACACATAGACCTCCCTATTCCAAGAGGGCAATAACTTTGTTCTTTCAGCTTTTCCAGGGATGTAACAACCTTCAAGGAAAAGCCCTCTGCTGGCATCTGTCACCAATGACCAAAAAAATGGATGCTCTGTAGTCTCAAGGACTACAAAGCCAGAAGGTCAACATTCTGAGATCCCCTCCCTTCAGCCCATTTGTCCTATATAACTGCTTCAGAATTTTGGAGTTTTAAGATGGTTCTTGGACACCAGTCTTCCATCTTCCTCCTTGCTAACAAGCTGTAATTAAAGACCCTTTCTCTCCTACCACCTTGCCTCTTAACTGTTGGCGTGTCTTGAGACAAATAGACGACCCCCTTTGGCCATTACACAACCACACAAAAACAACAACAATAACAGACATACTCTCCTTTTCTTTACAAAAACCCAGCAGCTAGAACAAGTGTTCCTAATCTTTTAGGGGTCTTGGTGTATAAAGGCGTACACTCAAAATGTTGCATTCAACTTCAATTCCATTTCAGAGATGCACAGACAGGACACAGTGAATGGGATTAGAATCATCATCAGGAGGGAGGACTCAGGAGTGGGCATCCTGCTTGGCCAGGCCAGGGGATGCCAGCGGCCCATAAAAGGAGTCCTCACCATGGCCTCCTCGTAGATTCTCCTGCAGAGCACTGCTGCCTGGAAAACGCCTTCTGTCTTCCACTCACCACGCTAACCTCCGCCCCATCAGAAATTTTCCTTCTGCGCAGTGATTGCCCCATTCACCTGGTTGGGAAACCAGAGGCGTAGCCACTCTGGAAGTGAGCAGCTGCTCTGGCTGGCCTGAGGCCCCGGGCAGCTGGCCAAGCCCAGCTGCTATAAAAGGGAGCCGAGCACTCAGCTCTGCATATCTTCTGTCAACTCTCTCTCAGGGAGACCAGGTGAGTGCGATCGTCCCTGTCTGCCCCACACTTTGGCCTTCCTTTAGGGAGGGCCAGGGAGTGGAGCAGCCTTTTCTGAGAGGGGGAGAGAAAGCTCAGGGAGGTCTGGACCAAAATCCAGAGCTCCTGGAGGAGGAGAGTGAGACAGGGACAAAGAAAAAGCCGAATCCTCTAGCATTTTCAGGTGAGGGCATA
Source organism: Equus przewalskii (assembly GCF_037783145.1). Classification (NCBI taxonomy): domain Eukaryota; kingdom Metazoa; phylum Chordata; class Mammalia; order Perissodactyla; family Equidae; genus Equus; species Equus przewalskii. The sequence goes on along the minus strand of NW_027228747.1, from coordinate 1,742,909 downwards.
TTCATTTCCCAAGTTAGGCCCTTTTTGGGCAGAGGGAGAGGGCATAGGGAGAGTTAGCAGGCACTTTGAGAGTGTGTGTGTGTGTGTGTGTGACCCTAACCCCTCCCAACCGTGTATCCATGTGGTCCCTCCCGTTCCCATCATGGCCGTAGCCATCGCTGGTTTTAGTTATTAGGTGGTGCAGGCCAGGACAAAGCCATGACTTGGGATATGAACCTTCTGAGTATGCCCCTAGTCTTCAGTCTGCTGTGGGCAGAGCCACCATCCCCACCCTGGGATCCCCATGAGCTTTCTCTTCCAGGTGGGGCAAATCCTTGGGCACCATGCTGACAGACCTGGAGAAAGCCATGGACTCCCTCATTGATGTCTACCACAAGTACTCCCTGGTTAAAGGGAATTATCACGCTGTCTATAAGGACGACTTGAAGAAATTGTTAGAGACAGAGTGTCCCCAGTACACGAAGGTGAGGAGGGGATGGTGTGGTTGGGGTTCTCTGCCAGGCTCTGAGGAGGCCCTGAGTCACTGCTCCCCTGTGCTGCTCTGTGGAGACAGCCAGGCCTCAGCTCTGCCTGAGATCTTCAGACACTGGCCTCTTTCTCCTCAATCTTGACAGGAAAAGAATGCAGACGCCTGGTTCAAAGAGTTGGACTTCACTGCGGATGGTGCCATTAACTTCGAGGAGTTCCTCATCCTGGTGATCAAGGTGGCCCTGGCAGCCCATGAAGCAAGCCACCAGGAGTAGCAGAGCTATGGCCCGTGGGGCTGGCCCTTGCACTTGTCCCTGCACAACAATAAAGTAGCTGATGCCTCAGGACTCTCTTGGTCTCCTGCTTTTCTCTGGCGGAATGACGTTCCTGGCGGGTGGAGGGAGAACTGGAAAACCCAAAGGAAGAAAAATAGGCCTGTGTCGTCTCCCACTCCCCATCTCTGGGAACCTTCAGTGCCCACCACTGTATGTTTCCTCCCCGTGTTCTCCCCAAACTATTCCCGAGTCTCTTCCAGCCCCACGGTCCTGAGTCATTGGTTCCAGGACTTAAGAATTCTGAAAAGTCCAAGACACTATAGCTGATGATTTTCCAACTTGTCCCAAATGGATGATATGGGAACAGGGTCACATAGGGAATTTCATAGTGTTCTTTAAAATAAACTTTAATTTCCAGCTAAATGTCTTAGATGCCACTCTTGGGAAATTAGAGAGATAACTACGTAGGAGGTTCTGTGTGTGTGAGAGAGAGAGAAACACAGAGAGAGAGAGACTGATTGTGTGTGTGGTGTGACTATAGGTGGATGTTGAGAGTCCTACATTAACTACACTGATAGCCCCCTGGCCCCACAATGTAATTTCTCCTTAGAGATTTTGGAAGTTTTCTTTCCTTCTCCACTCTCAACCTCCTAACTTCATTAAATAAAGGAATGGGCAGATCAGCAAGGACATTAATAAAACTCAACTCAAAGAATAGGGTATTCAAATGCTGCCCAGTGGGCTAAATGCTCTGATGATTAGTGAATCATCTAAAATAGCCTCCCGTTCCTTACTCTGGATTGTCCAAGGGCCTGGTAAAATGGGGAGGCCAGAAGAAAACTGGCGCCTCTCACCAGAACCCAACCCTCAAACTGAGGGTCCATTGTCAACCAGTGAAAACAAAAACCAATTTAAGAGGGAAACCATTAGCTGGGATCTAAGAATTGCAATTAGGGCAACACAGATTCAGACAGAAACCCAAATAGTGTCCCACTTGGGACTAAAAGTCAGAGGCTTTTAAGGCAAAGAAGGAAGGTTGTGTTACAAAGAATTTTAATTAAATGTGGAGGCAGAGACCTAGTTTTGGCTAAACATTGAATGACTATTGACTCCATCTTGAGCAAGGCCACAGTCCTCAGTCTTTGTGATCAGGATGTTCGTTCTCCTGCTGACACGTAAAACAATTGTCATTTTGCTCCAGTCCAAATATTTGACCCAGTCCAAGGTTCAGGACAGCAAAGCAGTTTCTCTGGAAAGGCTCCTCTATAGTCACTTTTGACAGCACGCTGGGCCTTGGGATTTTCTGTCACCCTCACCATCACAGTGGTGTTGGTGATGGAGAAGGGGGTAGGGAGCTCTCACCAGAATCTGTCAACCAGGGTTCTTTACTTGTCTGCCATGTATCTCTGAAATGAAACTGGAGTTGTAGGCAGCTGTCTAGCTGCTCACTCCTGCCAACCGCTGATCCTCTTCTGCCCCGCCTCCCTTTTTACTTTCATCCTGAGTCCACACTATATGCTCACAGCCGATGGCTCTGCCGAAAGGGCACTCCTGCATTTATTCATTCAGCAAATGTCCGTCCAATGCCCACCGAGCCAGGCCCTGGCTCCGTCCTAGGACTGCAGAGCCGAGTCAAGCAGCGTCCCTGCCTGGAGGAGCCACAGCAGAGCAGAGGATTCACCCCGCAAAGTCAACAACTCTGGGCTGAGCAGAGGTTACACACCATCGGCCTTCATCACACTTCGCTCGGCACACACAAGGCTTCATTGTCAATGTTTTGATTTTCCTTTAAAATTACTTGACAAATTTATAAGTGGGACTTTTCACCTAAAAATTTAGATTTCCTGGACCTTCACGAGGTCCGGCAGCTCCTGGTCCACTTTCACGCGCTCCCGCCTTCTCTTGAGGCTGACTGCCGGCTGTCCTTTCAAGTTAGGACCACTCCCACTCCCCACAGCCTCCACCACTCCCTAGTGTCCCCAACCCAAGGCCCACGTGAGTTGCCACAAGCCACCCTCCTGGTGCTGCTCTTGTTCTCGGGCCCAGCCAGCTTCACCAGTTTCCTCCAGGCGCCTTAATCCTGCACGCTTGCCTCTGAGTTCCTTGGTCCACAGTGAAACGCGCTTCGATAGAGGCAGCAGAGGGCGCTGTGGGAGCACCCAGGAGAGGCGCCCCAGGCATCTGCCAGGACTGCCTAAAACCACAGAGATCTCCTAACAGCCTGAGGAGGGGGCACTCAGGATCAGCTGCTTGCCTTTGTCCGCACTTCCTCCATTAATTAGCTCAAATGATGGAGGGCTGACCCCTCAGGGAATGCACCTGAAGTTTCCTTTCAGGTATTGCTGGGCTGTGCCTGCACTGCTCATTCATTCACAGATGATTCCCTCTTTCATTCCAGCATGGCTTCAGCAAGCATTTCTTCAATACCTGCTGTGTGTTGGCACTGTGCAGGTCTCGTCCTCAGCTCCCCAGAGTTTACGTGGGATTTGAAATTCGGGTTATAAGATTGTGTCTCCCCCATGTATTGCGACTCTCTCACCAAGCTCCCCCAGCATCTGGCATGAGTGTCTGGCACATGGAAGCTGCTCACCGAGACTTGTGTAAACGAATGAGAAGATAACTAAAAATAATACCTCTTATTTACTGAGTTCTTCCAGCTTTACACGTCCAGTCTCGATTCTCAAGGTAGGTCCTGTTATTGCCCAATTTTACTAATAAGGAAAGTGAGGCACAGAGAGGTGAAGTAAACTGAAAACTCTACTCAGCTCTAGAAGTGGTCCAAACTCCTCATTTTAAACAGAAGAATACTAAAGCCCAGAGAGGGGAAGGCTTTCTCCAGACCACAGAGGAATTCTCACCACCACATTCTGTGAGCACAGGGGACTCTGGTCCTTCAGAGCTGGAGGAAGAGAACTTGGAACCGTCACTCTGGTGTCGACGAAAATAATCCATAACCAATCTATAAATGAAAATTTGGGAGAGTTTATTCTGAGCTAAAATTTGAAGACCATGGTCCGGGGCCTTTCTTCCTGAAGGAAGAAAGGGCACCAAAGAAGTGGGGTGCACAGAGTGGTTATATACCCCCAGAGAGGATATTTCACCTAGGATTGAAATGTCCCTTTTGCAATAGTCACGAGACTGCTCTGTCGGCACAGCGATTGATGGAAACAGCAGGTAGGTCTGCTGTCTGGGTGAACACAGCAGGGTGGCAGTCTGTTGTCTCAAGCTGGGTGGTCACAGGTGAGCTGGGTGGTCAAAGGTGAGCACAGCAATCAGTTCCTAGCCAAGGAAAGATGCTTATCCTTAAGGAAATGCCAATGTGGGGGGAAGTTGCACCTTTATCTTAAGGCCATTCGTTCTTGCCATAGGAAATGTTTTAAAGTAGATATGCAATGCGTGCTCAACAGCCACAGTCAGGCCCTTTTGGAAAAAAAACAAAGTCAGGCCGAATTAGGTTTATACCAAATGGCTTCCTCATATACTCCAATATATCCTGTTGCTTGCCATTTCAATTTGTCACTGGGTATCAGATGGAACAACAGTCACCACTGATGGGGGAGGGCAAAATCAAGTTGCACGGGCCTTGACTGCTCTCTAGAAGGAGAAAAGCTCCAAAGGCATCAGCGGGATGTGAGGACATAGGCTGTCTGTCCTGGGGATGGGAAAGGAGTGCTGGTTTGACCGGGTGCAAATAAGCCTCTGTTCTGCTTTGTTTTGTTTTGTGTTTGAATAGCCATGTGAAGAAACTGCTATGGCTCCTTCCCAGTGACTAAAAACACAGTCAGGACAGTTGCCTCTATTTAGGCACCAGCAGAATTGCCTCCCTCTTTGATGAATAGCACCCTTGAGGAGAAGAACCTACCCTTTGTGTCCCCTCACTCTTAACTGAGGACCTTGGTTACAGTGAGAAACCCAGTCGGGGACAGGGGCTCCGGTGTGTCAGGCTAAGGGTGAGAACTTTGAGTCCCTCAGCCCTGCAGAGGTTGGAATAACCATCTGCCTGCCACGGGCTTAGAGACAAGGGACCCACCAATGACGTGGGATTCTGCAGTGAGGACTCCTCTCTGTGGATGGCACACAGTAAATGTGGAGTCCCTGGCTTCAGTCTACCTCCTCTTTCCAGGCTTCTCCCGATCCTTCTTCCCTTCCCTCTCCTCCCTCTATTTTATTTTCCACCTGAATCAAATACATCATATATAATATATATAATGTGTAATGATATGTATAATGTGATTACATACAATCATATACTATATATTATGTGATTACATGTAATCACAGTCAGTGGCTCCAAGCAAAACCACAGGGCAATGGTGAACAGACCTGATGTTCATTCATTTGTTCATTCACTCATTCATGCTTTTATTTATTTAGCATTTATTCACTCAGCATAAACTGTGGACCAGGCAACATGCTAAGCACTGAGGGTAGAACCATGAATAAGGCCCTGGCCTCAAGGAGATCATAATCTGGAGGAGATGCAGAGACATCAACTATCATAAAGCAGGTGCTAGGCAGTCTGGCTTAATAGAAGGAGGTGCACAGTGTTAAGGGAAGCTGGAGGCGTCTTCTGCCAAGGATGCAGGTCCAGGGGTCGGGTAGGTGGACGGGAAAGGAAATCCTGATGACAGAGGCCTGGGATGGAGGTCTGCTGGACCACCGATCCAAGGAAACTACTGATCTATGAGATGTGGATCTGAGGCAAAGCCAAGTCAGGAGGGAAGTATGGAAAGTACCGGAGGAAGAGGAGCCTGTGGAGACCCCTCTCCAGGGCATGGGGATGGTTGCAAAGGCTGAAGATGGGCTGAAGTGAAATAGGCAGAAGACAAATAAATTCAGGACCCAGAGAAAGTGGTCCTGGAATGGCCCAAGCCTAGAAGGCTTCCATCAGCAGATGAGAACGGGGGAGCACTCAGGGAAAGCCCTCACTTGCTAAGTGATCTTGGGCAAATCACTTTGCCTCTCTGGACCTCTGTTTTCTTCCTTTTTGAAGAATCCAAAGGAATTCACAAAATTCACTTAGAAGAGTTTAGAGTAGGTGGACACCCAGGTGTCATCAGTGTTAACGTTCTGAGATCCTTCCATGGGATGGAGGAGAACATGGAATAAGTTGTAGAAGGGTTGGTAGAAGGGTATTCTTGGGCACCTAAAGGGTCCTGGCCAAGAGTATGAGGAGGAAGTTATATTTCTTTGTTCAGATCCTAGTTTTACCACTTCCTAATTGTGAGACCTTGACAAGTTACTTAAAATCTCCAAGCCTCAGTTTTCCCATCGATAAAATGGGGACAAGAGTAGCACCTCTCTCCCAGAGTTGATGTGAGGATGAGGTCATCTGACAGCACTTGGAAAGCAGTTAGTACAGCACCTGATGCTGAGTAAGCACTCAACAGACATTAGCACTAAGAGGTAGACACTACTTTATGTAGGAGACAATAGTGAGAGTGGGTCAGCTCTCTCTCTACCACAGCCACAACCGGGGAAGGGAGTTTTAGGTAAAAGCAAAGACTGAGGTTACTTTTAGGGCTAAGTTGGATAGTTAAAGCTGACCTGTGTCACACAAGTACCCAAGGGCCGGGAGCCTCTGTCATCCTGTAAATGCCTTTAAACTGGACCCAGCTGTTTTCTGCAAACTTGGTCCTTGCTTCATGCCTCACAGATATCTGTGACCCTGCTGATAGGTGTATAGTATTCCAGATGGTGAAAACCAACAACCAACCAACAAGAACAAGACCTAGAGTATTTGGGAAAACATTCACCAGCCACAATTTTGTTCAAACAGCCAACTGAACCACAAATTGAACTTAAATCATATTTAGAAAGATTGTAAGGGCCCCAAAACTTGATCAAAATACATTGGGAGAGGCACCTGAGGATCATAAGGGAGCCCTCAACCTGGAATCCAGTGCACTTGACTAGACGCCCAGCACACCAACCTCACAGCTCAGAGAGTTGGAGCAGGTGCCCTCCCTGCTCTGCCCTCCATCTCTCCATCTGTAAAGGGCGTGTTTGGGCTACGTCACCTCTAGTCCCTCCATGAAAATGCAAAGCCTTGCCCCCTGACTATGGCAGAACCACGAAACAAGGAGATGGACATGAGGACTGTAAGAAACACGGGACCTCAGAGCCTGGACCTGTCCTCTCCAGCATCTCCATCAGCCTCTTGCCCTGGTCTCCAGAATGTGCTCCATTTTCCCCATGAAATTCCAGACTTCTCAGGTGCCGCACCTACTGTCCCATTGCTCTCTTTGTCTGAAGTGCCCTCTCTTCCCTCATTCACAAACATTTCAGAAGTGTCTATTCTGCTATAGGCACCAGGCTGCTGGGCCCACCTTTAGCTCTAGGACTCCTGCTTGTCCACCAAGGCCCAACCCACAGGTCACATCCTCCAGAGATCTCACCCACCCACCATATTGCCACCTCCCATCCAGAGATTTCAATGTAAGGACTCTGGGGCTTACCTGCCTGTCACACTCTTGGGCTCCTGCAGGGCCATTGGTCTGACAGAGCCCTCTGGGCAAGGGCATTATTCTGTGATAAGGGAAACCTATGCCACTCTTGGGTGCTGTGTGTGCAACCACTTGCCCTTCAGGAAGACATTTCAGGCAGGCTGCTGGCAAACCAAGACAACTGGTGTGTTGGTGCTTTGGAAGTCTGGTGAAGGATCTGGATTCAATGGATGGCTACCAGAAGCCCCTGGGGCAAGAACGGCTAGGACTGGCCATTGTAACTTGGTCAACATACGACGCCTTCAAAGTTGAAGGAAAGCAACTGGATTGTGAAGATCTGCAGGACGAGGCCCTGGCTTCTCTGCTTCTCTGATTTCTCTCATTACCTACAACAGCGCTGGGTGTAGAGATGGTCAACCCTGACCCTTTCAAAGCTCAACACAGCATTAATCTGGGGAGTTTCTTCAACCCTCCTTCCCTCCACCCTGCCTCCACCCTAGCCACAAAGAAGGGGAAAAAGCACCCGTCCGCCCCATGCTCCCAGGGCGTCTTGTGCTTGTCACACACCTCTACCTACAAGATAGTATAGAAAATATCTATTTGGCATCAGTTGTTCCTGTTAGACTGGGGGCTCCTTGAGGGCAGGGGAGCTCATGTTTGACTTGAGGATCAGGCTCCATAAATCCTTCAACAGCATCTTATTTGGTCCCCAAGCCTCTGCTCCAGATCCCCCAACTCCTCCACACAGCAGCAGAATGATCCTCGCCAAACAGAAGTCATACTATTCTCACTTACCTGGCTAAACCCCCCAGAAGTTTCCCAAAGAACTTGTCCTTCAAGCCTCATTTCCATTGATATCTCCCGGGGAGGCCCCACCTCACCCAACAGTCCCTTTATCGTGTCTTCTCTTTCATTTTCTTTGTGGCACTTGTCACCATCTGAAATTATCTGTCTTGATTCCATGGCTTCTTTACTGCCCGACATTGCCCTAGACGTAAGCTCTCAGAGAGCAGGGAGTTGCCCTGTCTTGCTGGTCCAGCACCTGGGACAGTGCCCTGCGTGCACTTGGTCCTCCAGGAATATAAGCCGAATGAATGAGCACCTGCCCCATGTTGGTTTAATTGAACCCAGTTACTGTTTTCTCACTGAGGGAATGAACAGCTGATATAAAATGCAAGTGAGCTGCTTGTGGGGTCGGGGGAGGACCAGGTGGGAAGCAGATGAGCCCTCACAGAGGGTTTGGGAGGCCCTGCTGTGGAGCAGACCCCTCTCCTCAGACCTCGGCAATATTTGAAGGCAGTTGTCATGACCTCCGGCCTCGCTTTTCCAGACTCAACACCCTCGGTCCTTCTACTATTTTCCCCTTGGAATGTTCTCCTTCCATTGTGAACAGGTGCCTCGGAAGCTGAGCCAATTCTGATTTGGAAGAGTCATCCCTGGTCAGATGTGACCTAGTTCCCTCTCAAAGGCATTTCCGTCCCTGGAAGGAGCCCAGCTACTTGGGACGGCACCTCACCACCGAGACCAGGAGGGTGGAAGGCAGCAAGTGAGGGAAAGGCTCAGAGAGAGAATGCAGGAAGGGCAGGAGAGACGAGGGACGGATCATCAAGAAAAGGGAGAGAGCAGGGAGTGGAGAGGGAGGGAATACACTGGAACTGGGCTGGGCTGCCCCACACCACGTGCCAGAGTCCTGCTACCCGACTGAGCCTGCTGCTGGGCCACCGTCCTCCTCGTCTCACCTCAGCTTGGCAACAACCCCTCCTCACTGTACAGTCAGTTCTGGGCACATGGGCAAAAATGGGAGACCTCGCAGAGGAAAGGACATCCTGCGGGTGCTCACAGAGAGAGGCCCTGCGGCCCTCCGGGTGCTCACTCTCCCCATCTCTCCTGTGGTGGGATCTCTGAAGACGGGGGTTGGGTCCACACGGCCTTGGGGCTGACCCAAGACTTGCGGGAGAGGGGTTGGTCCAGGCCTGTTGTTTCAGGCCCAGAGGCAACAGGTTAAGCAACCAGTTGTTTCAGTCCTGCTGTCAGTCAGTTTCGGTCGCTTTGGTAACTGGAAAGTCATAATCCACAACACAGGGCTTTCCGAAATATGCTTTCAACAACTGCAGGGAGGGGAGGCAGGGCGTCGAGGGAGGATTCTGGAGTTTACTTCAGAGCAGGGCTTGTGCCAAGATTGCCTCACTGGACTGGTGAACGCTGAGGCCTTTCTCAGGGAAACAGCACAAACTCTCTCTCTCCTGTGGGGTTGCAGGACACGCCTGCCAGTTGAGATGGGCCTGGGGCACCTTGGGATCTGGCTGCATTCGGCTTCTCTGAGAAGCGCCGCCCCGGTCTCTCTCTGGCTCTCACTGGGATTGTGGTGGCAGCCTCCTGCAGGGCCTAGTGCCCGTGATCTCAGTCCCACCCTAAAGCCATCCCACAAACCACTGATGCAGAGACTTTCCTAAAATACAAGTGTGACTCTGTCATTGTGCCCCCTAAGAGCTCCAGTGCTTCTGCCCCCGTTCTCCTGCGGAAAGCGTAGGCTCTTGGCCAGGGGTCTGCCCTGCTCCCCTCTGTATCTCCCGCCTCCCCCTCAAACAGCCCCTGGGCTGCTCATCCTGCTCCAGCCCCACATCTGCCCCCCTCCAGGCCTTTACACACGCGCCCTCCTCTTTCTGAGGCACCAGCAGGTTGATGCTGTGGCACCAGCACCACCAGCCTTGATGTGGCTCAAATATTCGCCCCCTCAGGGAGGCAGCCCAGCTCCAGGACGGCCTTCCCCCGTCACAGTCCCACCAAACGTGACCCCTCTCTGGCCTTTCACTTTCCACGTTGGAGTCATCTGGGGAGCTGTGCTATCTACCCTGCAGGCCTGGGACTCCTTAATGACAGGGTGGGGCCCGACTTCTCCTGGGCACCCCTCACAGCACTCTGTGACGCCCCACATACAGTAAGTCCACAAGTAATGTCTGTTGAGTGAGTGGATGAGTGGACAAACAAGTGAATGACTAGAGAATTCCTCTCTCCCCCCAGTTCTGGAAGCATCTCGCAACACCCAGGACCCAGAGCACAGTCAGAGCTTCGTGAGGTGTCTGGGCAGAGTCTGGCAGCTCTGGCTGCCACTGTTCCTCCTCACCCCTCCCACAAAGGCATCCAGAGGTTCAGGCTCCACTGCCAAGCAGGGCAACGCCCCTTAGAGGAACTGGGAAGCCGGCATGCACCACAGGCTCTCTGTCCCTTAGTCACCAGGATGCCGGGGAATCCCCCAAAGGTCTTCTTCCCAAAAGGACTCAAGAACCATAGGGGTGCTCAGCCATTCTCACCTGGAGTGAGAATCCGAACTGGACACCGACACTCTCCTTCCTCATCCCAGGGTGGAGCCGGCTCCCCTCTACTCAACAGAACCCGAGTTTTGGAACAGAAGGGCTAATGGGATGGCAGTGGTTAAGTCAACTTGACCAGCTCTCTCGAACTATGTTTAAAGGGATCCCAGAGGGCCTGTGAGAGTGGCTTCTGGCCAGACCTTCCCCTGGGCTCTAGAACCACCTCCTACTCTGGGACTGAGCCAGCAGAGAGAGGAGGCAGATGGAGAGCTTGGCATCTCAGAAGCTCTGTGCCTGTCGTCCTGCTGCTCAGCTGCTCCACCTTCTCCCAGCCTCAAGGTGGCCAGGCTGAGGGCATCCTCCTAATGCCCAAACTGCCCCACCTCACACTCTCACCACACAGCCTCCAGCTCCATAGGCTCCTAGGACCACCCGACTTCACTCGCTCATCCAGAAAGCTCACTGAGAGCGTGTTCCACTCTGGCACCTGGGGATATGGGGCAGGTCAGCCACAATCCCTGCCTTCAGGGCCATCGTCAGACTTGCAGATAAGGGCTTATAATTCCGCACTGGAAGTGCAATGGTAGGAGTGTCAGAGAGTTCTAGGGGCCTGGAGGAGGATGAAGATGCATATACCTGAGGTGGTCAGGGCAGACATCATGGAGGCAGTGACAATGGTTCTGGGCCTTCGTGGGTCCTAAGGAACTTACTGGAGACCCCAGGGTGGGGACAGCATTCCTGGTGCGAAGGTGCAGAGGCTGGAGACAGCCTGGATGTGATTTTGGGAAATGTTCTAAGAATGGGTGGCTGGCCACGTGAAGGGAAGGGGAGACTCATACTGTGTCCAAGGATGTGGAAGGAAACCAGGGTTAATGCTCGGCAGACACAAGGAGACAGACTGTGGCCCATGTAACAAAACACTTCGTCAGTGTCGGGGCCAAGGAGGAAGCTCCCTTTCCTGCAGGAGTTCAGGAAGGGCCGGGCCAGACACGTGGCAGGGGTGCTGGGGAGAATCACTCAGTCATACGGGTGGGGCAGGCTGAGCTAAATCAACGATATTCAAATCTTTTTCAAGACAAACACTTTTCTTGGAATAGAAGCTTCTCTGTGCAACCGTGAAGGCCAGATGACTGAGTAAAGCCTGGGGGCTCTGGATTCCCAGCACCTCGCAGCCCCTCCTCCAGTTTGAGGTTCCGTGATGGTGCCCAGAAGCCTTCCATCTGCAGGTTTAAGCCCACCCTCTGCCTCCCTCCTTCTCCACACCTGCTCCTGACAAGAGAGCACGGCGATGAGGGAGCTTCAGATCACCTGCACCGGCAATGCTGCTGAGAACCTGCCATTACCCGCCACTCCCCTAGGTGCTGGGAACAAAGCAAAGACAGATGCCACTTTACCCTCATGGAGTTCTCAGTCTAGAGGGGAGGCAGAGTCACGAACATTTAGGGCACATTGTGATAAGTAGGCTGTCAGATGCAGTCGAGGGGGGGGCCTTCCCTCCCCACCCTACTGGAAGCATCTCGTCCTGGTGAGGCCACGGGAAGAACCCAGGCTCCCCCGTCTCTGGTCAGTTCTCTTTCCCCTGTACCAAGCTGCATTCAGAAGGGGTGACCACCCCGGGACATGAGGCTTGGGCACAGGGCTGTCAGAGTGAGTCTCTCCAGCGGTTGCATCCCCAAGTCAGACAGGGGAGGGCCCGGGGGCTTCTAAAGTCAGCTCCCCAAGCTCCCCACTTAGTGGTTCCCGGAAACACCCTCATGCCCTCGAGTCAGAGCCCTCAAATTGCTGCACCCGCAGCGGAGCCCTGCGCCCTCAGAACAGGGACCCCCTCGGTCCACAGTAGGCAGCCTGGGGCCCCGATCAAACCAGGTGGCGTGGGAGAGCCAAAAGGGCCGGCTGCTCCTTCCTTCACGTTCAGCACCGGAGAAGGAGCTGGAGATCCAGCCCCAGGAGAAGGTGGATTCACGCCCTTTTCTCTCTGTGCCATCGTGACCAGCTCTACCACTGTGGGCTCTCGACTGGTGCCTTCTCCACTCCAGGCCTGCTTTCCTCATTTGGAACATAAGGGCTCGATGACTGGCAGTCTTTAGCTGCCCCAAACCAAGAGGAAAGGATACTCTCATTTTGCTTTCTATGATGACAGTGGGCATTTTCACAGGCTGGCTAGGTTGTCCTGAGCTGGGGCGGGGTGACTAGGACCTGAAGTCACAGCTGAGGAAACAGTCGGGGAGGTGAGCCCAAGGGGCTCAGGACAGCCCCACATTGTCACTGCTCCTCATTTGTTATTACTGAAGTAAGGGCTTGAGCCCCAGTAAAGAGGCTGGGCCGTCTAAGTCCCAGACCTCTGCAGGGCCGGGTTGGGAAGGGGATGGTGGGAGAAGCACACAGCACACTGGCTTGGAGGAAGACTTTATTTCATCCTTCAGCTAAGGTGTATGGCACACAGCACTGTGCCCTAGTTGGGCAGGGCAGGGTGGCCTGGCCTCCAGATTAGTGGCTGTGGCCGGGGCCTCCGTGGCTGTGGCCATGGCCTCCATGGCTGTGGCCGTGGCCCTCGTGGCTGTGGCCATGGCCTCCATGGCTGTGGCCGTGGCCCTCGTGGCTGTGGCCATCGCCCTCGTGGCTGTCTTCATGTTGGGAGCCACCATCCCCGAGGCCTCCTCCATGGTGGTGGCCTGGTAGTTTCGGGGCATTCTCGTGCATCTTCTGGTGGGAGGCGAGCGTCAGCCTGATCACCAGCATGATGAACTCCTCGAAGCTGAGCTGCTTGTCCTCATTAGTGTCCAGGTCCTCCAGGATATGATTTATGGCTCCTTCATCCTTCTGCTCATTCTGTGGGAGGAGGACACAGGATGGTCAGGGCAGGATGTGGCCAGGGCTGGGGACAGGGAGCACAGCAAATGACCTAATGGCAAAGGCACAGGGACACCTGGCTCCTGGGACTCTATTCAAAAATTAAAACTGACCACGGCTGAGCACCCACAGCATAGGAGACACTGAGCGTGTGCTGGACACTTTCCTGCTCGTTCCACAGACAATTCAGGCACCGTGATCCTCTCTGTTTACAGAAGAGGAACTGAGGTCCAGCACCTTGCCTGAGGTCACAAATCAGTAAGGAGAGAAACGTCACCTCATTTGGTCCTCATAAAGATGTTAACAGAGACTTGGTATCTTCCTTGAGGAAGACATGAGGAAACTGTCTTGGAAGGGTCATCAGCTTTTGCAGATTGACGAGGCTTGGGGGCAGAAGGTGGAAATGCACATTCTGATCCCACTCAGAGCCCGCTCTGGTCCCATTCCCCGCACTCCTGTCCACTTGGCTCCCTCCTGGTCCCTGCCCCTCCCTGCCCCCTGGGGGTCACTAATTAGTGACACTCATTTCAACCTGCACAATGGGGAGCACCTGAGTAAAACAAGATGGTTCCGAACTTGTGTGTGGACGGAGAGCAATGTGGGTGCTGTGTTGCCCCCAAAGGCTGATAAGGCACACAAGGGGGCGGGAGGTGAGGTGAAGGGTCAAGGCGTGGCAGAAGGGAGTTGGTTACAAGACTGCCACCCACTGGCAGGTACCCCTCAGCTAAGGCCCCTCCCCAGAACCTGGGGTGCCAGCTCAATGCGCAGCCCTTCCTGCTCCTGCTGCGCTTCAACACGGTCTGCTTTCCTGCACTTTAGCCATGGCTGCAAGGAAGAGCATCACTCCTGAGCCTCCCATGGGCCAGGTCCCAGCTTCCCCTCCGGGCCTGTCACTCTGCTTCTGGCAGAGGATGTCGGGGGATGGGGCGGGTGAAGGGGTCACAGGGCAGAAAGCCATGCCCACACAAGCTCTTGGCTGTACCCTCTCTTGTCTGCCCTGAGCCAGCGTCCTGCTTTCTGAGCTGCCCCCTATAGGTGCTGTCAGCGTCCCCAAGACCTCCTAGTGCTGCATTCTCCACCTTTTCCAAGGTGGGGAGGGGCTCCAGGGAAAGCTGGCCTTCTCCAGGATCCGAACTGAGCCTGGGACCCAATGTCCCATCCTTCTTAGTCCAGGCCTCAGTTTCCCCAAAGTCCCCACATTTGTAAAGAAGACTATAAGATCCAGTGGAACTAATCCTCCTTTGTCGTACAACTGCCTAATCATTTTCAGACCAGGGAAAAAAACCGGTACTGAGTGCTTTGTACATGCAGTGCTGGGCTGGGTCCTTCCCCAAGCGTGTGATTCCCATGAGACCCTTGGGATGAGAAAGCCCTCTCAGGTCTTCTCCTCAGGTCCCAGCTGAGGCTTAGCATCTCCTCGCCTTCTGCCAAGGGTCGTCCTCAGCTGCTTCCCTCCTCAGTGTTCCCCTCTCAGCTCAAATGTCGCCTCCTCAGCGGGGCCCTTCCTGTCCACCAAAGGAGTCACCTTTCCCCATCCAGCCCCAATCACCCACAGCACCCTCACTTGTTTTCTTTCAGGCACATGTGGGCACCGGGTTTATCTGTGCTCTGCGTTGGTCACAATCTCTGCTGTGTGTCTCTCCCATCAGGACAGTGGGTCTCTGTTCACCACTACATGACCCTGCCCGGGACAGCACCTGACACACAGCACATGCTCAGTCAGTCAGTCTTTCCTGACCCTCTCGGGCGTCTAACTTCCAGCACTTCCAGTGACAGGGCCCCCGCTGCCTCTGGAGGAGGGGTGGAAGGAGCTGGAATTTTCTCTTTGATAGTTGCAGATGCACCCCATCCTCCATGCTCAGCCCAGACTCTCACCAGGCCGGGTCAGACCTGCCAGGAGTCCAGCCCTACCTGGAGGAAGTTCGCTAGCTCTTTTTGAACCAGCTGTTTGAATTCCTTCTGGTTCAGGGTGTCCGGGTGCCCCAGCCGCACAGAGTACTGGTGGAAGACATTGATGATGGTCTCTAGGTCGCGCTCCATCTGGGACAGTTCCGCCATTTTTCTGCACTCTGTCTGAGGATGGACAAGCAAGGGTTCAGCTTCTTAGAAGAAAAGACTGTCAAGCTTCCTGGACACCTCCAACTGGCTGCTCACAGGAATGAAGAGGGAAACACAGAAACAAAGAAAACGTGGACTGCAACTGAGTTGGGAGACGACCCTGTCCACACATGGAGAAATGGTGTTTAGAATATCTGGAGAATGCCAAGAAGCAGAGTATTTGAGGACAGAACGAACAGCAGAACAGGACCTAAGAAAACATGAAGGAGGCTTTAGAGTGTGCAGGTCAATCAAGGAGGGCTTCCTGGTGGACGGTTTGAAAGGAAGATGGGGGAGGAGTAAGGAAAGTAGGCAGGCCGGCTCCTGCCCAAGGTCGCTGGCAGCTCACTTACCCAAGCCGAGGAGCCACACAGAGGGTTGGACTGTGTGGTGCGGGCCCTGCATTTATAGGCCACTCCGGGCCGGGACACACAGTCCTCTCGCGGGAAGATTGCTTCACAGGTGAGCAGGGTGGTAACCTTGAGCTGGGCTGTCACTGCCAGAAAGGGGCCGGGGTGGGGCAGGTAATGTTCACATAGCTCCTTTTGCCTTTCTGTGAAATTCTTGGCCCTCGCCTGGAGCTGGTTTGGGAGGAAGCTGGTTGGTTAGTTCACCTCCCCTCCACCTGAACCCTGCCCTCCCTGGGCAAGCCAGCCAGCCGCCTCTCCTCTGGCACCCGCTCTGCCTGCCCCCTTTGAGGCTGTGCCTTCCCACCCGTGCTAGCCCGGGGCTGGTGGCGGGCTGCGCACACCTGGGGTGCCCAACCCACTCTGCCTCCCCCATGTGGGCAGCCCAATGAGGATGGCTGAGCCTCTGAGCCTGCCTGACTCTGTGATAAGTGCTCTTCAGAGAACAAGGGGTTGGTGTGGGTTCCTAGACTCACAGGGGTAGGTCAGAGTTAGAAGGGCCCTCGGAGTTGGTCCAGCACCTTGTATCGCAGGTGCAGAAACTGACGCCCAGAGAGGGACCTGAGCAAGGTTGGTGACCTAGCCAGACTTGCGCCCAAGTTAGCAAGGAGGAGGGTGACCTTGCTTCAAAAGATGGGAGATGCTGAGTCTACAGGGATTCCGTCCCTGGAGATGCGGAGAGAGTCTCCGATCGCCTCTAACCTCTGAGCCCGGGTGAGGACAGAGGGGAGTCGGGGCTCTTTCCTCTGACAGACACTTCCGGGACCCTCATCTCTGCTGGTCACTGGCTGGCCAGGCAGTGGGGGAAGCAGCCATGAGCAGGACAGACACAGGCCCCCCTCGCTGAGCTCACAGTTGGGGGGAGACAGAGTCTGAACAGGCTCCCTGGTGAGGCGGGAACAGAGGTAGGAGGGTCAGGAAGCAGAGACTTTGCTTCCTATGGTTTGAACTAACAAGTTCCCAGCTTATCCCGGTGAGGGCGAGTGGAGTGTCCACTTAAAGAAGCTCTTTATGCCTTTGGGAGGAGGGAGGCTAAGGGGAGGGAGGCATCTCCCTAAGTTGTTCTGGGCCTCGAAGCTATCACTCGATCGATTCCCAAAAAGGATCCCAGGGTTTTCAGAAAGGGAGACACCATTCGCTCTGCGCCTTCCCCTGCTTTCCCCTCCCAACCCCCAAACCCGGCAGTAGAAGGAGTTATCGTGTTGGACGCAGATGACCACTATCAAAGCTCCAGGTGCGAAGAGGTTATCAAAGCCTCTGACATAAAATCTTCCTGAGTCTTGCCTGGTGACCTCCATTCAACACCACAGACTCCCCTCAGCGTGCCTTGTGTTAGCCCAGTTACCACAGCAATGCGATCTGAGAGGAGCAGAGCCTCAGGGCCACACGGGGGCACCACCGAGGCCTGGACATGGCCCCGGGCCACCCTGCAGCGCACCCCTGCAGCAGTGGGCTAGGGTCCTCCCTGAAAGCACACAACCAGGCTTCAGCAGCCATGCCTTATGCCATGAGAAGGAACTGCTCTAGGGGACAACTGAGTCAGACCCCAGTTCCCTGCCCCTTGGTATGTGGAAGCAGAACAGGTCCCAGCAATGGAGGAACAAAGCTCCTGGGGTGTTTGAATAATTCAGGTTGGGGAGGCTGCAAGAGGAGAGACTGGACAGGTAGGGGCATGAGCAATTGATGGGGAAAACAAGACACGTGTAATGGTGGTTTTATTCTGAGCACATGAATTATGTTGCAACTACATTTTGGACGCCCCTCCCGCTTACTCAGCACCATGGACTGCCTTGCTTCCCCAGATTTCAATAACTGATGTTGACACAAGGCTGTGATCCTACTAGGAAACTGGCTGTGGTGGTGACTGTCCAAGGTCACTGTGTCCTTTTTTATTTTTCAGGTGAAATTAACTCTATTTTGTTTTCAGCTTATTGGAATATAATTGATATACAAAACACTGCACATATTTATTGTGTGCCATTTGATGAGTTGGGACATACGCGAACACCTGTGATCCCGTCCCCACAGTCGAGGTTATAAACACACCCCTCACCCCCAAAGTCTCCGGAGAGCTCTGGTTTGTGTGTCTGTGTTGGGCGGTAGGAACACTCAACATTAGACCCACCCTCTTCACGCGGGTTTAGGGGCGCGCTCCTGTACTGGGAGCCAGAGGCACCATGTCGACCAGCAGACCCCTAGGCCTTCTGCCTCTGGTGCTGTACCTGTACCTTTCTACCCGCTGAACAGGAGTGGCACCGCCTGCTCTGAGGGTCCCCTCAAAGGGGATGAGACAGCATCGGAGGAAGCCTGCGGGATGCTCAGTTTTGTTTGCTTTCTCTCCCTCCCTTTACTACGGCATTCCATATACATTTGAGAATAGAGAAGACTCTGCGGAGCACGTAAGTTCATTACAAGACAAGATAGAACAACAGACACCCGTGAATCTGCAGGATGCTTTTAGTCCCCTGGACAGATACCAGGTGATTTTGATTGCCAAAATATTCTGGCAAGCACAGAAGGAAAATAAAACATTTTCTGTTTGCTAAAATGTCTAATTCTTGAGAGCACCCAGGCAAACAGGAAGAGGGGTCAGGCATGCTTCCAAAATGACTTGTTAGCATCTCTCACTCAGACTCTGAGTTTCTTCAGATGCTGAAGCTCTTCCTGGACAAGAAGGGGCTGCCTCACTGCCTGGGCCTGGAGTGTGCTGGGAATGAGGACACTCAGTGGCTCAGAACCAACCCCCTGGGGAGACAGTGTGGCCAGTGAGGTACCAGGAGAGGTGTGGATGACAGGATTTGACAGTGACAGCCTCAGGGGAGCAGGCATTCCAGGCAGGACTGGGAACCTGGCTGAAAATTGTAAGAGTGGCAGGCATCAGAGAAAGCACAGCTGAAGGAGGCCCTGAGATGCCCGGCAGGACTGCAAGGGCTAAGGGGAGAGAAAGCCTCCAACCGTGGTGGAGAAGCAGAGGCCGTGCAATGTGTGCTTGGAGCTCTGAACAGTTATGGTGCCGGTAGGATTCCCTAGAACCCTGGGAAGATGACCGATGATGACAGATTCTGTGCTCCAGAAAGCTCCTGGAGAAGGCACTAGGGCCCAACAGGGCACCAGGCAGGCCGAATCATGGCAGAGACCCCTGAACAAAGGGTCGGTGCTGAGGGCTTCCAGCTCTGCTAGAGTCACCGAGGCTGATTCCAGAAGGGACAAGAAAGCTCTGGTCCATATCAAGAGGGAAGAGAGAGAGGGATGCAGCTTATTGGAGAAGGCAGCTAAGGGCCCTGTACAGCCCAAGGCACCAACCGGGACTTTGAGTTCCACTCAGAACGTCAGTCCAGTGGGAACTTCTAGAGCTCAGGTCTAGGAAGTGGCTGTTTCTAAGAGCCTTGAAAAAACAAAAATGGCCATTCTTTCACTTTGCCGATGGGAAAGACGACCATTTTCTGGTGACTTGACCCCATTCTGTGAATCTGCCATCAGCATTCCAGAGACTAAGGCTAATGCCCACAGGAGTTGAGAGCATGGAGCTCCCTGACCCACAAGGATTCAGCTTAGTTAATACAAGGGCCTCCGCCTGCTCCAGCTGCAGAGACACTAGGGGAAGGTGGTGAAAACTCAGGGAGGGGAGAGGCGGTGAGACACCTCCTCCATGGGCATCCAAACGGAAGTCAGTGGAGGTCTCTGCTCCCCTAGCCTGCATCCCGCCACAGAGAACGAGAGGGAGAGGGTTTCCTCCATAGAGAACAAGGGCCGCCCCTTCCCAGCCTCCGGGACCCCAGAACTGGAGAAGCCCATGACCCTGCAGATGAGAAGGCGTGGGTGACGACTTGGTCTGGGGATCAGCCCACACTGTGTCCAAACCAAATCACCACACCACTGGCCTAAAGCTGAAAACAGGAGCTGTTCACCCCCAGGGCAGCCGGGACCATCGGAGACACCACTCGACTGAGTGGGAGCCCCGCCAGAGCCCGGGCCCTGGCTCTGAAGTGGCAGCTGTTGGGGTTGGTGTATCAATGTAAGCAATTACTGGCCTGAAGGAGATGGCAGGAAATCCACTCCCCATCCGGGTTCCCTGTAGGGCTCCTGGGTGCCCCCGAGGATCCACCCTCTCAGTGAGCTGCCTTCCAGAAAGGCACCCCTTTCCTTGCTCTTGCAAAACAGGCTTTATTAAGAGCTGACCATCCTCTTGAAACAACTGCTAACACTTTAAATGGGTGAATTGTGTGGTATGTGAACTAGATCTCAATAAAGCTAATTTTTTTGGCTTTTTCTTTCTTTTTTTTAAAGGACTCCATAGATATTTTTGGAGTGAGGAGTGTTTATAACAGAGACCCTCTACTGGCAGATGCTTGACCAGCTGGGAATGATTTTGAGGGTGAGGGAATTGCAGCCGGTTGTTCAGAATAGACGAATCAAGAGCTATCTTGAATTGGTTGTGTTTCTCTGTTGGGCGGTGGTGTTGAGATGCCTGCCCTCTGACTCCCAGTGCACAGTTAGCTAGTGTAGATGGCCAATTTGGGGGAAAGACATCTCCCGGAGTGATGAGGTAGGAGAGACATATTGGACCACCTGGACCCATGGGCAGGAAATGTTTCCTGAAGTCAAATTACCGTGAGGGAAATGGGAGACCACGCCTATGACAGAAGAGACACAGGAACAGTAGGAGCTGCTGATGGAAACTCTCCCAAACCCAGCCTTCCTGAGGGCTTTGGGTAAGAACACCCAGAGCATCAGAACAGGAACTGAAATAGCAGAACTTGTTTCCCACCACAGAGCACTGCTGAGCCTGGGCTTTATAGAGGGCATCTCAGCAGCTTGACGGACAAACATCCTCTATGGAATTGTAAAAATGGCCTCCAACATCAGTCCCATAGCAAATAGAAGCCACCACAAGAGGCTGCTGCTGTCTATCCCCTAGTTCATGAGAGCAGAATTGATCCCAAGACCCCCACTTGCCTGAGGGAGCCTTTGGCTCAAGAAGGAGATATCAGCCATCTTCCTAATAGGAGATGTGGGAGCATGAGCAACTAACTGGGAAAATAAGAAGCACACAACTATAAGTGATTAACCAAACCATACCTATTGCATTTCCGGGTTCTGAGGAAGAATTCCATCTGTCTCACAGATCAGTTGGCTCCCCCAGAGTTGGAGCCAGCTGCTTTTTGAGACACTAGCTATAATGGTGTCACAAGTTTGGTTGATATGGCTGGATGTGATGTTGACCATCAAATGTCAGTGCTGGGATGGGCTGAGCTTGAAGGATTCCTACAGGATACCTTCAAACTCTTGGACAGCACAGAGCAGTTGGCAGAATATTCTGGAGGAAAATGAAGGCAAATAAAGTGGTTTTTGAATTTGCTGAAAAGTTATTTCTCTGTGAGACCCAGAACAGATAACAGAAGAGGAAAGTGCATCAGAAATTATTTTTGAGGTCTCTAACTCAGACTGTAAATTTCTAAATCTCTGAACCTTGTCCTAGAAGAGGGGACTCAGAGTAGCTGATGTCTCCAGAGTCCTCGCGTAAGGTACCATCTATCCTGCCCCAAGCCTGGTGTTCCAGATGCAAGCTGTGGAGAACGCAATTCAGCCTATGGAGAAAACTGAGAGTTACTAGCAAGTAAATGTGTTTTCCAATAAAGATATTAACAAACTCATGGAAAGTACTAAGTCCAACTTGGCTGGAGCACATTTCTAAAAAGTCTGCAAAAGTAGCAATTATTCAGAAAGAGAAATGAAGGAGGCAATGAAATGCAGAAACAGGAGTGCCCAGTAGGGAATTAATTTACTTCACATGTCTAATGCCTCCAGAGCTCCCATTACTCATCATTTATTTTTTCTTGTCTTATAACACTGACTAGGGCCTCCAATACAACTGTTAAATAGAAATGGTAATAAAGGTGTTGGGGCTCAGGGCAGGCTGCCCCAAGATTTTGCCACATGGCATATTGATTCTTTGGAATTAAAGTTACTTGAGAAACAGCCAGTGCAGAAAGGGCGCTCTGACCTCCTCTGCCCACCCCCCGCCCCCCCCCGCCGGAAAGCAGTAGTTAGTCTCCCACATGAAAACACGCCCTCCCTGCCCCCGGAGGAAGAGAGACACCCTGAGCACCAGAAATGGGAATTCAGGGCCAAGGAGGCTGTGATGACAAGCTCTGATTAGATTCCTCGCTAATTAAGCACCCAAGCCTGAGTTCTTTGTCTTCTCAATCCTTCTCAATTGTATTGTTCTTTGTCTAAAAAGTATAAAAGCTGCTTGCCTTGGTCACTTCTTAGATCCCATGTTTATGGAAACTTTATACACAAATTGAATTTGTGTTTTTATCTCTTGTTAACCTACCTTGTGTGGATTTAATTATTAGACCAACCAAAAGAACTCAAGAGGAGTAGGGGGGAAATTGCCCCCTCTGTGTCAGGGGCATCCTGTATTCTTCCAGTCGTTAAAGAGAAATGTCCAACATTTCTCCATTAAGTACGATATTTATGATTAGATCTTAGAAGATACACTTTATTCTGGAGGGTTCTAGAACCAAAGCAGGAAAGAAATCCAGAGCATCCCATTTTGATTAGATATTTTGCTCTAGAAAGCACTGGGGAAAATGGGCCACAGTAAAACAGGGTACTGAGCAAGCTGCCCTGGGTGGAGCCTTTGCTGGGCTGGGTCCATGAAGAGCCTCTGCATGTGCTTTGGCTGCAGGATAGCTCCATGCTTTCTGCTGCTGAATAGGCTGACTCAGGAGAGAGAGGAGGAGGCTCCAGTCCACTGAAAGAGGGATGGGTCCAGATCATTTGAAGGAGTTGTTAAAGGCCTGTGCCCTGACCTTAGCAGCCAGCTCAGACCGTGATTGAGCAAATCACAGAATTGGCCACTTAAGAATTTCTACAGCTCCTAAGACCAGAAGGAAGTCTCCCCATTGGGGAAGGGAGGGGAAATTGTTACTGAGACAACACCTAAAACCTTAGGGAAATCAGAATGCCAACCTTCCTGTTCTATGATTGTTGACTGGAGCATTGCTCACACCAGGAAAAAAACCCACAGTAATCGGGGCGTGCCTGGTGAAGTCCTGGACAGAGGAGAGGACCCTAGAGGGAAGTTCCTGCTGACACCTGCTGTGCCTTCCTCCTCACCCGTGGATGGCAGAGACCCTGCAGGCGGTGAGGACGAAGAGGCCAGAAGGGCTGCAGAGGAAGCCAGGGCCTTGGCACACAGGACAGAAGCTGGCTGGAAGAGAGCACTTTGCATCGGAACCAGAGTTTCTTTCCTGGAGACAGTGGGGCATCTAATCCCAGCTCTGCCACTTGCCACATGAGTAAACTTGGTCCAGCTTCTTAACTTCTCTGAACCTCCTCATATGCAACCGAAATAGTGATTACCTATCTCAGCGGGTTGTTACGAGAAATAAATAAAACAAGCTATCCCAAAGTCTCGTGCCAAAAAGCAAAATGATCAACAATCAGTGGGCCCATGTCAAAATTCCTGTTTTCATTTATTAATGAAAGAATCAGCAAGAAGTTTTTTGAAAAATGGTTTGAAGAATATTTGAGAATATGGAAAGATAATCAGGAAAGGAATGCCAAAGTAAAATTCTTAAGTTAGAGATAAGACTATTTTAACTTTCGACAGGGCAATAAAAACCATAACAGGTAGGGGTTTAACATCTCTACAGGCTATGAAATCATATTACCCCATCAAGCAGATATAAACTGCTTCTTTGTCCATTGTGATTTGTTAATCAAATACACTGTGCTGCCCATATTCCATATTCCAAAACTGTCAGGTGATGGAAGGTTAACAAGGAGCAAGGACTTGCTTCTATTCAGAGAGTCTAGTGTGAGATGAAAGATTTAAGCCATCAGCATTTTACGTTTTTCCAGGTTGGAGATGGTTTTTTCCTTCCAGCCGGAGCCCAATAAGTGTTTGTAGCTATCTCTCCCCTTGTCAGCCCCGTTGAATTTAGGCTGAACTCCCAGGTTAGGAGGCCAGAAGATAGGCTGGTACTTAAGGAGAATGGTTCTGGATCCCAAGTGGAGGCAAGTATGAGGAAGTCTTTTCCAATGGCATAAGCTCTTTTGTTCAGCTGCTAGACACCAAATGCCCAGTTCCAGACCCCACCACACCATTTAGGACTTTTGTCACGAGCATGAGGAACTTGGATCTAGTCAGGAGCCTAGGGTGGAGAATGCAATCATCCCAGAGAGGGCTGGAAGCCCCTGCTGTGTTGATGCAGCGGCTTGTGCCTCACACATGCAGAGGGGCCTCAGGCCAGCCTCCATGTCCAGGGTCACAGTGCACCCCCACCTTCACACAAAGGAGAGTTGGGAAGAGATGTGGACAGCAAGAGAGAAACTGATTTAGTCCTTAAGCAGCACACGTCCCCACAGAGTTCAACCACACACAAAACAACAAGAACAGACATACTCCCCCTTTCCTTACAAAAATACGGCAACTAGAAGTCTTCCTAACTTTTTAGGGGTCTTAGTGTGTAAACAAATACATTCAAAATGATGCATTCAACTTCAATTCCATTTCAGAGATGCACAGACAGGACACAGTGAATGGGATTAGAATCATCATCAGGAGGGAGGACTCAGGAGTGGGCATCCTGCTTGGCCAGGCCAGGGGATGCCAGCGGCCCACAAAAGGAGTCCTCTCCATGGCCTCCTTGTAGATTCTCCTGCAGAGCACTGCTGCCTGGAAAACGCCTTCTGTCTTCCACTCACCACGCTAACCTCCGCCCCATCAGAAATTTTCCTTCTGCGCAGTGATTGCCCCATTCACCTGGTTGGGAAACCAGAGGCGTAGCCACTCTGGAAGTGAGCAGCTGCTCTGACTGGCCTGAGGCCCCGGGCAGCTGGCCAAGCCCAGCTGCTATAAAGGGAGCCGACACTCAGCTCTGCATATCCTCTGTCAACTCTGTTTCAGGGAGACCAGGTGAGTGCGATCGTCCCTGTCTGCCCCACACTTTGGCCTTCCTTTAGGGAGGGCCAGGGAGTGGAGCAGCCTTTTCTGAGAGGGGGAGAGAAAGCTCAGGGAGGTCTGGACCAAAATCCAGAGCTCCTGGAGGAGGAGAGTGAGATAGGGACAGAGAAAAAGCTGAATACCCTAGCATTTTCGGATGAGGGCATATTCATTTCCCAAGCTAGGCCCTTCTTGGGCAGAGGGACAGGGCATAGGGAGAGTTAGCAGGCACTTTGAGAGTGTGTGTGTGTGTGTGACCCTAAGCCCTCCCAACCATGTATCCATGTGGTCCCTCCCATTCCCATCATAGCCGTAGCCATCACTGGGTTTTAGTTGTTAGGTGGTACAGGCCAGGACAAAGCCATGACTTGGGATATGAACCTTCTGAGTATGCCCCTAGTCTTCAGTCTGCTGTGGGCAGAGGCACCATCCCCACCCTGGGATCCCCATGTACTCCCTCTTACAGGCAGGGCAAATCCTTGGGCACCATGCTGACAGACCTGGAGAAAGCCATGGACTCCCTCATTGACGTCTACCACAAGTACTCCCTGGTTAAAGGGAATTACCACGCCGTCTATAGGGACGACTTGAAGAAATTGTTAGAGACAGAGTGTCCCCAGTACACGAAGGTGAGGAGGGGATGGTGTGGTTGGGGTTCTCTGCCAGGCTCTGAGGAGGCCCTGAGTCACTGCTCCCCTGTGCTGCTCTGTGGAGACAGCCAGGCCTCAGCTCTCCCTGAGATCTTCAGACACTGGCCTCTTTCTCCTCAATCTTGACAGGAAAAGAATGCAGACGCCTGGTTCAAAGAGTTGGACTTCACTGCGGATGGTGCCATTAACTTCGAGGAGTTCCTCATCCTGGTGACCAAGGTGGCCCTGGTAGCCCATAAAGCAAGCCACCAGGAGTAGCAGCGCTATGGCCCATGGGGCTGGCCCTTGCACTTGTCCCTGCACAACAATAAAGTAGCTGATGCCTCAGGACTCTCTTGGTCTCCTGCTTTTCTCTGGCGGAATGATGTTCCTGGCAGGTGGAGGGAGAATTGGAAAACCCTGGAAAGAAAAACAGGCCTCTGTCGTCTCCCACTCCCCATCTCTGGGAACCTTCAGTGCCCACCACTGTATGTTTCCTCCCCGTGTTCTCCCCAAACTATTCCTGAGTCTCTTCCAGCCCCATGGTCCTGAGTCATTGGTTCCAGGACTTAAAAATTCTGAAAAGTCCAAGACACTATAGCTGATGATTTTCCAACTTGTCCCAAATGGGTTATATGGGAACAGGGTCATGTAGGGAAATTCATAGTGTTCTGTGAAATCAACTTTAATTTCCAGCTAAATGTCTTAGATGCCACTCTTGGGAAATTAGGGAGATAACTACGTAGAAGGTTCTGTGTGTGTGTGAGAGAGAGAAACACAGAGAGATAGACTGATTGTGTGTGTGGTGTGACTATAGGTGGATGTTGAGAGTCCTACATTAACTACACTGATAGCCCCCTCACCCCACACCTGTAATTTCTCCTTAGAGATTTTGGAAGTTTTCTTTCCCTCTCCACTCTCAACCTCCTAACTTCATTAAATAAAGGAATGGGCAGATCAGCCAATAAATCGATAAAACTCAGCTCAAAGAATAGGGTATTCAAATGCTGCCCAGCAGGTTAAATGCTCTGGTGATTAGTGAATCATCTAAAATAGCCTCCCGTTCCTTACTCTGGATTGTCCAAGGGCCTGGTAAAATGGGGAGGCCAGAAGAAAACTGGCGCCTCTCACCAGAACCCAACCCTCAAACTGAGGGTCCATTGTCAACCAGTGAAAACAAAAACCAATTTAAGAGGGAAACCATTAGCTGGGATCTAAGAATTGCAATTAGGGCAACACAGATTCAGACAGAAACCCAAATAGTGTCCCACTTGGGACTAAAAGTCAGAGGCTTTTAAGGCAAAGGAGGAAGGTTGTCTTACAAAGAATTTTAATTAAATGTGGAGGCAGAGACCCAGTTTTGGCTAAACATTGATTGACTATTGACTCCATCTTGAGCAAGGCCACAGTGCTCAGTCTTTGTGATCAGGATGTCTGTTCTCCTGCTGACACGTAAAACAATTGCCATTTTGCTCCAGTCCAAATATTTGACCCAGTCCAAGGTTCAGGACAGCAAAGCAGTTTCTCTGGAGAGGTAATTCCTCTTCTTTTTTTTTTTTCAATATTTAAGGATATTTTATTTTATTTATTTTTTAATTTTTTTTTAAGATTGGCACCTGAGCTAACAACTGTTGCCAATCTTTTTTTTTTTCTGCTTTTTCTCCTCTAATCCCCCCAATACATAGTTGTATATTTTAGTTGTAGGTCCTTCTAGTTGTGGCATGTGGGATGCTGCCTCAACGTCGCCTGACAAGCAGTGCCATGCCCGCGCCCAGGATTTGAACCAGTGAAACCCTGGGCTGCCGAAGCAGAGCACACGAACTTAACCACTTGGCCACAGGGCCAGCCCTTGGAGCGGCAATTCTGACTCCATTTTAAAACGGCTCCACTATACTCAATTGTGACATTTTACCCTTTGACCAAGATTTTTCTCTGAAAACATCACTGATCAATCATTTTAAAGCATTGCTGATCAGCCATGAAAGCATTGTTTGTCCCTTATTGCCAGGAAGGCTCATTCTTGGCATGTCATGTATCTCGTGTAGGAGAAAAAGTGGTTTCCTTGGGAGCCTTAGGCCACATTTCAACAACAAGAGTGCCAGAGCAGAGAAAAAAGTCTTACATCAACCTCCTTTAAGGGCAAGCATTGTCTGTAGTTCCTAAAAGTTTCTCAAGTGAAGGCTCATAAGCCTTAGCAATCATTTGAAAGCACTGAGTGACCATTATCCTAGTGGTGTTTTTATAACGTTGAGCTCTGCAAAAGAGACAAATGTTTTGTAACAGCAAGAATTCCTATAATAATAAACAAAATTCTAACTCTAAACTGGAGAACAGATGTGAACTAGGAGGCCCTTCCTGAGGGTTTCTGAATTCTAGAGGCATCAGGTAGAAAGAAAAAGTAAATGTTTCATCTTTATTCACAAAGGTATATCTTACCAAATTGTTGATAGCTTAATACGGATGATCGCTTTAAATCTGCAAACGAAGGGGCTGGCCCCGTGGCCGAGTGGTTAAGTTGACGCGCTCCGCCGCAGGCGGCCCAGTGTTTCGTTGGTTCGAATCCTGGGCGCGGACATGGCACTGCTCATCAGACCACGCTGAGGCAGCGTCCCACATGCCACAACTAGAAGAACCCACAACGAAGAATACACAACTATGTACCGGGGGGCTTTGGGGAGAAAAAGGAAAAAATAAAATCTTTAAAAAAAAAAAAAAAAAATCTGCAAACGAAAACATTAAAGCATCCTCCTCAGTTCATATAGCCCCATGTAATTAATATTTCTTCTTGATATTTTGTTAGCAGATTTACGAAGCCACCAGTCTCTCTGTAAGAGTTCCATAATTTCTTACCCAGTTCAGTTTTATGATCTAAAAGCACATCAGAAATCTGGATTCTAAAGTAAGAGTCAGAGTCCTTTCCATGATTCTCTCTGAAGATAAAACTTACTTGCGAAGGCAGCAGAGTAAAACAATAATTGTTTGTAAATGACAGAAGATTTAAAATGGCATGGTTAGGGGCTGGCCCTGTGGCCGAGTGGTTAAGTTCGTGTGCTCTGCTGCAGGCGGCTCAGTGTTTCATCGGTTCGAATCCTGGGCGCGGACATGGCACCGCTCATCAAGCCACGCTGAGGCAGCATCCCACATGCCACAACTAGAAGGACCCACAGCGGGGAATATACAGCTATGTACCGGGGGGCTTTGGGGAGAAAAACTAAAAAAATAAAATCTTTTAAAAAAAAAAATTAAAATGGCATGGTTAAAAATTGGGGATGACAATGCAATTGACAAGGAAATTTGGTTATTTCTGTAACATACAACATTTTAAGATAATAACTAGAATTATGACTGATAACATTATATGGGGACATATCAGATTTTTAGGAATTTCATATCATTTTCAGAATGCTTAATTAATAACATACATGCATACAAAGATATCCATAAAGGAAGCTTAGCATCACTTATGTGACAATGCTTCCCATGCAATCTAACATCCCAAATAAGCCTAATTAGTTTAATATCTCCCTTTTTATCGGAGGAGAGAACAAATTCTTTGAGAAGTCTCAGGGACTCACTGGAAATTCTCAAAGTTACCTTTGGGTCAAAAAAAGACCTTTATTTTTGAAATTGAATTTTGGGAATTTTGTCAAAAATATCAAAAGGTTTTAAAACACTTGGTCAAATAGGACCAAAGTTCACTGTGAAACAATGCTTAGCTATCCATTTAACCAAAGTGACAACAGAAGATTTTAAAGACAAACACAGAGTTAAGCAGTTTTTATTTATTTTTTTATTTTTTTGAGGAAGATTAGCTCTGAGCTAACTACTGCCAATCCTCCTCTTTTTGCTGAGGAAGACTGGCCCTGAGCTAACATCCATGCCCATCTTCCTCTACTTTATACGTGGGACGCCTATCACAGCATGGCTTTTGACAAGCGGTGCCATGTCCAAACCCAGGATCCGAACTGGCGAACGCCAGGCTGCCAAGAAGCAGAACATGGACACCTAACCTCTGCGTCACCAGGCTGGCCCCTAAGCAGTTTTTAAAAACCTTAGCTTTCTTAATAGAGATACTTCAGCTTTTTGAAAATAGGAAATTATTTTGACAAAACATAAAACTTTTACCTTTTAGGTAGACTTAATCAAAAGTCAAGAAAAACTTTTCATAATTTCTCTATCAAGAGCAGACTACAAATCCAAGGAAACTGTCCTTTAAGAGAGAAGAAACAAATTCTAATTTTGCGCCAGCTTACTTTTGATATTAAAACTCATTTAT
This sequence comes from Equus przewalskii, assembly GCF_037783145.1. Classification (NCBI taxonomy): domain Eukaryota; kingdom Metazoa; phylum Chordata; class Mammalia; order Perissodactyla; family Equidae; genus Equus; species Equus przewalskii. The sequence continues at coordinate 1,713,194 of NW_027228747.1, read as the reverse complement.
TTAATTAAATTCATTTCAACCTTAGCCAACTTTGTCATTCACAAAAGTCTTTTCTCAGGGTTCCTCTTCCACAAATCTTCTATAGCTTCTTTTCACATTCAGAATTTGTCCTTTCCTCTTTCCTATAACCAGTTTTACATTGGGACAAATTTACTTTCTTAACAAGCCAAACAAAAAATCTCCATTCATTATACCTTCTTTACTGAAAACACACATTTTCTCATAGCATAATTTTTTTAATGTGGCACATGTTTACTATACACCCAAGCATCCTTTGTTTCGGTGTAATAAGAAGCCAAAGGTAGATAAACCTATGTTTAGTGATTAATGTCTCAATTCTTATCCTCTTTGGAAATAATCTAGATATTCAATAAATTTTTATCCTTTTACTTAACTTAACAAAACTCTAAGATTTCAAGTTACCAATAGGTTTCAAAGTTATTTTTAAGTACATATAGTATAACACATAATTGTTGTTTAAAAGTTCACCAAAAAAATTTAGCTTACTTTCCTTTATTTAGTTTCCTTGTTCTCAATAAGTACGTTTAGATGGCCTACAAAAACTTCATGAGGCATTAGACAAAATCAGCTATCATTCTAAGTTGTTATTTTTATAGCTGACAAATTTTTTAACAGAGATAACATGAGCTTATTTGACTAATAAATCCAGGTAGAATAAAGGCTGTATGTCTGCATCATATCCAATACTAATAACTCTGGAAATGTGCCTATTTCAATCAAACCAACAAACTCGAGCTTTTATTTACCAAGGATTATTCTATATCACATTAACTTGAAAAATATTTGTCTTAGGTTCTGTCATATTTGTTTTTGAGAGTACCCTCAATTTATATAACACTCATTTGTTTTTAAGCCAATTAAACAAAGCTCTAATAAACTAGACTTGATAATACTATCCAGAGGTAGAAAATACATGCATATATAGACACACATAAACACACAGACAGATGAAACAGAGACCTTACAGCCTCTTTTTTAAAATTTTCCTTAGATTTTTTGGGCTGGGGTGCTTCCATAGCAGTCTGCATCTCCAAAAGCATCTTTCCTCCCTTGTTTTCCCTTCAGTCTTAGGAATCAGGGATGGTCTAGATAACAGTTCCCAGAGAGATTACAAGCTTTTTAAGACAAACAAGAGAGGTTAGTTGCTTATCAAAGGACTGAAATACCCATCCAATTACGTTATCCTTAATTTGTTTCTTTGCCTCTGGGTACATAGGTTTATTTTAGCTTAGGAAGGAAAACCTAGGGAAAAAATCCTAGCAGGCTCTGAATGTCAGCATCCAATTTGGCCAAATTTCTGATCATAAGTTACTAAATCACTTCAAATATCTTATCAAGTCTCAGCTGGGACAAACAGTAAATATTTCTGGCAATATTAAACAACTCCATTAACTTTTAATTTTAGTTTCCCCTTGATTGTTTAAGAGAATAATGTAGGGGCCGGCCCAGTGGTGCAGCAGTTAAGTTCGCACATTCCACTTTGGTGGCCCAGGGTTTGCCAGTTCGGATCCAGGTGCAGACATGGCACCACTTGGCAAGCCACGCTGTGGTAGGCATCCCACATGTAAAGTAGAGGAAGATGGGCATGGATGTTAGCTCAGGGCCAATCTTCCTCAACAAAAAGAGTAGGACTGGCAGCAGTTAACTCAGGGCTAATCTTCCTCAAAAACAAAACAAAACAAAACAGAATAACATAGTAGTTTACAAGAAAATCTCTCAGAGTCTCGTTAACTCCCAGAGAGGCCCACACAGGCTCTCCTTTGAAGGTAGATATGGGGCGTCTCTGTAAAGGCTTAACATAATGGACTTTTGTATACTCTTTTCTTTTAGGTACCTCTTACATCTTAAATTGTCATTAGTTTTTTGCAACAAAATTTTCAATAAGGCTATTTTGGAATTTTGAAGTCTTTGATTTTAAGTGCACTTCTTAAATGATTCTTTTCTAATTGGAACATTCTTTCTAATGGTCATGGTCATGGTCATCTAATGGTCAGTTTTTTAGGATCCTAGCCACAAATAAAGATTAACGCCCATTTCTGCCCAGCCATGTCTGGCCACAAATGGGGTGCAGCCCACATATCTGTCCGGCCATATTTTGGGGCCCCCAACTTGATGGCTACCAAGCCAAACTCTCAGGATATGAAAAAACTTTAATAAGATATTTCTGTTCTTTGTATACATTTACAGCTTCTGGGACTATAGTTTTTAAGCAGGTATGCTGGAAGGTGTCACACTTCATTCTTTAGAAATTAAAGATCTTATTTATGGTCTTAAATCTGCAGTTCTCAAATTTAGTGTGCAAGAAAGAAAAGTTTTGGAAGCTCAAAAGAGCCCCAGAGTGACCAATGTAATTTTAAATCATCTTTAGAATTATCAGTCCACTGGGACAAAAATTTACAAGAGGAAGGACTGTGGTTCTTAACTATAAACCAAGCTGGCATTCCCAAGGGAGGAATTTCTGGGGAACTTTTAGAAGTTTTACAAGATGAAATTCCCATGTTAAAGCATGCCCAGACAAAGAGACACCAGAGCAAGCTCCAGGTTCTTACCTGTGCATCTGACCCACTGGCTACAGCTGTTTGGACAAACAACACAAAGACAGAATTTGAGCACTCACCAGATGCGGAATAAACCCTCAAACAGCAGCAGCAATGACCAGCTCAACAGAAAAGCCCTTCCAAATGGCAATAGCCATGAGCCGCCATAAGGTGGCCCAAACAGGGAAACTCTTCCAGACGGCAATAAGCGTGAACAGGCTCGAAGACAATTGATTCCTGGTTGATCGACCTCAGATTGGGCTGTTGCCCCCAGAATCCCAAAAAAAGGCAATGACTTCAACCAAAAGGGAGGGATGTCTGAACTTAGAGGAGCTGCTGGCTGTCCATGGAAGCAGCTGGGCACACAGGGGGCTCTTCTTGGTACCAAACCTGTTTCCTGGGGATGCCAATCCATGAAAGGGAGACCTAAGTGGTCTCCCTTTTTGATGTCATATGTCAACCTGCAGAAACAGAAACCACTTTAAGAAGCAAAGCATTTATTGGGGATCAAAGAATGGCAATTTTGGGAGAACAGATTCGGGTAGAAACCCAAAGAGTGTCCTGTTAGTGAGTAAAAGTCAAGGGTTTTTGGGTCTGGCCCAGTGGTATAGTGGTTTAAGTTCACATGCTCCACTTCAGCAGCCCAGGGTTCACAGGTTCAGATCCCAAGAACAGACCCAGCACCACTCATCAAGTCACACTGTGGCAGCATCCCACATAAAATAGAGGACTGTTGGTACAGATGTTAGCTCAGTGACAATCTACCTCAAGAAAAAAGCAGAAGATTGGCTCAGGGTCTATCTTCCTCACCAAAAACAAAGCCAAGGGTTTTTAAAGGCATAGACGAGGAGTGATGTCAGCATCATGGCAGAGTGAGTTGTTCCCTTTGTCTCTCCCCTCTAAGTTATAACAGGTAAGACATCCATTGACTGACAAAGGACCCCCTGCACAGTGTACCACAATGCCTCAGAGATCCATACATCTATAAATCTGAAGATGGGTGGACTGGACCTCCAAGAGGCAGTGGAACTAGGGGAATAGTCCCCTCTCCCTCCCCCAGTGGCAGCAGTCCAAAATGCACATACTCCCAACAGTGGCGGTGGTGCCATGACCTGATGTTTCAAAAACTGTACTAGTGCTGGAGACCAGAGGTTGCAAGAGCAGCAAAAGTACTCACTGTTTAGCCACTCCCCCTCCCTCAGCAGTGGTGGAAAGTGGTGCCCGTGACCTGAAGCTTCAGGAAATACAGTGGTGCTGGCACAACAGCCGCCTCCCCTCCCCCAGCAGTGGTGATCCAAAACATAGATGCCCCAGGAGTGGCACTGGTGCCCTGAACTGAGGTTTCAAAAAGTACACTGGTTCTGGAGACCAGAGACTGCAAGAATAGAAGCAGCACTCACAGCTCAGCCCCAACCCCTTCCCCAGAAGTGACAGGTGGCATCTACATGCTGGACTTCGGAAGCCACAGCAATACCCATGACCCAGCACCCAGTGGTGGCATGCCTGACACTAGCCCTGCTAGCAGCAAGAGCAGCATACAAGACCCTGGGCCCCAGACAGCAGTAGCCACATCCATGAACCCAGCTCCTCCAGCAGCAGTGCTGTAAACACCCCCAGATAACCCAGAGGCAGCAGTTCAGGTGGTACATGTGGTAGCAGCACCTGAGCCTATGGAGAGCCCATGGAGAGCCAGTGGCAGAACACAAGACCCAGGGGACCCCAGAAGAAGCAGAGGAGCTCGCAGCCTTGTGATCTGCCTGGCCACACCCGTGACTGCAGTGACATGGTAAGCACCAAGGCACCAGCAACCACAGGGTCACAAGCAGCACAAGGAGGGCACTGACAATGCCTCTAGCAGAGGCACTGGAGGGTAGAAGGTGCAGCTCTCAAATTACAACCAGAAGCAGCTCAAAATCAAAGTAACCAAAGCCTTACCAAAATAACAAAGGTGGTTACTGCCACAAATGTGTCAGCAAAGGATAAATTCATCAAGCACCATGAAGAACTAGAATAAAACAGTAGAACAGAAAGAAAATGACAACTCTCCAGAAACCAAACTTGAAGTCACAGAAGATTGAGATCTAACTGACAGAGAATTCCAAACTGGCTGTCATGAAGGAGCTCAACAAGTTACAAGAGAACTCAGAAAGACAGTTCAATGACCTCATGAATAAAATTAATGAACAGGAGTACTTCACCAAAGAGGTTGAAACTCTAAAAAAAAAAAAACCAGAAATCCTGGAGAAGAAGAACATAATTAATGAGAGGAAAACAAAGTAGAAAGCATTGGAAATAGAGCAGACTATAGGGAAGAGAGAATTAGCAAGCTCAAAGATAGAAATCTGAAATGATTCAGGTGGAAGAAGAGAGAGAGCTAAGATTTTTTTTAAATGAATAAATTCTATGAGAAATATCCAACTCAATTAGGAAAAGCCACATAAGGATAATTGGTATCCCAGAAGGAGAAGAGAGAGAGAAAAGACCAGAGAACTTAGTCAAAGAATTAATGGCTGAGAACTTCCCAAACCCGGGGAAGGAAGTGGAATGCAAGTATGTGAAGCTAATAGAACTCCTAATTACATCAATGCAAAAAGACCTTCTCCAAGGCACATTACATGAAAACTGTCAAACGTCAATGACAAGGAAAGAATAATAAGGGCAGCCAGAGAGAAGAAGATACTGTACAAATGAACCCCCATCAGGCCATCAGCACATTTCTCAGCAAAAACTCTACAGGTTAGAAATAAGTGGAATGATATATGCAAAATGTTGAAAGACAAAAACTATCAGCCAAAAATACTCTATCCGGGCAGTTATCCTTTAGATATGAAGGCTTTCCAACACAAACAAGAGCTGAGGGAGTTCATCACCACTAGACCTGCCTTACAAAATGTCGAAAGGAGCCCTCCTACTGAAACGAAAAGGCAAAGGTTTACAAAGCTTTGCACAAGGTCATAAATAGACAGAAAGAATCAGAAAATTGCAACTCTATATCAGAATAGGTTAGTGAACAATTATAACATAAAGGATAAAGGGAAGGAAAACAGCAAAAGTAACTATAACCAAGGAAATTTGGTCAAAACTCACAACACAAAAAAGAATAATCTGTGACAACAAAAAATAGGAGGTAAAGAGGAAGGTGAACTTGCATCGGCTAATGGAGATAAGCAGCTATCAGCAGAAAAAGGACTATCTCATCTATGCGATCTTTTATACATAACACATGGTAACCACAAAACAAACAAATCAGAGCAGGGTTGCAAGTCATAAATAAAGAGGAAACTGAGAAAAACATCAAAGAAAACCACCAAACTGAAATGGCAGACAGACATAAAAGGGGGAAAAAATGGAAACACAGAACAACCAGAAAACAAAAGATAAAATGGCAGAACTGAGCCCTCTTATATCAATAACCACTCTAAATACAAGTGGATTGAATTCACCAATCAAAAGACATAGAGTGACTGGATGGCTTAACAAACAAGACTAAACAATATGCTGCCTCCAGGAAACCCATCTCAGCTCTAAAGACAAGCATAGGCTCAGAGTGAAGGGATGGAAGATAATACTCCAAGCAAATGGAAACCAAAAGAAAGTGGTTGTAGCTGTACTTATGGCTACATACTCAAACAAAATAGAGTTCAAGCCAAAAAAGATAACCACAGACAAAGATGGACATTACATAATGATAAAAGGGACATTCCACCAAGAAGACATAACACATTAACATATATGCACCCAACATAGAAGCATCAAAGTTTATAAAGCAACTATTAACAGACCTAAAAGGAGAAATTGACAGCAACACGATAATAGCAAGGGACTTTAATAACCCACCTACATCAGTGGATAGATCATCCAGACAGAAAGTCAACGCAGAACATTGGCCTTAAATGAAACACTAGACCATGTGGACTTAATGGATATACAGAACATTCCATCCAAAAGCAGCAGAAACACAATATTCAAGAATTTTGTGAATCATTCTCAAATATAGACCATATGCTGGGAAACACAACAATCCTCAATAAATTTAAGATGATATAAATCAGATTAAGCACCTTTTCTGACCACAATGGCATGAAACTAGAAATAAATTACAAGAAGAAAGCTGGAAAAGTCACAAATATGTGGAAACTAAACAACATCTTACTGAACAATTATTGGATCAATGAAGAAATCAAAGGAGAAATCAAAAAACACAAGGAGACCAATGAAAATGAAAATACAATGTGCCAAAACTTATGGGATGCAGCAAAAGCAGTACTAAGAGAGACGTTCATAGCAATACAGTCCTACCACAACAAACAACAGAAATCTCAAATAAACCCTAACACTGTACCTGAAAGGACTAGAAAAATAAGAACAAACAAAGCCCAAAGTCAGTAGAAGAAAAAAATAATAAAAGAGCAGAAATAAATGAAATAGAGACTAAACAAACAATAGAAAGGATCAATAAAACTAAGAGCTGGTTCTTTGAAAAGATAAACCAAATTGACAAACCCTTAGCCAGACTCACTAAGAAAAAAGAGAGAGGAGACTCAAATAAATAAAATCAGAATGAAAGAGGAGAAATTACAAAGGATACCATAGAAATACAAAGAACTATAAGACAATACTATGAAAAGCTATATGAAAACAAATTGGATAACCTAGAAGAAATGGATAAATTCTTAGAATCATACAACCTCCAAAAACTGAATCAAGAAGAAATAGAGAATCTGAATATACCACTAACAATTAAAGAGATTGAAACAGTCAGCAAAAACCTCCCATAAAACAAAAGTCCAGGACCAGACAGCTTCTCTGGTGAATTCTACCAAACATTCAAAGATGTAAAACACCCATCTTCCTCAAACCCTTCCAAAATTTTGAAGAAGATGGGTCTGTTCCTAACTCATTTTATGAGGCCTACATTACACTGATACCAAAACCAGACTAGGACAACACAAAAGAGGAAAATTATAGCCAATATCAGTCTTAAACATACATGCAAAAACTTTCAACAAGGGTGCCAGCCCTATAGCCAAGTGGTTAAGTTCACACACTCTGCTTCGGCAGCCCAGGGTTTTACCAGTTCAGATCCTGGGTGTGGACCTAGCACTACTCATCAAGCCATGCTGAAGTGGCATCGCACATAGCAGAACTAGAAGGACCTGCAACTAGAATATATGACTATGTACCGGGGGGCTTTGGGAGAAGAAGAAAAAAAAAGCTTCAACAAAATACTAGCAAATTCAATACAGCAATACATTAAAAAGACCATACACCATGATCGAGTGGGATTTATTCAAAGGATGCAGGTAAGGTTCAACATTGCAAATCAATGTGATATACCACATTAACAAAATGAAGAATAAAAATCACATGATCATCTCAATAGATGCAGAGAAATTATTTGACAAGATTCCACATCCATTTATGATTTAAAAAAAAAACTCAATAAAATGGGTATAGAAGGAAACTACCTCAACATGATAAAGGCCATATATGACAAACCTACTGACAACGTCATACTCAACTGTGAAAAACTGAAATCTATTCATCTAAGAACAGGAACAAGACAAGCATGCCGACTCTTGACACTCTTATTCAACACAGTATTGGAAGCCCTAGCCAGAGTAATCAGGCATGAAAAAGAAATGAAAGGGATTCAAATTGGAAAGGAAAAGTAAAACTGTCACTATTTCAGGATGACATGATTCTATGTATAGAAAACCCTAAAGAATCCACAAAAGAACTAATAGAAATAATTAATGAATACAGTAAAGTTGCAAGGTATGACATCAACAGACAAAAATCAGTTGCATTTCTACACACTAACAATGAACCAGCAGAAAGAGAAATCAAGAATACAATCCCTTTTACAATGGAAACAAAAAGAATAAAATACCTAGAAATAAATTTAACCAAGGAGAGAAAAGAACCATACACTGAAAACAGTAAAACATTATTGTTAGAAATTGAAGAAAACATAAATAAATGGAAAGATATTCCATGCTCATGGATTGGAAGAATAAACATAGTTAAAATGTTCATATTACCTAAAGCAATCTATGGATTCAATGCAATCCCAATCAGAATCCCAGTGACATTTTTCATAGAAATAGAACAAAAAATCCAAAATTTTTGTGGAACAACAAAAGATCCCAAACAGCCAAAGCAATCCTGAGAAAAAAGAACAAAGTTGGAGCTATCATACTACCTGATTTCAAGATATACTACAAAGCTATAGTAATCAAAACAGCAGGGGACTGGCAGAAAAACCGACACACAGATCAATGGAGCAGAAATAAGATCACACATCTTATGGACAGCTAATTTTCAACAAAGGAGCCAAGAACATACAATGGAGAAAGGAAAGTCTCTTCAATAAATGGTATTGGGAAAACTGGACAGCCACATGCAAAAGAATGAAAGTAGACTATTATCTTTATACCATATGCAAAAGTTAACTCAAAATGGATTAAAGACTTGAACGTGAGACCTAAAACTATAAAACTCCTGAAAGAAAACATAGGCAGGACTCTCTTTGACACTGGTCTTAGCAGTATCTTTTTGAATATCATGTCTCCTCAGGCAAGGGGAACAAAAGAAAAAATAAACAACTGGGACTACGTCAAACTAGAAAGCATCTGCATGGCAAAGGAAACCATGAACAAAATGAAAAGACAACCCACCAACTTGGAGAAAATATTTGCAACTCATATATCCAATAATGGGTTCATATCCAAAATATATAAAGAACTCATACACCTTAACAACAAAAAAACAAACAACACAATCGAAAAATTGGCAGAGGATATCAACATTTTTCCAAAGAAGATATACAGATGACCAACAGGCACACGAAAAGATGTTCAACATCACTAATTATCAGAGAAATGCAAACCAAAACTACCATGAGATACCTCTTCACACCCATCAGAATGGCTATTATTAAAGATTAGAAATAACAAGCATTTGAGAGGATGTGGAGAAAAAGGAACCCTCATGCACTGCTGGTGGGAATGTAAATTGGTGCAGCCACTCTGGAAAACGGTATGGAGATTTCCGAAAAAAAAATTAAAAATAGAAATACCATACAATTCAGCTATTCAACTTCCAAATATTTATCCAAAGAACATGAAAACACTAATTGGTAAATTATGTTCATTGCAGCATTATTCACCATAGCCAACTCTTGGAAGCAACCTAAGTGCCCATCAATGGATGAATGGGTAAAGAAGATGGGCCCATATATATACCAGGGAGTATCCCTCAGCCATAAAAAATGATGAAATCGTGCCATTTGCAACAACATGGATGGACCTTGAGGGTGTTATGCCAAGCAAAATAAGTCAGACGGAGAAAAGACAATTACCATGTGACTTCATTCATACGTGGAAGATAAACAAACAAACACGTAGATATGAAGAACAGTGTGGTGGGTACCAGAAAGGAAGGGCATAGGGAAGGGTAAAAGGGGTAAAGGGCCACATATGTACAGTGACAGATGGAAAGTAGACTTTTGGTGGTGAACACGATGCAGTCTATACAAAAGTCAAAATATAATGTGTACACCTGAAATTTATGTAAGGTTATACACCAAAGTGACCTCAGTAAAACAAAGTTTAAAAAAATAAATAAAATTAAAATTAAATAATTAAGAATACTAAAGGCAAAGAAGGGAGGTTATATTAGAAAGACTTGTCATTGCGGTTGGTGGCAGAGAGCTAGTTTTGGCTAAACATTGATCGACTGTTGGTTCTATCTTCAGAAAGGCCACAAGTCTCGGTCTTGGTAATCAGGATGTCCGTTCCCCTGCTGACTTCTCAAACAATTGCCTGTAAAAACAAGTGCCATTTTGGCCCAGTCCAAGTTGGCCTGGTCCAAGGTTCAGGACAGCAAAGCAGTTTCTCTGGAAAGGCTCCTCTATAGTCACTTTTGACAGCGCGCTGGGCCTTGGGATTTTCTGTCACCCTCACCATCACAGTGGTGTTGGTGATGGAGAAGGGGGTAGGGAGCTCTCACCAGAATCTGTCAACCAGGGTTCTTTACTTGTCTACCATGTATCTCTGAAATGAAACTGGAGTTGTAGGCAGCTGTCTAGCTGCTCACTCCTGCCAACCGCTGATCCTCTTCTGCCCCGCCTCCCTTTTTACTTTCATCCTGAGTCCACACTAGATGCTCACAGCCGATGGCTCTGCCGAAAGGGCACTCCTGCATTTATTCATTCAGCAAATGTCCGTCCAATGCCCACCGAGCCAGGCCCTGGCTCCGTCCTAGGACTGCAGAGCCGAGTCAAGCAGCGTCCCTGCCTGGAGGAGCCACAGCAGAGCAGAGGATTCACCCCGCAAAGTCAACAACTCTGGGCTGAGCAGAGGTTACACACCATCGGCCTTCATCACACTTCGCTCGGCACACACAAGGCTTCATTGTCAATGTTTTGATTTTCCTTTAAAATTACTTGACAAATTTATAAGTGGGACTTTTCACCTAAAAATTTAGATTTCCTGGACCTTCACGAGGTCCGGCAGCTCCTGGTCCACTTTCACGCGCTCCCGCCTTCTCTTGAGGCTGACTGCCGGCTGTCCTTTCAAGTTAGGACCACTCCCACTCCCCACAGCCTCCACCACTCCCTAGTGTCCCCAACCCAAGGCCCACGTGAGTTGCCACAAGCCACCCTCCTGGTGCTGCTCTTGTTCTCGGGCCCAGCCAGCTTCACCAGTTTCCTCCAGGCGCCTTAATCCTGCACGCTTGCCTCTGAGTTCCTTGGTCCACAGTGAAACGCGCTTCGATAGAGGCAGCAGAGGGCGCTGTGGGAGCACCCAGGAGAGGCGCCCCAGGCATCTGCCAGGACTGCCTAAAACCACAGAGATCTCCTAACAGCCTGAGGAGGGGGCACTCAGGATCAGCTGCTTGCCTTTGTCCGCACTTCCTCCATTAATTAGCTCAAATGATGGAGGGCTGACCCCTCAGGGAATGCACCTGAAGTTTCCTTTCAGGTATTGCTGGGCTGTGCCTGCACTGCTCATTCATTCACAGATGATTCCCTCTTTCATTCCAGCATGGCTTCAGCAAGCATTTCTTCAATACCTGCTGTGTGTTGGCACTGTGCAGGTCTCGTCCTCAGCTCCCCAGAGTTTACGTGGGATTTGAAATTCGGGTTATAAGATTGTGTCTCCCCCATGTATTGCGACTCTCTCACCAAGCTCCCCCAGCATCTGGCATGAGTGTCTGGCACATGGATGCTGCTCACCGAGACTTGTGTAAACGAATGAAAAGATAACTAAAAATAATACCTCTTATTTACTGAGTTCTTCCAGCTTTACACGTCTCAATTCTCAAGGTAGGTCCTTTTATTTTATTGATAAAGAAAGTGAGGCACGGAGTGGATAAGTAAATTGCCTAAGGTCACAAAGGCAGTCTGACTCTTAACCTCTTCCATGTGCCATCTCACAATGCAAGGCAGGACTTTTTCAGGGCCAAGGTGTAGCACACAGAGGGGCTGCCAGAGGGCAGAGCAGTCAGGAGTCGCTGGGGCAGCGAGGAAAGGCTTCATGAAGACTTGGAGAAAAAGACCAGTAGAGGTGGAAGAGGAGAACATCTTCCCTGACGGAAGGGGAGAGGCAGGAGGAAGCAAGAGGTTAAGGGAAGGTGCCTATAGTAGGTCCTAATACACACTTCCTGGGTTGAGGGCAGGGTGCCAGTGAGGAGCTGATCCTCCAGCAAATGTGAGGTCTCCCATGGGCCAAGCCCAGGGCCGTGTGCTGGGGAGGATATGAACGTAAATAAGAACTCCCCTTGAGGATCTACAGGCAATTATCAGACAAAAGCAAAATAGGTCGATAACTTCACTCCAAGGGATGTGGTCGTGCGGGAGCAATTGTCCAGGAGGAAGAGATTGTTTCCAATTGGGAAGAACACCGCAGGCTTCCTGGAAGAAGTAACATTCAAACTGAGCCCATAAAGGGTGGGCAGGACTGCACCCTAGGGTGGGGGAAGGCACTCCTGGGGGGAGAGCACCAGAGACAGAGCTGGAAATGCACGGTGGCAGGTGGCCCTGTGTGCCCCCAGGACGGAGGGCTGGAGGGGAGCCCAACTGAGCGGAGAGGGGCATTCCCAGAGGCTTGTAGACTGTGCAAAGCACCTCAGGTTTCTCCCCTGGAGAAGGCCAGGTCTTGCTCACCAAGAAGCTACAGAAAGAGAGTTGTCTTTTAGGTTGTACCTTCCTCAAGGGCGTGTGTGCCGAGTTGGGAGCAGGATATAGAACAGTAACACTCAGAACCTCTAGAAACACATTTGCCCTGGGGATCTCTGCCCAGATGCATGAGGGAGGGGTAATCCGGATGGCCCTTAACAAGGAACCAGGATACTCAGCCCTATTCCTGCTATATCATCAACCTTGCTCAGGTCCCTCTCTGGGCGTCAGTTTCACATCTGCAATACAAGGGGGTCGACCACCTGCGAGGGCCCTTCTAACCCCAACCGATATCCTATGAATCTGAGAACCCAAACCAACCCCTCGCCCTCTGAAGAGCACTTATCACGGAGCCAGGCAGGCTCAGAAAGGCTCAGCCATCCTCGTCGGGCTGCCCACGGGGGAGGCAGAATGGGTCGGGCACCCCAGGAGTCCACAACCCACCGCCAGCCCCAGGAGACCACAGGTGGGAAGGCACAACCTCAAAGCAGGCAGGCAGAGCGGGTGCCAGAGGAGAGGCGGCTGGCTGGCTTGCCCAGGGAGGGCAGGGTTCTAGTGGAGGGGAGGTGAACTAACCAACCAGCTTCCTCCCAAACCAGCTCCAGGCCAGGCCAGGAATTTCACAAAAAGGCAAAAGGAGCTATGTGAACATTTCCTGCCCTGACCCAGTCCTCTTCCTGCCAGTGACAGAGAGCTCAAGGTTACCACACTGCTCACCTATGAAGCAATCTTCCTGTAAGAGGGCTGAGTATCCAAGCCAGGGGCGGCCTATAAATGCAGGGCCCGCACCGCGCAGTCCAACCCTCTGTGTGGCTCTCGGCTTGGGTAAGTGAGCTGCCAGCGACCTTGGGCAGGAGGCAGCCTGCCTACTTTCCTTACTCCTCCCCCATCTTCCTTTCAAACCCTCTGCCAGGAAGCCCTCCTTGATTGACCTGCACACTCTAAAGCCTCCTTCACATTTTCTTAGGTCCTGTTCTGCTGAATCGTTCTGTCCTCAAATGCTCTGCTTCTTGGCATTCTCCAGATATTCTAAACACCGTTTCTCCGTGTGTGGACAGGGTCATCTCCAAGCTCAGTTGTGGCCCACATTTTCTTTTTTTCTGTGTCTACCCCTTCATTTCCTGGAGCAGCCAGTAGGAGGTGTCCAGGAAGCTTGACAGCCTTTTCTTCTAAGAAGCTGAACCCTTGCTTGTCCATCCTCAGACAGAGTGCAGAAAAATGGCGGAACTGTCCCAGATGGAGCGCGACATAGAGACCATCATCAATGTCTTCCACCAGTACTCTGTGCGACTGGGGCACCCGGACACCCTGAACCGGAAGGAATTCAAACAGCTGGTTCAAAAAGAGCTGGCGAACTTCCTCAAGGTAGGGCTGGACTCCTGGCAGGTCTGACCCGGCCTGGTGAGAGTCTGGGCTGAGCATGGAGGATGGGGTGCATCTGCAACTATCAAAGAGAAAATTCCAGCTCCTTCCACCCCTCCTCCAGAGGCAGCGGGGGCCCTGTCACTGGAAGTGCTGGAAGTTAGACTCCCGAGAGGGTCAGGAAAGACTGACTGACTGAGCATGTGCTCAGTGCTAGGTCTTGTCCTGGGCAGAGGCACATAGTGGCGAACAGAGACCCACTGTGCTGATGGGAGAGACACACAGCAGAGATTGTGACCAATGCAGAGCACAGATAAACCCGGTGCCCACCAGTGCCTGAAAGAAAACAAGTGAGGGTGCTGTGGGTGATTGGGGCTGGATGGGGAAAGGTGACTCCTTTGGTGGACAGGAAGGGCCCCGCTGAGGAGGCGACATTTGAGCTGAGAGGGGAATGCTGAGGAGGGAAGCAGCTGAGGACGACCCTTGGCAGAAGGCAAGGAGATGCTAAGCCTCAGCTGGGACCTGAGGAGAAGACCTGAGAGGGCTTTCTCATCCCAAGGGTCTCATGGGAATCACACGCTGGGGGAAGGACCCAGCCCAGCACTGCATGTACAAAGCACTCAGTACCCGTGAGTTTATTTCCCTGGTCTGAAAATGGTTAGGCAGTTGTAGGACAAAGGAGGATTAGTTCCACTGGATCTTATAGTCTTCTTTACAAATGTGGGGACTTTGGGGAAACTGAGGCCTGGACTAAGAAGGATGGGACATTGGGTCCCAGGCTCAGTTCGGATCCTGGAGCAGGTCAGCTTTCCCTGGAACCCCTCCCCACCTTGGAAAAGGTGGAGAATGCAGCACTAGGAGGTCTTGGGGATGCTGACAGCACCTATGAGGGGGCAGCTCAGAGAGCAGGACACTGGCTCAGGGCAGACAAGAGAGGGTACAGCCAAGAGGTTGTGTGGGCATGGCTTTCTGCCCTGTGACCCCTTCACCCGCCCCATCCCCCGACATCCTCTGCCAGAAGCAGAGTGACAGGCCCGGAGGGGAAGCTGGGACCTGGCCCATGGGCGGCTCAGGAGTGATGCTCTTCCTTGCAGCCATGGCTAAAGTGCAGGAAAGCAGAGCGTGTTGAAGCGCGGCAGGAGGGGAAGGGCTGCGCGATGAGCTGGCACCCCAGGTTCTGGGGAGGGGCCCTAGCTGAGTGTTACCTGCCAGTAGGTGGCAGACTTGGAACCAACTGGAGCTCCCTTCTGCCACACCTCAACCCTTCACCTCCTTGCGCCACCTTGCGTACTTTATCAGAGCCTTTGGGGTCAACGCAGCACCCACACTGCTCTCTGTCCCCACACAAGTTCAGAACCATCTTGTTTTCCTCAGGTGCTCCCCACTGTGCAGGTTGAAATGTGTCACTAATTAGTGACCCCAAGGGGGCAGGGAGGGGCAGGGACGAGGAGGGAGCCAAGTGGACAGGAGTGCGGGGAATGGGACCAGACCAGGCTCGAGAGTGGGATCAGAATGTGCATTTCCACCTTCTGCCCCCAAGCCTCGTCAATCTGCAAAAGCTGATGACCCTTCCAAGACAGTTTCCTCACGTCTTCCTTAAGGAAGATGCCAAGTCTCTGTTAACGTCATTATGAGGACCAAATGAGGGGACGTTTCTATCCTTACTGATTGTGTGACCTCGGGCAAGGCGCTTGACCTCAGTTCCTCTTCTGTAAACAGAGAGAATCACGGCGCCTGAGTTGTCTGCAAAATGAGCAGGAAAGTGTCCGGCACATGCTCAGTGTCTGCTACGCTGTGGGCGCTCAGCCATGGTCAGTTTTAACTTTGGAATTGAGGCCTAGGAGCCAGGTGTCCCTGTGCCTTTGCCATTGGGTCATCATTTGTGTTCCCTGTCCCCAGCCCTGGCCACATCGTGCCCTGACTGTCCTGTCTCCCCCTCCCCACAGAGTAAGAAGAAGGATGAGAAAGCCATAAATCATATCATGGAGGACCTGGATACCAATGAAGACAAGCAGCTGAGTTTCGAGGAGTTCATCATCCTGGTGGCCAGGCTGACGCATGCCTCCCATGAGAAGATGCACGAGCATGACCAAGGCCACGGCCACTGCCATGGGCCAGGCCTTGGGGAGAGTGGCCATGGTCACAGCCATGGTGGCCATGGCCACAGCCACGGAGGCCACGGCCACAGCCACTAATCTGGAGGCCAGGCCACCCTGCCCTGCCCAACTAGGGCACAGTGCTGTGTGCCATACACCTTAGCTGAAGGATGAAATAAAGTCTTCCTCCAAGCAAGTGTGCTGTGGGCTTCTTCTACCATCCCCTTCCCAACCCGGCCCTGCAGAGGTCTGGGACTTAGACAGCCCGGCCCCTTTACTGGGGCTCAAGCCCTTCCTTCAGTAATAACAAATGAGGAGCAGTGACAATGTGGGGCTGTCTTGAGCCCCTTGGGCTCACCTCCCCGACTGTTTCCTCAGCTGTGACTTCAGGTCCTAGTCACCCCGCCCCAGCTCAGGACAACCTGGCCAGCCTGTCAAAATGCCCACTGTCATCATAGAAAGCAAAATGAGAGTATCCTTTCCTCTCGGTTTGGGGCAGCTAAAGACTGCCAGTCATCGAGCCCCTATGTTCCAAATGAGGAAAGCAGGCCTGGAGTGGAGAAGGCACCAGTCGAGAGCCCACAGTGGTAGAGCTGGTCACGATGGCACAGAGAGAAAAGGGCGTGAATCCACCTTCTCCTGGGGCTGGATCTCCAGCTCCTTCTCCGGTGCTGAACGTGAAGGAAGGAGCAGCTGGCACGTTTCAGCTCTCCCACGCCGCCTGGTTTGATCGGGGCCCCAGGCTGCCTACTGTGGACCGAGGGGGTCCCTGTTCTGAGGGCGCAGGGCTCTGCTGCGGGTGCAGCAATTTGAGGGCTCTGACTCGAGGGCATGAGGGTGTTTCCAGGAACCACTAAGTGGGGAGCTTGGGGAGCGGACTTTAGAAGCCCCCAGGCCCTCCCCTGACTGACTTGGGGATGCAACCGCTGGAGAGACTCACTCTGACAGCCCTGTGCCCAAGCCTCATGTCCCGGGGTGGTCACCCCTTCTGCATGCAGCTTGGTACAGGGGGAAGAGAACTGACCAGAGACGGGGGAGCCTGGGTTCTTCCCGTGGCCTCACCAGGACGAGATGCTTCCAGTAGGGTGGGGAGGGAAGGTCCCCACCCCTCCCCCCCCACCTCCGCCAGCCTACTGATCACAATGTGCCCTAAATGTTCGTGATTCTGCCTCCCCACTAAACCAGGAACTCCATGAGGGCAAAGTGGGATCTGTCTTTGCTTTGTTCCCAGCACCTAGGGGAGTGGCGGGTAATGGCAGGTTCTCAGCAGCATTGCCGGTGCAGGTGTTCTGAAGCTCCCTCATCGCCGGGCTCAATTGTCAGGAGCAGGTGTGGAGAAGGAGGGAGGCAGAGGGTGGGCTCAAACCTGCAGATGGAAGGCTTCTGGGCACCATCACGGAACCTCAAACTGGAGGAGGGGCCGCGAGGTGCTGGGAATCCAGAGCCCCCAGGCTTTACTCAGTCCTCTGGCCTTCACGGTTGCACAGAGAAGCTTCTATTCCAAGAAAAGGGCTTGTCTTGAAAAACATTTCAATATCTTTGATTTAGCTCAGCCTGTCCCACCCCTATGACTCAGTGATTCTCCCCAGCACTGCCTCCGTGAAGTCTGCCCTGACCACCTCAAGTACATGGGTCATCCTCCTCCTCCAGGCCCCTAAAACTCTCTGACACGCCTACCATTGCACTTCCAGTGTGGAATTGTAACCCCTTATCTGCAAGTCTGACGATGGCCCTGAAGGCAGGGACTGTGGCTGACCTGCCCCATATCCCCAGGTGCCAGAGTGGAACACGCTCTCAGTGAGCTTTCTGGATGAGCAAGTGAAGTCGGGTGGTCCTAGGGCCTATGGAGCTGGAGGCTGTGTGGTGAGAGTGTGAGGTGGGGCAGTTTGGGCATTAGGAGGATGCCCTCAGCCTGGCCACCTCGAGGCTGGGAGAAGGTGGAGCAGCTGAGCAGCAGGACGACAGGCACAGAGCTTCTGAGATGCCAAGCTCTCCATCTGCCTCCTCTCTCTGCTGGCTCAGTCCCAGAGTAGGAGGTGGTTCTAGAGCCCAGGGGAAGGTCTGGCCAGAAGCCACTCTCACAGGCCCTCTGGGATCCCTTTAAACATAGTTCGAGAGAGCTGGTCAAGTTGACTTAACCACTGCCATCCCATTAGCCCTTCTGTTCCAAAACTCGGGTTCTGTTGAGTAGAGGGGAGCCGGCTCCACCCTGGGATGAGGAAGGAGAGTGTCGGTGTCCAGTTCGGATTCTCACTCCAGGTGAGAATGGCTGAGCACCCCTATGGTTCTTGAGTCCTTTTGGGAAGAAGACCTTTGGGGGATTCCCCGGCATCCTGGTGACTAAGGGACAGAGAACCTGTGGTGCATGCCGGCTTCCCAGTTCCTCTAAGGGGCGTTGCCCTGCTTGGCAGTGGAGCCTGAACCTCTGGATGCCTTTGTGGGAGGGGTGAGGAGGAACAGTGGCAGCCAGAGCTGCCAGACTCTGCCCAGACACCTCACGAAGCTCTGACTGTGCTCTGGGGCCTGGGTGTTGCGAGATGCTTCCAGAACTGGGGGGAGAGAGGAATTCTCTAGTCATTCACCTGTTTGTCCACTCATCCACTCACTCAACAGACATTACTTGTGGACTTACTGTATATGGTGTGTCACAGAGCCGTGTGAGGGGTGCCCAGGAGAAGTCAGGCCCCACCCTGTCATTAAGGAGTCCCAGGCCTGCAGGGCAGACAGCACATTCCTCAGATGATTCCAACGTGGAAAGTGAAAGGCCAGAGAGGGGTCACGTTTGGTGGGACTGTGAGGTGGGAAGGCTGTCCTGGAGTTGGGCTGCCTCCCCAAGGGGGCGAATATTCGAGCCCCATCAAGGCTGGTGGTGCTGGTGCCACAGCATCAACATGCAGGCGCCTGAGAAAGAGGAGGGCACGTGTGTAAAGGCCTGGAGGGGGGCAGATGTGGGGCTGGAGCAGGATGAGGAGCCCAGGGGCTGTTTGAGGGGGAGTCAGGAGATACAGAGGGGAGCAGGGCAGACCCCAGGCCAAGAGCCTACGCTTTCCGCAGGAGAACGGGGGGCAGAAGCACTGGAGCTCTTAGGGAGGACAATGATAGAGTCACACTTGTATTTTAGGAAAGTCTCTGCATCAGTGGTTTGTGGAACGGCTTTGGGGTGGGACTGAGACCACGGGCACTAGGCCCTGCAGCGGGCTACCACCACAGTCCCGGTGAGAGCCAGAGAGAGACCGGGGCGGCGCTTCTCAGAGAAGCCGAATGCAGCCAGATCCCAAGGTGCCCCAGGCCCATCTCAACTGGCAGGCGTGTCCTGCAACCCGACAGGAGAGAGGGAATTTGTGTTACTTGACAAGACCTTGCCGGGAAGAAAGCCCTCAGCTTTCACCAGCCCAGTGAAGCAATCTTACACAACCCTGACACAAGCCTGCTCTGAAGTAAACTTCAGAATCCAATCTCAATGTCCTGCCTCCACCTAAAAAGTTGTTGAAAACTTATGTTTTAGAAAGCTCTGTGTCATGGATTTTGACATTTCAGTTACCAAAGTGACAACGGGACTGAAACAACTGGTTGCTTAACCTGTTACCTCTGGGCCTGAAACAACAGGCCTGAACCAACCTCTCTGCCCCAAGCCTCACGTCAGCCCCAGGGCCATGTGGACCCAACCCCCGTCTTCAGACATCCCACCACACAAGAGACAGGGAAAGTGATCACCCAGGAGGGCCGGGGGCCTCTCTCTGTGAGCACCCCCAGGATGTCCCTTTCTACTGCGAGGTCTCCCATTTTTGCCCATGTGCCCAGAATTGACTGTACAGTGAGGAGGGGTTGTTGCCAAGCTGAGGTGAGACGAGGAGGACGGTGGCCCAGCAGCAGGCTCAGTCGGGTAGCAGGACTCTGGCACATGGCGTGGGGCAGCCCAGCCCAGTTGCAGTGTATTCCCTCCCTCTCCACTCCCTGCTCTCTCCCTTTCCTTGAGGATCTGTCCCCGTCTCTCCTGCCCTTCCTGCATTCTCTCTCTGAGCCTTTCCCTCACTTGCTGCCTTCTGCCCTCCTGGTCTTGGTGGTGAGGTGCCGTCCCAAGTAGCTGGGCTCCTTCCAGGGACGGAAATGCCTTTGAGAAGAAACTCCGGTCACATCTGACCAGAGATGCCTCTTCCAAATCAGAATTGGCTCAGCTTCCGAGGCACCTGTTCATAGTGGAAGGAGAACATCCCAAGGGGAAAATAGTAGAAGGGCCGAGGGTATCGAGTCTGGAAAACAGAGGCCAGAGGTCATGACAACTGCCTTCAAATATTGCCGAGGTCTGAGGAGAGGGGTCTGCTCCACAGCAGGGTCTCCCAAACCCTCTGAGGGCTCATCTGCTTCCCGCCTGGTCCCCCACCGACCCTACAATCATCTCACTTGCATTTTGTATCAGCTGTTCATTCCCTCAGTGAGAAAACAGTAACTCAGTTCAATTAAACCAACATGAGGCAGGTACTCATTCAGTCGGCTTATATTCCTGGAGGACCAAGTGCACGCAGGGCACTGTCCCAGGTGCTGGACCAGCGAGACAGGGCAACTCCCTGCTCTCTGGGAGCTTACATCTAGGGCAATGTCGGGCAGTAAAGAAGCCATGGAATCAAGACAGATAATTTCAGATGGTGACGAGGTCCATTAAGAAAATGAAAGCGGACTGACTGCTGGGTGAGGTGGGAACCGAGACAGGCCCTCCCCGGGAGGTACCAATGGAAATGAGGTTGAGGACAAGAAGCTTGGGAAACTTCTGGGGCATTTTAGCCAAGTAAGTGAGAATGGTATGACTTCTGTTTGGAGAGGATCATTCTGCTGCTGTGTGGAGCAGGAGTTGGGGGACCTGGAGCACAGGCTTGGGGACCAAATAAGATGCTGTTGCAGGATGTATGGAGCCTGATCTTTACGTCAAACACGAGGTCCCCTGCCCTCAAGGAGCCACCAGTCTAACAGGGACAACTGATGCTAAATAGATATTTTCTATACTTTGTTGTGGGCAGTGGTAGGTGATAAGCACAAGACGCCCTGGGAGCATGGGCAGGATGGGTGCTTTTTCCCCTACTTCATGGCTAGGGTGGAGGTGGGGTGGAGGGAAGGAGGGTTGAGGAAAGTCCCCAGATTAATGCTGTGTTGAGTTTTGAAAGGGCCGGTGTTGACCATCTCTACGCCCAGCGCTGTTGTAGGTAATGAGAGAAATCAGAGAAGCAGAGAAGCCAGGGCCTCGTCCTGCAGATCGTCACAGTCCAGTTGCTTTCCTTCAACTTTGAAGGCGTCGTATGTTGGCCAAGTTACAATGGCCAGTCCTAGCCGTTCTTGCCCCAGGGGCTTCTTGTAGCCATCCCATTGAATCCAGATCCTTCACCAGACTTCCAAAGCCCCAACAAGCAAGTTATCTTAGCTTGCCAGCAGCCTGCCTGAAATGTCTTCCTGAAGGGCAAGGTGTTGCACACACAGCAGCCAAGAGTGGCATTGTTGTCCCTTATCACAGAATAATGCCCTTGCACAGAGGGCTCTGTCAGACCAATGTCCCTGCAGGAGCCCGAGAGTGTGACAGGCAGGTAAGCCCCAGCATCCTTAAGTTGAAATCTCTGGATGGGAGGTGGCAATATGGTGGGTGGGTGAGATCCCTGGAGGATGTGACCTGTGGGTTGGGCCTTGGTGGACAAGCAGGAGTCCTAGAGCTAAAGGTGGGCCCAGCAGCCTGGCGGCTACAGCAGAGTAGACACTTCTGAAATGATCGTGAATGAGGAAAGAGAGGGCACTTCAGACAAAGAGAACAATGGGACAGCAGGCGCAGCATCTGAGAAGTCTGGAATTTCATGGGGAAAATGGAGCACATTCTGGAATGCTTGGAGACCCGGGCTCGTGGTGCACAGGAGGCTGATGGAGACGCTGGAGAGGACAGGTCCAGGCTCTGAGATCCTGTGCTTCTTACAGTCCTTGTGTCCATCTCCTTGTTTCATGGTTCTGCCGTGGTCAAGGGACAAGGCTCCGAGGGACTAGAGGTGACATAGCCCACATATGCCCTTTACAGATGGAGAGAAGGAGGGCAGAGCAGGGAGGGCACCTGCTCCAGCTCTCTGAGCCGTGAGGCAGGTGAGCTGGGCGTCTAGCCAAGCACAGTGGATTCCAAGCTGAGGACTCTCTTCCTGGCCTCAGGTGCCTCTGAGTGATACATTTTGACCAAGTTTGGGGGCCCTTACAATCTTTCTAAATATGATTTAAGTTCAATTTGTGGTTCATTTGGCTATTTTGAAACAAAATCGTGGCTGGTGAATGTTTTCCCAAATACTCTGGGTCTTGTTCTTGTTGGTTGGTTGTTGGTTTTCACCATCTGGAATACTATACACCTATCAGCAGGGTCACAGATATCTGTGAGGCATGAAGCAAGAACCCAGTTTGCAGGAAACAACTGGATCCAGTTTAAAGGTGTTTAGAGGACGACAGAGGCTCACGGCCCTGAGTTACTTGTGTAACACCGGTCAGCTCTAACCATCCAAGTTAGCCCTAAAAGTAACCTCAGTCTTTGCTTTGGTTTAAAATAACTTTTCCCTGTTGTGGCTGCAGCAGAGAGAGAGCTGACCCACTCTCACTATTGCCTCCTACATAAAGTAGTGTCTACCTCTTAATGCTAATGCTTGTCGAATGCTTACTCAGCATCAGGTGCTGTACTAAGTGCTTTCCAAGTGCTGGTAGATGATCTCATCTTCACATCAACTATAGGAGAGAGGTGCTACTCTTGTCCCATTTTATTGATGGGGAAACTGAGGCTTGGAGAATTTAAGTAACTTTATCAAGGTCTCACAATTAGAAAGTGGTAAAACTAGGATCTGAACCCAGAAATATAGCTTCTGTCCTCATACTCTTGGCCTCAACTCTTTAAGAGCCCAGGAATACCCTCCTTCCTACCCTTCTAGATCCTACTCAAAGTTTTCCTGTGTCCCATCCAAGTATCTAAGAATGTTAACACTGATGACACCTGGGTGTTCACCTACTCTAAACTCTTCAAAATGAATTTCTTGAATTCCTTTGAACTCTTCAAAAAAGAAGAAGACAGAGGTCCAGAGAGGCAAAGTGATTTGCCAAAAGTCACTCAGCAAGTGAGGGCTTTCCCTGAATGCCACCATATTCTCATTTGGTGATGGAACACTTCCAGGTTTGAGCTATTCCAAAATCACCTTCTCTGGGTCTTGAATTCCTTCATCTTCTAACAATCCCACTTCACCACATCTTCATCCTTTCCACCTGGCCCCACCCCCACGAGAGGGGTCTCCACAGGCTCCTCTTCCTCCTGTACTTTCCGTACTTCCCTCCTGCCTCGGCCTTGTCTCGGATCCACATCTCAGATGCAGTAGTTTCCTTGGGTGGGTGGTCCAGCAGACCTGCCTCCCCAGGCCTCCATGCTCAAGATTTGTCACGTCCTGTCCTCAGTTCTGAACTCCAGCCTCCCACGCATCATCTCCATAGGGCTTTGCACTCAATAAAATGAAAGACAAACCCAGTCCCTTCCCCAAAATAGAGCTCCCCTTCTCAGTTTTCCTCATTTCTGTCATACCTGGGCTCTAGCAAGTTACCTAATCTTTCTTAAATTTTGTCACAAACCTGCCCTCTGGCCTGTTCTTCCAGCTGAACAGGAGCCAGGGGGAGCAGCCACTGGAGGGTTGTGCCCTGGCTGCTGTTTCCATGGTGTCTTAGTCGGTTCCAGCTGCTATAACAAAGTGCCATAGACTGGGTGATTTAAACAACAGACATTTATTTCTCACTGTTCTAGAGGCTGGAAGTGTGATATCAGGACGCCAGCATGGTCAGGGTTGTGGTGAGGTGGTCTTCCTGGCTTGTGGACGACACCTTCTTGCTGTGTGCTCACATGTCCTTCTCTCAATGTGTGTTCATGGAGAGAGAGAAATCTTTCTCTTCTTCTTCATCTTGTAAGGGCACTAATCCCATCACAAGGGTTCCACTCTCATGACCTAGTCTAAACGTAATCATCTCCCAAGGCTTCATCTCCAAATACCACCATATTAGGGGGCTACGGCTTCAACATATGAGTGAGGGGAACACAAACATTCAGTCCTTAACATATGGGTACACTGACATCCCAACTAAATGGAGTGTGACCCCAAATGGTCACCCCACCTGTCCCAGAGCTGACTCAGCACCAGGCAGGGGTTGGAGGGCAGGAAGGCCCCCGATGACGTCTGCTGAATCAGACTGAATGCACCCATCACCAGGGCACACTGACCCAACACCTGTTCGTTGGGAAGATTATTCCTACCCTCGGAGGCCATGCTCCTTCCTCTCTCCCCCGGGACCATTTACAGGAACTCAAACCAATAGCCATATTGATTTCCATACGTTCATTCATGTAACAGATATTTACGAAAGCATACCGCATGACAGGCACAATGTTGATGCTAGTGACACAGCACCTGCTTTCAAACTCCCTAGTCCACTGGCAGAGAGAGACATTGCACATACATCACATCAGTGGCTACAGACTCACAACTGGAGAGCAGAGCCAGGAAGAAGAGCAGCGTGGTCCTAGGGGAACATTTTCCAAAGAACCTGGCCTAGACCAGAGTGGGGAGGAGGCCTGGCCAGAGAAGTCTTCCCTCCCCTTACCTGTGTTGCACAGAGCCAGCACTCTCTTCCCTCCTTCTGTCTCCCCTGTTCCTCCCAGTTCCTTCCTGTGCCTACCCACCCACCACCTTGAAAGAACCAAAGAAAGGCAGTCTTTACCATCCCATGCCCACGGAGTGGAAATTCTGCATCACTTTCCCCCTTTCAAAGTTCTACCCAAATTTCATAACCAAGTGTCTTCTCCTCCAAGACACCTAACTGACCCCATCCCCCAAGGCTGGACCACTTTCCCCTTCTCCACAACACCCTGTGCTTACTTCTGCCAAAAGACGCACGACACTGTACAGGGATTTCTGCTGACCCAGGTTCTCCTCACTGGAGCTGAGCATCTTCTTAAGGCAAGGACTTGGTTTTTCATTTCTGTATCTTTAGCATCCAACTCAGTGTCTTAAGGAAAAACCTTTGGAATAATCCTTGATTTCTCATTTCCCACCTTCAAATGTATCCAGAGCCTGACTGCCCCTCACCACCACCATGAGGACCACGCTAGCACAGCCCCCTCATCTCTCAGATGGTCTCAGGCTACACTTGAGTACTATCACTGTGAGCCACCTGTGACTATTGCCACTTGGAATGTGACCATAAGTGTGAGGCATGCTGTAAGTGTAAAATACACATTGGCTCTTAAAGGCTTGGACGAGGAGAAGAAATGCAAAAAATAACTCAATGATAATTTTTACATTGTTGAAGTGATGCTGTTTCTATTGGGATTATAAAATATATTGTTAAAAATAATTTCCTCTTCATTTTATGTTTTTTAATGTGGCTGAAAGTAAGTGTAAGATTATGTCTGTGGCCCACGTTGTATTTCTCTTGGCCAGCACTGCTCTGGGGAATCCCCTCGCTGGCCTTCTCGCTTCCTCTCTTCCCTGCCCCCTACAATCTCTTCTCCACAAGCAGCCTTTTGTGTTTTTTTTGTTGTTTTTTTTTTAAAGATTTTATTTTTTCCTTTTTCTCCCCAAAGCCCCCCGGTACATAGTTGTATATTCTTCGTTGTGGGTCCTTCTAGTTGTGGCATGTGGGATGCTGCCTCAGCGTGGTTTGATGAGCAGTGCCATGTCCGCGCCCAGGATTCGAACCAACGAAACACTGGGCCGCCTGCAGCGGAGCGCGCGAACTTAACCACTCGGCCACGGGGCCAGCCCACAAGCAGCCTTTTGAACCATAAATGAAATCATCTTGCTCCCTGGCTCAAAATCCCCCAGTGGCTCCTTAGCACATTTAGAATGAAGTCCCAAGTGCTCCCCAGGTCTGTAAGCCTCTCTCCCCTGCCCCCTGTTTCCTGCAGGTGCACAGCTCCCACCCCTCCGCATCTCAGTTGCCGACATGGCCTTTGCTGCTGCTCTTTGAGCAAGTCAAGCACGTGCTCCCCACAGGGCCTTAGCCTCTCTCTGCACGAACTTGGTCCCTAGAGCTCTGCAAACTGCTCTCCTTCAATTCTTTCAGATTTCTGCTCAAATACATTCCATGTTCCTCCCATTTAAACCAGCAGCCTTCTCCTCCCCTTTCCCTAACCTTATTCCCTACTGTAGCTGTCTTCATATCACTCATCGTCACCGACCATGTATCATATGATATATTTTTATTTGTTTGCTATTTGTTTATTTTCTATCCCCTCCCCAATAGAACGTAAGCCCCAAAGGACAAGGACTTTATGTCTTTGGTCTCCAGCTATCATCAATGCTCAGTGAATATTTATTGAGTGAATGAATAAATGAACAAATAGTAGACATTTAATAAGTAGTTAGTGAACAAATGAAGAAACAGAGCAGGAGGTCCCAAGGGTCTGAATGAGGCCCATCAGAACAGCACAAGGGAGGTGCGATCAAGCTGGGGACCACGGGCATGGAAAGAACAAAGTGCACAAACCCTGTAAAAAACATTTCAAAAGTACATTTATTAACGCTCACGTCCCTCAGGTGAGTCTGGGCTTTGATGAGGAGAAGGAAACATCTTCTTGGGGACATTTCTGGGAAAAAGCCTCTCAGAGCTTCTTACTCCTTGTGGATATCCTCGTGGGCAGTCTTCAGCACCTTGCACACCAGGACTACGAATTCATTAAAGCTGACCTGGCCATCTTTATCGGCATCCAGATCTTGGAATATTTGGTCAATGGTAGCTTTATCTTTGGTATTCTAGGAGAAGGGGAGAGCACAGACAGTGAGCTCAGATTCTTCCTCCCCTTTTCTCTGGAGCTCTCATTCCTCAGAGCTCAGCTTAGGGGGGCCCAGGAACACTGACTCATCCAAAACTGTGCTGGAGAATCCAATGTGACAAAACAGAAGATGGAGAGAAGCAACTGTCACGAGCCATCCTAGAATCATATAAGTCTTGACCCGGAAGGTGCTCCACAGCTCACTGGTCAGACCCTCGACTCCCTGCCCTGCCTCTCGCCACTCTACCAATGGGGAGCAATTCCAAAGAGGGGAAGTGAGCAGAGCCTAAGGTGATAGAATGAGTTGTTGAGAGGGAGGCGGAGGCCCTGTCCCACAGCAGGGGGATAACATCCTGGGAGCTCAAACTGGGAATAGCCCCACTCCAGTCCTTGGCCCACTACCGTCCTTCAGGCCTTGACACTGATCTCGGTGCAGGGGGTTGGGCAAGTTTGGATGAGAGGAGCATCACCTACCTTGATGGAGTTTGCAAGTTCCCTTGTGATCAGCTTCTTCAGCTCACCCTTGGAGAGGGTATCAAAATGCCCCACCCGAACTGAGTACTGGTGGAAGATGTTGATGACTCCCTCCAGGTGGTCTTCCAGCTTAGTCATCTTCTCAACCTCAGGTTAACCTTCAGGAGACAAACGGGTTCTAGGGCAGTTCCTCCCCTACCCTCTACATCCCCACTTTCCTCTATTTCTGCATCAAGGGTTAAATAAGGGATGACTTCTCCTATATCTGTTTTGTGTTCTCTCTGCTTTGCATTTGACCAGTGGTGAATTTTTCCTTTGTAGGTAGGATGGGGAAAGAAGGATATAAAATACTATCTAAAGTCTAAAGGAATCAGCCTCAACTGTCACAGTGTTCCTTGTCCCCCTATCTCCTAGGGAGTATGGTTTGGAAGGTATTGCTCACTCAAGCTCACGTGGGAAGGGTTCTGTGGTTGGCCAGGCTGTTCCCTTTCCTCAGGTGATGATATTTTGGCTACAGGTCCCTTACAGACATTCACCAGCCCACCCACCTTCGCCACCCTAGGTCCTGAGACTGGGTCCACCTAGCACAGCAGGAGCTGGTCTCCTTGGAGCCAAAATGCAGTCATCCCAGAGGTGCTCCAGCAAGTGGAGGGTTGTGGCTCCCTACAGCCTGCAAAGGGGCCACCTGCAATCACCTCCCTATGGACCCCCTGAAGAACCAACCAAGGAGAGGACACTTACCCCTCAATGCACAGGAGAGTGGAGCTGTAGCAAGAAGCCAGCACTGGTGAGGAGCGCTGAGCCAGAGAGGTTTTTATAAGGCACTCCAGGCTTCTCCTTCAACCTCGAGTGAAGAAATCTCTCTGATTCATCTTGAGGCAATTGCTGGGTGGTGCTCTATTGCTCAAGAGAAGCTTCAAACCTGTGACTTTTCCTGCACCCCGGGTAGCTCAGCTTACACCCATCACACATGCCACTCTCCTGCTCAAGCTGAAACAGAACCCCCAATCCCAACCCACTCGTACATACAGGTGCTCGACACATTTCTCAGCTCTGGGGCAGGATGTACTCTGTCCCTCCTTCTGAAGAAAAGGCTAAGGGAACAAGTTTTATTGCCTGGATGGCAGCTACCTGGAAAGAGAAGGATTGGGGAGAGGCATTTGCTGAGTGTCTCACTACAGCAAAAATGATAACGATAATAAAAACAATCAAAATGAACATGTAATCCTGGAACAGAAAAAGGACATTGGCTTAAAACTAAGGAAATCTGAATAAAGTATGGAATTTAGTTAATAACGGAGAGGATAGAGGGGAGTGTGGATTCTTTCACCCAGCAAACACTTCCTGGTCCTTCATATCTGCTAGTCACTAGCTGGCCAGGCACTGGGTGAAGCAGATGTGAGCAGGACAGACACAGCCCCACTCACCCTGAGCTTACAGTCTGAGGGAAAACAGAGTCTGAATATGTCACCAAGGGAGGTCCCTAAAATATTTTCCATGTCTAATGCTTTGTTTTTAATTTGTGCTTGCTTATAGGAACCAAGGCAGAACAACTCCAGGTAGCCAAACAGCAGAACTGGTCCTAACCCGAAAGATCCAAGATGGTGATGGGGTGCCACGTGCAGCAAAAGGAAATGTGTGCAAAAGGTGCCGTGTGCAAGAAGGGAAGATCTGTACATGCCCCAAATGCCCCACCCCAAGCCATGATGTGGAGACCCGTCCCCCTTCACATCCCATAAGAACCCTGCTCACCTTCCCTTCAGGGAGGTGTTTTAGAGCACAAGCTCTGCCTCCTCCATTCATTGATCAATGAACAACGTTTCTGCTCTGCTGTTCTGAACCTGGTCTCATTCTATTGGCATGGATGGCACCTGGCAAAAGGACCCAGTTGCAAGTCACCAGTCCCTTGGGGTTCAGTAACAAATAGGCTCCCTGGTAAAGTGGGAGACACAGGCCACACATGCTTGGAGCTATAAACAGTTATGGCCCCAGTGGGATTCCCTACAAACCTGGGGAGACTACCAATGCTGACAGATCCTGTGCTCTAGAAAGCTCTTGGAGAAGGCACTAGAGCCCAGTGATGCACTAGGCAGGCCAAGTCATGGTGGGCCCCCCTTGAACAAAGGGCTCGGTGCCGAGGGCTTCCAGTTCTCCTGGAGTCACTGACGCTGATTCCAGAAGGGAGGAGAAGGCTCTGGTCCATAGCAAGAGGGAAAAGAGAGAGGGACACAGCTCTTTTGAGAAAGTGGCTAAGGGTGAAACCGGGGCCAACTTACTTTAGCTATACTCAGTTGTCTGTTTGCAGAATTAGTTAGATAATGCATTACTAAACCCACCCTATAGAGAACATCTCTGAGGCTTGGGTCACCATGGTAATGGGTAGAGAGCTTGAGTTTTTCAAGAACTTAGAGTCGACCCCTTGTGCAGTTCAGGCCAATCGAGAACACCAACCCATGAACTGGGCCTTTGCAAATGCTCAACAAGTGACCTTTTTGACGTGAAGGAGCTAAAAACTCCACCCTCAGGTCGTGGTCATGACGCCATTTTGTGAACATGTGTCCTATACGCAGATCATCAATTACCTCACTTCTTCCTACCTCCAATCATCTATTCCCACACTTCAGACAACTGCGCCCCTTTATCCCATAAATATCCCTGAGTCCCCATCTTTGAGGAGGCAGATCTGAGATTGATTTTCCTGCCTCCTCACTTGGCCACCTTTTGATTAAATCTTTTCGCTTTGCAAACTCATCATCTTGGTGATTGGCATAATCGTGCAATGAGCAAAAGGAGGTTCTGGCTTGGTAACAAGGGCCCCATACAGGCCAAGGCACCAACTGGGACTTTGAGTTTGTCAACTGAAATCAAGAGTCTAGGTGATATTAGTGAAAGAGTTGATTCAATAATCAGCATGAGGAGTTCAAACCCTGGGAAAACAGTTCAACAGAGCGCTGTGATGGAACTACTCCAAGAGGTGTGAGTGTAAGGGCAGCTTATATCTCTTTCACAAAACAGTGTATATGCAGGGAAAAGGAAAAGAGAAAAACACAACTAGATTTCATATAAACAAAAAGACGGATGGAGAACATCTGGGCTTTTCTCTAGATGATACATTGAAGGTAACATAAACAAGAATGTGTTGGTTATACATCAAGCAAGTTCAGAGATGCTGACATTATCTATGTGTGGAGGGAGGCAAGGACCAGGGTCATTAATTATTCCCTCAATCTCTAAGAAATGCAGCTGCGAAATGTGAGAGCGAGGTACCCCTTTATCTTTCCCTGGTGTGAATCTGTCAAGCCGTTTTCTTCGGTCATGAGGTGTGCGGTTGCAAGGTCACCTTGACACAGGCTGAAGACGGCCTGCACGGCTGCTCCACAGCACAGCACGGATTATTATTGTACTCACTGAAAGCCTGTGCGGTTTGCTTGTTAGATTCACCTGTTAGACCAGGGAGAGGGGTTCCAAAATTCTGTCCACAATCCCGCCTTTTGGTCATTTTCAGCCCACGGTTGCATTCATGAACAGTGAGGTGTTCGTTTGGTTTTTCTCTGACCTGGTGAGGTACCCTTCATTTCCTTATCTGCTTCATACATCGTGTATTAAAAACACATTCCAGATCACTTCTGCCTTCCTAGCTAACAAGGTCTGACCTTGCCCTGTTGTTGCCTCCTTCAACACCTAGTATAACATTGGAACAGCGTGATAATTAAAACGATCAAAATTACAATCATGAACACAGTTTTCATAATTTCTCTCCAAAAAACGTCCCCCAGCAGAATTTCCCTGGAGGTTTTCCCCAGGGCAAGCCCTATATAATAAATGTATCCTGTGAAGTTAGAATTAGGAGGAAGATTTAAAACAGGTCTGTGTAAGATGGATCCTAGACTCTGGGTTTTGGAGTTCAACATGAGTGTTTGATTTATGGGCTCACTAATTGTGAGGTAGCTTCCTTAGCTGCCTGATTTGTTAACTTGGGTTTTTTAGGGGGATTTTTTGGTTTGTTTTTTTAGTTTATAAAGTGCCCACCTTAGAGTGACCTTGTACTTTAATTATTGTCAATTTCTTAGGGAGTAAAATGGCTTTTAAAAGAGCAGCCACATTTTTCCCATTTTTTAATATGTTGTCCAGTAGAGGTTAAAAAAACCTTTGTTTTTAGAGCATTCCAAATGTGTATCTATTGTCAGTAAAAATATTTGCAGATTCCTTTAGCCAAATGACAGGCTCTATTCAGCCCAACAAGCTAGACTTGTTGCACTGAACGAGCCTCAGGCAAGGGAGCACTCTCAAGGACGAGACTGGAGAAACCACAGCACATCCAGCCTGATATTTCCTGGCAGGCCCTCGAAAGCATGAACCATCTGTGACTAATATAAAGTCAACATTGGTTATAGGACTTTCATGTAAATCATCCCTCAGGGTCAAAGCAGGTCAGTTAATTTTATGTAGTCATGATCAAATTTCATTGATTTGACGTCATCTGGGAGCGAGGTGGTGGGATTCAGCCTGTTATACCTAAGCAAAGTTATATTAAGAGAAAACAAAGCAATTTCATAAGTTAACCAACTTGCAGAATCATGTTGAGTGTGATGAGAATTTAACAAGTCTTCAACTGAGTGAGGAGCATAAATAGTTAAAGGAGACCCCATCATCACTTCTTTAGTAGCCTTGCCCAAGGGAGCTGTTACTGAAATAAACCTCATTCACCGTGGAAGTCCTTTTATTACCAAGTCTAAATGCTGACTATAATATCTTACAGGTTGATGTGGATCTTCATGTTCTTGTGTTAATGCATGTAAGGCGTTTCCTTTATCCTTGTGTACAAAGAAAGAAAATGGCAAGTTGAAATTAGGGTGACCTAAAGTTGGTACCTGAGCCAAGATGGACTTTACAGTGTTTCTCCTTCTGGTTTTCATTTAATCAAATCAGACCAGTCTGACTTAAGCAGTGTATATAAAGGGTTGATCCGTGAGTGAAAAGTTAGGCACTTAGTTCCTGCTGTATATGGTCAGTTCTAAAAAGAATTCCCCCTCAATTGTTTTCTGTTAGCAATTTATGAAGACATCAGTTTCTCCATTATGGTTCTGTTTTTTTTTAATTTAGTTTAGTTTTATCATCTCAAAGTTTATCAGAAACCTGTATTTTAGAGTAAGTGTCAGAATCTCTCTGAAGATGAAACGTATTTGCAAAAGCATCTGGGTAAAACAATGTGTCTGTAAATGACGACTTAAAAGTGGCAATTGACAAAGAAATTTGGTTATTTCTGTGACAGATAACATTTTAAGATAATAACTAGAATTATGACTGATAACCAGGACAAGTCAGAATTTTATGAATGTTATACAATTTTTTTTTTAATGAAGAAGATTGTCCCTGAGCTAACATCTGTCACCAAACTTCCTCTTTGTGCTTATAACTTCTAAAACACTTGTATTAATGACATTTACTTATGCAATATAACCTAAGAGGGTTTATCACCACTTATTAGAAAATGCTTCCCATATAATTTAACATACCAAATGAGTTTAATTAGTTTAATATTTCCCTTTTAATTAGTTTAATATTTCCCTCTTAATAGAAAGGGAGAACAAACTCTTTGAGAAGTCCAGGGCCGATTGGAAATTTTTAAAGTTCTTTTTCAAGTCAAAATAAAGACTTTAATTTGGGGAGAATTTTGTCAAAAATATCAAAAGGCTTTAAAACACTTGGTCAAATAGGAAAAAATGTTTAGTTATCCATTTAATCAAGGTGACAACAGATGGTGTCAAAAGCAAAAAAAAAAAAACCTTAATAGAGGGACCTCCTTCTTTTTGAACATAAGAAATTATTTTTAACAAAACATTGATTTTCTGTCTTTTAGGTAGACTTACTCAAAAATAAAGAAAAACCTTTTTATAACCTTTTTATCAAGAGCAGACCAAAAGTTCAAGATTATCCTCTTAAGAGAGAGACAGTCAAATTCTAATTTTGCGCCAGCTTACTTTTTTTTTTGAACTTGAACATTTTATTTGACTCAACAGAGTATTTCTACGCATTTTATTTATTCCTCCAACATTCATCTGAATTTAGGGTAAATCTCACATTATCTTCAGAAATAAGGAAATTAGGGCTCAGGTGATTACATTTTGTTATGATGGCATAACAAAGCAGTTAAACATTACTGTACATCTTTTTGAATTATGTGTAAAAGGAATCATGTACTATATACTCAATTTTTGTATGGTTCCTTTAATATTTTTAAAAAATATGCTTTAAATATGTGCAGTTTATTTTATGTAATTAGTTAAGATTTTAACATTTTTGCTGGTGCATGGCTCAGGGTGGGATCTAGGGCACAGGTAGCTGAGTCACACCTAAAAGTGGTGCAAGATATCTCTTCTAACTGGGAAGAAAGAAAAATGTCTTATATGAATATAGGAACAGTGGAATTAAAATAAAGTAATTAACATTTGACAAACCCATTTTTTCCATAAACTAAAGACTAATCTTCAGATATAAAAGGAGTGAAATGAATGAAAGTGGATGAAGACAGAAGAGCACCACAACTGCACACACTGTGGATGCTCCTGAGAAACACAGTAAAGAGACTGCCAGCCAACAAGAAGCCTGCGAGGAGCTCATCAGAGCTCAGAATAACTTCTCCTCATCAGTTCTCATTTGAGAATAAATGCATTACGTTAAACTATTTGCTTTTGGTATGACTTGTTATGCAGCAACAGCTACCTGATACAATAATCAAAGTGAACAGAACTGAAGGAAATCGTAATAATCTCTTACTTCACAGTCTAGACATTTGTTCTGATATTTGAAGATAGCATTCATGATCACTCTGTTCTTCAAGCTCACTTCATATAATTCTATTAAAAAGTGACTCCATGGAGGTTCCCTAATAAGGAACCAGAGAGGTTGAAGAGATATGCAGATTTTTACAAAACCCATGACTCTGAGTCACAGGATCGGACAGGAATTCACGCTCTCTAGTGTGTCATCCTTTGATCGTTTATATGTATGTAATCATTTGCATATATTACACTATAGAAAGGACATATATAATGGATGATATTGATAGTGTTCCTTCACTGCCCATTTAGTGTTTATGAGAAAATTTAGGACAAGGGGAGATATTCATGTAGAGCAATGGAAGGAAACATATTTGTAGGCGGTAATGGAAGTTCTCAAGCAGAATTTAGAAGGTAATTCAATAAAAAACACAATTACACCAAACAATCCTGCACTTCAGTGATAAACTGCTTTACACATAGACACCAATCTTACGTACATTAATAAGTAAATGTACACCACAAAAATAGTTCACATAGTAATAAACTTATAACTTAACATTTTGCTTTGTCATATTAAGGCGGTATCTGACTGTAAGACCATATTAAGTTGGACTATTTGTTGAAATTTTTGTTCCCACATAGACTACAATTGGAGACGTGTATCTAGTTATCAGTTTTACCAGTGACTGTGGTGATGTGGACATTGAGCTAAATAAGAGAAAAGGGTCCTACTGACAGAGTAACACCCAACGATCTGTTAAAACTCACTATGTGTTACAGTCCACATTTTCAAGAAGAGCAGCTACTGTAGCAATACAAAGCAACAATGTACAAAAAAGTGATAAACTGTGGTCTCATATTTTCCTCTCCTATGAAATTATATACATGGCCTTGGTTGCCAAGTGCAGTGGGGTTTTTTCCATAGGAGTAGTACAAGTCATGATTATTCTTTTCTTAATACAAAATAAAAATTACTCAATATTATATATTTCATTTCAGAAGAAATTATTCTTAAGAAATCCATGTAGTCTCATGAGATACATGGGAATTTCCAAGTATTTCTTCCCAGGTTGGAAATCTGGTGGGCTCTGGGGACATCTTGGTGAGAAGAGGGACCTCTCCGGAGACTGAGACATCGTTGGGGGCCATTGTTCTGAGCTGGTCCAGGCGGGCTGACACAGACCCCAGTGAGTGCCCTGCGCCAGCTTACTTTTGATGCTGAAACTTATTCACATAATTAAATTCATTTTAATCTTAACCAACTTGACCACGCACAAAACTCTTTCTTCAGGGTTTTATTTCCACAAACCTTCCGTCACTTGCTTTTTACATTCAGAATTTGTCCCATGCCTTCTTTCCTTTTTTGTTTCCTAGAATGTTAGGACAAACTTCTCTTTCTTAACAAAACAAACAAAAATGTCTCTATTCTTTATACCTTCTTTACTGAAAACATACATCTTACTTCCCTTGTATACAGAAATGTGTACTTCTCACAGAAAATTCCCCAGCATGGCACGAAACTTGTTCTTGAATAAATCCAAGTGTCTTCCAGTTCCTCTGAAATAAGTAGCAAAAGGCAGACAAATCTATGCTGAGTAATTAATTTTAACATTTTTTCTTATGTGGATATGACCTAGATACTCCATAAATTTTTATCATTTAACTTAAGTTAGCAAAACTCTAAAGTTTTAAGTTACCAAGAGGATTTTGAAGATATTTTAAGTACACACACCATAAAACATAATTATACTTAAAAAGTTCACCCCAGAAACTTGTATTCTTTTTACATCCATTTAGTTTACTTGTTTCCAATAATTATATTTAGATTGCCTGCAAAAACTTTATGAGACATTAGACAAAATCAGCCGTCATTCTGTTAATATTTTTGTTGATAAACTTTGTGACAGAAATAACATGTCTGTATCGTATCCAATGTTGATAATTCTGAGAACATGTCTATTTCAATCAAACCAGCAACTTAAACAAGGTTCCATTTACCAAAGATGATTTTATATCACGTTAACTTGAAAGACTTTTAGGTTAATTTCTATTATACTTAGAAATAATTTATAAAAGCACTTACTTTAAAGTAATTAAATAAAGTTCCTTTAGAAATTATACCATCCAGAGGCAGACAGAGAGAGAGAGAGAGAGACTTACATATATAAACATACAGACAAACACACACAGATCTTTAAAATTTTAGCCATGTCTCAGGTCCAAAACTCAAAAGAATAGTTGGATTCAAATTGTTTTTCTGGCAGATGAACTAAGTTAAATTTATTTGCTCAGATGGCTAAAGATTTTTACTAAAGATTCTTTTCTTTTTTTTCTGTAAGGATCCTTTTTAGAGCAGTTTTTAAAGTTATTTTTTCCTTTAGAAGCTTCTACATATTAATCAAAGAATGCATTCCATTGTTTCTGAGAGGTTTATGAACCCTCTCTCTCTCTCTCTCTTTTTTTTTTTTTTTTGGTGGGGAAGATTGGCCATGAACTAACATTTGTTGCTAATCTTCCACTTTTTTTTTCCCCGAAGCCCCAGTACATAATTGACTATCCTAGCTGTAAGTCCTTCTAGTTCTTCTGTGTGGGATGAAGCCACAGCATGACTTGACCAGCAGTGCGTAGGTCCGCGCCCAGGATCCAAACCAGTGAATTCTGAGCCACTGAAGCAGAGTGCACGAACTTAACCACTACGCCACCAGGCTGGCCCCTTGAATCCTCTCTTTCAAGGGTGACCCTTAAGGTAGACTTATCTGAAACAAAAGTTCCCCAGAATGGCTATGATAGAGTGAGATGTTCTTTAGTAATATTATTCCAATTAGGGAGCCATTTGAGAGTTTGTGCTCTGTAAGTATTGAACACAAAATTGGCCAGACTACCAGCTGGTGGCTGGCTGTCAGATGTCCCACAGTTACCATGTTTTGATGGGGTTTTTTTCTCATTCTGGTTCAGCAAGTCAAACTAGTGATTTACTGTGGTGGGTTGGAAGTGTGTTGCTTTTGGGCGTAGCTCCTAAAAGTGTCACCAATGAGCCAGTTCTGCCCTCTTATGTGCCTTGGTTTCTCCTGCCAATTGTCTAACAAAATCGTAGGGGCTAGGAGCACTGATCATCAACCGGACAACCCAAATTATTTAATTACGTGGTTTGGAATTTCCCACGGGACCACTACGCATCTTGATAATTGATCTCAGACACCTCTGCTTGGCCCCTGGTCACCCAGAGACACTAGCCAACACCAGCCAGAGGGAGCAAGTGTCCCTTTTCGTTGGAGTTAGCTTAAACTAATCCTCATTTGTGGGAAATTTTTTTGGAGTTGGCTGAAGCTGGCCCTCATTCATGCGAGTTGGCACGCTGACCCAGTGTCTGATTTTCAAGAGATCCAAGAGGGGAAAACTCTGACGTTAGCCACCAACTATCCTCTCTTTTATTTCCCTTGGCTCAAAAGACCAGAAAACCTGAACACCAGGTTTGGGATTTCCTGCTCTGTGAACACAGAGGACAACCTGTCCCACCCGGGTAACTAGAAACAATTATTGAATAAACTCAAGCACCTTCAACCATTAATCAGGAGGTGTGAGACCCAGGAACAACGTACTTTGCTGCGGCTGTAGCTCTGGGGAGCCAGCTGGGTGTTAAGGGCCCTGCTGGTACCACAGTGCCAGGGCCTCTCAATTCTCCAGGTGGTCTCAGGCAGTCTCTCTGGTTCCCTTTGTGTTCTCCGATTTGTCAACTGATATAAAGAGTCTAGATATTGGTGAAGGCATTTATTCAGTCATCAGGGTGAGGAGTTCAAACCCCAGGAAAACAGTTCAACAGAGCGCTCTGATGGAACTGCTCCAAGGGGTGTAAGTGTAAGGGCAGCTTATTATCTCCTTCACAGAACAGTGTGCATGCAGGGAAGAGGAAAAGAGAAAAACACAACTAGATTTCATATATGTCCAAAAAAAGGGATAAAGTATATCTGGACTTTTCTCTAGATGGTACATTGAAGGTATAATAAACAAGAATGTGTTGGTTATATCAAGCAAGTTCAGAGATACTGATGTTATCTTTGTGTGGAGGGAGGCAAGGACCAGGGTTGTTAATTATTTGCTCAGTATCTAAGAAATGCAGCCGGGAAATGTGAGAGTCAGGTAGCCTTTTATCTTCCCTGTTGTGGCTTTGTCCAGCTGGTGTCTTCGGTGTGAGGTGTGGGGTTGCAAGGTCATTTTGACACTGGCTGAAGTTGGCCTGCACGGCTGCTCCACAGCACAGCATGGATTTTAATGTACTGATTTAAAAGCCTATGCAGTTTGGTTGCTAGATTTGGCTGTTAGACCAGGGAGAGTGGTCCCAAAAATCTGTCCAAAGTTCCACTCAGAGCATCAATCCAGTGGGAAATACTAAAGCTCTGAAGGTCTGGGACAGGGACCCAGGGCCTGAGACAACCTCTGAGAGCCTTGAAAAAACAAAAATGGCCGTTCTTTCACTTTACCTGTGGGAAAGACAGCCATTTTCTGGTGACCAGACCCCATTCTGTGAATCTGCCTTCAGCATTCCAGAGACTAAGGCTAATGGCCACAGGAGA
The DNA here is from genome assembly GCF_037783145.1 of Equus przewalskii. Lineage (NCBI taxonomy): Eukaryota > Metazoa > Chordata > Mammalia > Perissodactyla > Equidae > Equus > Equus przewalskii. The sequence goes on along the minus strand of NW_027228747.1, from coordinate 1,674,361 downwards.
CGAGAGCATGGAACTCCCTGACCCACAAGGATTCAGCTTAGTTAACACAAGGGCCTCCACCTGCCCCCAACCGCAGAAACACTAAGGGAAGGTGGTAAAAACTCAGAGGGGGAAGAAGTGATCAGACACCTCCTCCATGGGCATCCCAACAGAAGTCAGTGGAAGTCTCTGCTCCCCCAGCCTGCGTCCCGCCACAGAGAACGAGAGGGAGAGGGTTTCCTCCATAGAGAACAAGGGCCGCCCCTTCCCAGGGACCCCAGAACTGGGGAAGCCCATGACCCTGCAGATGAGAAGGCGTGGGTGACGACTTGTTCTGGGGATCAGCCCACACTGTGTCCAAACCAAATCACCACACCACTGGCCTAAAGCTGAAAACAGGAGCTGTTCACCCCCAGGGCAGCCGGGACCGTCGGAGACACCACTCGACTGAGTGGGAGCCCAGCCAGAGCCCGGGCCCTGGCTCTGAAGTGGCAGCTGTTGGGGTTGGTGTATCAGTGTAAGCAATTACTGGCCTGAAGGAGATGGCAGGAAATCCACTCCCCATCCGGGTTCCCTGTAGGGCTCCTGGGTGCCCCTGGAGAAACCACCCCCTCAGTGAGCTGCCTTCCAGGAAGGCATGCCTTTCCTTGCTCTTGAAGAGCAGACTTTGTTAAGAGCTGACCATCCTCTTAAAAGGACTGCTAACACTTTAAATCGGTGAATTGTGTGCTATGTGAACTAGATCTCAATAAGGCTGGGGTGTTTTGGTTTTTTGTTTGTTTGTTTTTAAAGGACTGCATAGACATTTGGGGCCAAGGAGGTTTATAGCAGAGATTCTCTACTGGCAGGTGTAAAAAGATGCTTGATCAGCTGGGAATGATTTCGAGGGTGAGAGAACTGCAGCAGGTTTTTCAGAATAGACAAGGCAGAGAGTTATCTTGAAGCAATTCTGTTTTGCTCTCTTGGGCGGTGGTGTTGAGATGCCTGCCCTCTGACCCCTGGTGCACAGTTAGTCATCAATGTTTTTGGCCAATTTTGAGGAAAGACATCTCCTGGAGAGATGAGGTAAGAGAGACACATTGGACCACCTGGATCTGTGGGCAGGAAAGGTTTTCTGAAGTCAAATTACCATGAGGGAGTTGGAAGACCATGCCAGTGACAAAGGAGACTCAGGGGCAGTAAGAGCTGCTGCTGGAAACTCTTACAAATCCAGCCTTCCTGTGGGCTCTGGGCAATAGTACATGAGCATCAGAATAGGAAATAAAAAGAGAAGAACTTGTTTCCTACCACAGAGCACCACTGAGTGAGGGCTTTATAGAGGGCATCTCAGCAGCTTGATGGACAGGCATCCTCTACAGAATTGTGCAGATGGCCTGCAACATCCTATAGGAAAAGGAGCAACCACAAGAGGCTGCTGCTGTCTGTCCCCCGGTTCATGAGAGCAGAATTGATGCCCAGACCCCCACTTGCCTGAGGGAGCCCTTGGCTCAAGAAGGAGATATCAGCCATCTTCCTAATAGGAGATGTGGGAGCATGAGCATCTAACTGGGAAGTAAAAACACACGACTATAAGTGATTAATCAAACCCTACTCATTGCATTTAGGGGTTCTGTGGAAGACTCCCACTTGTCTCACAGATCAATTGCTCCGCCAGAGTTGGAGCCAGCTATTTTTTGAGACACTAGCTATAATGGTGTCACAAGTTTGGTTGATAAGGCTGGATGTGATGTTGACCATCAAATGTCAGTGCTGGGATGGGCTGAGCTTGAAGGATTCCTACAGGATACCTTCAAACTCTTGGACAGCATAGAGCAGTTGGCAGAATATTCTTGAGGAAAATGAAGGCAAATAAAGTGGTTTTTGAATTTGTTGAAAAGTTATTTCTCTCTGAGACCCAGAACAGATAACAGAAGAGGAAATTGCATCAGAAATTATTTTTGAGGTCTCTAACTCAGACTGTAAATTTCTAAATCTCTGAGAAAGGCACAAAGATGTGGAGACTAAACAACACACTACTGAACAAGCAATGGATCATTGAAGAAATTAAAGAAGAAATCAAATATTATCTGGAGACAAATGAAAATGAGAACACGACATACCAAATCATTTGGGATGCAGCAAAAGCAGTCCTAAGAGGGAAATTCATCACAATACAGGCTCACCTCACTAAACAAGAAAAAGCTCACGTAAGCAACCTCAAACGACACCTAACAGAACTAGAAAAAGAAGAACAAACAAAGCCCAGAGTCAGTAGAAGGAGGGAAATAATAAAAATAAGAGCAGAAATAAACGATATTGAAACAAAAAAGACAATAGAAAGGATCAATGAAACAAAGAGTTGGTTCTTCGAAAGAATTAACAAAATTGACAAACCCCTAGCCAGACTCACCAAGAAAAGAAGAGAGAAATCGCAAATTAATAAAATCAGGAATGACAGAGGAGAAATCACAACAGATACCAATGAAATACAAGAGATCATAAGAGAATACTATGAAAAACTATATGCCAACAAATTGAACAACCTGGAAGAAATGGACAAATTCCTAGACTCCTACAATCTCCCCAAACTGAATCAGGAAGAAATGGAGAATCTGAATAGACCAATCACAAGTAAGGAAATAGAAACGGTAATCAAAAACCTCCCCAAAAACAAGAGTCCAGGACCAGACGGCTTCTCTGGAGAATTCTACCAAACATTCAAAGAAGACTTAATACCTATTCTCCTCAAACTGTTCCAGAAAATTGAGAAAGATGGAGAACTCCCTAACACATTCTATGAAGCCAACATCACTCTGATCCCCAAACCTGACAAGGACAACACAAAGAAGGAGAACTACAGGCCGATATCACTGATGAACATAGATGCAAAAATCCTCAACAAAATTTTGGCAAACCGATTACAGCAACACATCAAAAAGATTATACACCACGATCAAGTGGGATTTATACCAGGGACACAGGGATGGTTCAACATCCGCAAGTCAATCAACGTGATACACTACATCAACAAAATGAAAAACAAAAACCACATGATCATCTCAATAGATGCAGAGAAAGCATTCGACAAGATCCAACACCCATTTATGATAAAAACCCTCAGTAAAATGGGTATAGAAGGAAAGTACCTCAACATAATAAAGGCCATATATGATAGACCCACAGCCAACATCATACTCAATGGACAAAAGCTGAAAGCCATCCCTCTGAGGACAGGAACAAGACAAGGGTGCCCACTTTCACCACTCCTATTCAACATAGTACTGGAGGTGCTGGCCAGAGCAATTCGGCAGGAAAAAGAAATAAAAGGAATCCAAATAGGTAACGAAGAAGTAAAACTCTCGTTGTTTGCAGACGACATGATCTTATACATAGAAAACCCCAAAGAATCCACAGAAAAACTATTAGAAATAATCAACAACTACAGCAAAGTAGCAGGGTATAAAATTAACGTGCATAAATCAGTAGCATTTCTATACACTAACAATAAACTAACAGAAAAAGAACTCAAGAACTCTATCCCATTCACAATCGCAACGAAAAGAATAAAATACCTTCGGATAAACTTAACCAAGGAAGTGAAGGATCTATACAAGGAAAACTACAAGACTTTCTTGAAAGAAATAGGCGATGACATAAAGAGATGGAAAAACATTCCTTGCACATGGATTGGAAGAATAAACATAGTTAAAATGTCCATACTACCTAAAGCAATATACAGATTCAATGCTATCCCAATCAGAATCCCAAGAACATTCTTCACAGAAATTGAACAAACAATCCTAAAATTCATATGGGGGAATAAAAGACCGCGAATTGCTAAAGCAATCCTGAGCAAGAAAAACAAAGCCGGCGGAATCACAATCCCCGATTTCAAAACATACTACAAAGCTACAGTGATCAAAACAGCATGGTACTGGTACAAAAACAGGTCCACAGATCAATGGAACAGAATTGAAAGCCCAGAGATAAAACCACACATCTATGGACAGCTAATCTTCGACAAAGGAGCAGAGGGCCTACAATGGAGAAAAGAAAGTCTCTTCAACAAATGGTGCTGGGAAAACTGGACAGCCACATGCAAAAGATTGAAAATTGACCATACTTTTTCACCACACACCAAAATAAACTCAAAATGGATCAAAGACCTAAAGATTAGGCCTGAGACAATAAGTCTTTTGGAAGAGAATATAGGCAGTACACTCTTTGACATCAGTTTCAAAAGAATCTTTTCGGACACTGTAAATCCTCAGTTGAGGGAAACAATAGAAAGAATAAACAAATGGGACTTCATCAGACTAAAGAGCTTCTTCAAGGCAAGGGAAAACAGGATTGAAACAAAAAAACAGCTCACTAATTGGGAAAAAATATTTACAAGCCACTTATCCGACAAAGGGTTAATCTCCATAATATACAAAGAACTCACACAGCTTAACAACAAAAAAACAAACAACCCGATCAAAAAATGGGCAGAGGACATGAACAGACATTTCTCAAAAGAAGATATGAATATGGCCAATAGACACATGAAAAGATGTTCATCATCGCTAATCATCAGGGAAATGCAAATCAAAACTACACTAAGATATCACCTTACCCCCGTTAGATTGGCAAAAACATCCAAAACCAAGAACGACAAATGTTGGAGAGGTTGTGGAGAAAGAGGAACCCTCATACACTGTTGGTGGGAATGCAAACTGGTACAGCCACTATGGAAAACAGTATGGAGATTTCTCAAAAAGTTAAAAATAGAAATACCCTATGACCCAGCCATCCCATTACTGGGTATCTATCCTAAGAACCTGATATCAGATATCTCAAGAGTCCGTTGCACCCCTATGTTCATCGCAGCATTATTTACAATAGCCAAGACGTGGAACCAGCCTACATGCCCAGAAACTGATGATTGGATAAAGAAGATGTGGTATATATACACAATGGAATACTACTCAGCCATAAAAAAAGACGAAATTGGCCCATTCACAACAACGTGGATGGACCTCGAGGGCATTATGTTAAGCGAAATAAGTCAGTCAGAGAAAGACGAACTCTATATGACTCCACTCATAGGTGGAAATTAGTATATTGAGAAGGAGAATCTGATCGGTGGTTACCAGGGAAAAGGGGGGGTGGGGGGAGGGTATGGAGGGGGAAGTGGCGTACCCACAACATGACTAACAAAAATGTACAACTGAAATCTCACAAGGTTGTAATCTATCATAACATTAATAAAAAAAAAAAAGAAGAAATAAAAAAATACCTGGAAACAAATGAAAATGATAGCATGCCATACCAACTCATATGGGATACAGCAAAAGCTGTATTAAGAGGAAAATTCATCGCAATACAGGCACATCTTAACAAACAAGAAAAATCCCAAATAAGCAACCTTAAAGCACACCTAACTGAACTAGAGAAAAAAGAACAAATGAAGCCCAAAGTCAGCAGAAGGAGAGAAATAAAAAAAATCAGAGCAGAAATAAATACTATTGAAACGAAAAAGGCAGTAGAAAGGATCAATGAGACAAATGGCTGGTTTTTTGAGAAGATAAATAAAATTGACAAACCACTAGCCAGACTTACAAAGGAAAAAAGGGAGAAAGCTCAAATAAACAAAATCAGAAATGAGCAAGGAGAAATAACAACAGACTCTGCAGAAATACAACAGATTATAAGAGAATACTACAAAAAACTATATGCCAACAGAATGGATAACCTAGAGGAAATGGACAAATTCTTGGACTCCTACAATCTCCCAAAGCTCACTCAAGAAGAGGCAGACAATTTGAACAGACCAATCACAAGGAAAGAGATTGAAACAGCAATCAAAAACATCCCAAAGAATAAAACCCCAGGACCAGATGGCTTTCCTGGGGAATTCTATCAAACTTTCAGAGAGGATTTAATACCTATCCTTTTCAAGCTATTCCAAAAAATTAGGGAAGATGGAACACTTCCTAACACATTCTATGAGGCCAACATCACGCTGATACCAAAACCTGAAAAGGACACCACGAAAAAAGAGAACTATAGGCCATATCACTGGTGAACATAGATGCAAAAATTCTAAACAAAATTTTGGCAACCAGAATTCAGCAATTCATCAAAAGAATCATACATCATGATCAGGTGGGATTCATACCAGGCACACAGGGATGGTTCAACATCCGCAAATCAATCAACGTGATACACCACATCAACAAACTGAGGAATAAAAACCACATGATCATCTCAATAGATGCAGAGAAGGCATTTGACAAGATCCAACAGCCATTTATGATAAAAACTCTGAACAAAATGGGCATAGAAGGAAACTACCTCAACATAATAAAGGCCATGTACGACAAACCCATAGCCAACATCATACTCAATGGGCAAAAACTGAACGCCATCCCCCTGAAAACAGGAATGAGACAAGGATGCCCTCTATCACCACTCTTATTTAACATAGTACTGGAGGTCCTGGCCAGAGCAATCAGGCAAGAAAAAGGAATAAAAGGAATCCAAATAGGGAGGGAAGAAGTGAAACTCTCGCTGTTTGCAGACGACATGATCTTATATATAGAAAACCCCAAAGAATCCATTGGAAAACTGTTAGAAGTAATCAACAACTACAGCAAAGTTGCAGGGTATGAAATCAATTTGCATAAATCAGTAGCATTTCTATACTCCAGTAATGAACCAACAGAAAAAGAACTCAAGAATACAATACCATTCACAATCGCAACAAAAAGAATAAAATACCTTGGGGTAAATTTAACTAAGGAGGTGAAGGACCTATATAATGAAAATTTCAAGGCCTTTCTGAGAGAATTGGATGACGACATAAGGAGATGGAAAGACATTCCATGTTCATGGATTGGAAGAATAAACATAGTTAAAATGTCCGTTCTACCTAAAGCAATCTACAGATTCAATGCCATCCCAATCAGAATCCCAATGACATTCTTTACAGAATTAAAACAAAGAATCCTAAATTCATATGGGGCAACAAAAGACCCCGAATTTCTAAAGCAATCCTGAGAAAAAAGAACAAAACGGGAGGCATCACAATCCCTGACTTCAAAACATACTACAAAGCTACAGTAATCAAAACAGCATGGTACTAGTACAAAAACAGGTGCGCAGATCAATGGAACAGATTTGAAAGCCCAGAAATAAAACCACACATCTATGGACAGCTTATCTTTGACAAAGGAGCTGAGGGCATACAATGGAGAAAAGAAAGTCTTTTCAACAAATGGTGCTGGGAAAACTGGAAAGCCACATGTAAAAGACTGAAAATTGACCATTCTTTTTCACCATTCACCAAAATAAACTCAAAATGGATCAAAGACCTAAAAGTGAGACTTGAAACCGTAAGGCTTCTGGAAGAAAACGTAGGCAGTACACTCTTTGACATCAGTATTAAAAGGATCTTTTTGGACACCATGCCTTCTCAGAGAAGGGAAACAATAGAAAGAATAAGCAAATGGGACTTCAGCAGATTAAAGAGCTTCTTCAAGGCAAATGAAAACAGGATTGAAACAAAAAAACAACCCACTAACTGGGAAAAAATATTTGCAAGTCATATATCTGACAAAGGCTTAATATCCATAATATATAAAGAACTCTCACAACTCAACAACAAAACATCAAACAACCCAATCAAAAAATGGGCTGGAGACATGAACAGACATTTCTCCAAAGAAGATATACAAGTGGCCAATAGGCACATGAAAAGATGCTCATCATCGCTGATCATCAGGGAAATGCAAATCAAAACTACACTAAGATATCACCTTACACCCGTTAGAATGACAAAAATATCTAAAACTAATAGCAACAAATGTTGGAGAGGTTGCGGAGAAAAAGGAACCTTCATACACTGCTGGTGGGAATGCAAACTGGTGCAGCCACTACGGAAAACAGTATGGACATTCCTCAAAAAATTAAAAATAGAACTACCATATGATCCAGCCATCCCAATACTGGGTATTTATCCAAAGAGCTTGAAGTCAGCAATCCCAAAAGTCCTATGCACCCCAATGTTTATTGCAGCACTGTTTACAATAGCCAAGACGTGGAAGCAACCTAAGTGTCCAGCAACAGACGAATGGATAAAAAAGATGTGGTACATATATACAATGGAATACTACTCAGCAGCAAAACAGAACAAAATCATTCCATTTGCAATAACATGGATGGCCCTTGAGAGAATTATGTTAAGTGAAATAAGCCAGCGAGAGAAGGATAATCTGTGTATGACTCCACTCATATGAGGAATTTAAAATTATGGACTAAGAACAGATTAGTGGCTACCAGGGGAAAGGTGGGGTGGGGGGTGGGTACAAAGGGTGAAGTGGTGCACCTACAACATGACTGACAAACATTAATGTACAACAGAAATTTCACAAGATTGTAACCTATCAATAACTCAATAAAAAAAAAAAGTAAAAAAAAAAGTCTAAACCTCTGAACCTTGTCCTAGAAGAGGGGACTCAGAGTAGCTGATGTCTCCAGAGTCCTCTCGTAAGGTACCATCTATCCTGCCCCAAGCCTGGTGTTCCAGATGCAGGCTGTGGAGAACGCAATTCAGCCTATGAAGAAAACTGAGAGTTACCAGCAAGTAAATGTGTTTTCCAGTAAAGACATTGATAGACTCAGGGGAATAATGAAGTCCAACTTGGCTGGGGCACGTTCCTAAAAAGTCTGCAAAAGTAGCAATTATTCAGAAAGAGAAATGAAGGAGGCAATGAAATACAAAAACGAGAGTGCCCAGTGGGAAATTCATTTACTTCACAAGCCCAATGCCTCCAGGGCTCCCATTACTTCTTTATTTTTTCTTGTCTTATAACACTGGCTGGGACCTCCAATACAACTGCTAAATAGAAATGGTAATAAAGGTGTTGGGGCTCAGGGCAGGCTGCCCCAAGATGTGCCAATTGATTCTTTGGAATTAAAGTTACTTGAGAAACAACCAGTGCAGAAAGGGCACTCCGACCTCCTCTGTCCCCATGAAAGCAGTTGTAAGTCTCCCAAGTGAAAACGCGCCCTCCCTGCACCAGGAGGGAGAGAGACATCCTGAGTGCCAGAGATGGGGAATTCGGGGCCAAGGAGGCTGTGATGACAAGCTCTGCTTAGATTCCTCGCTAGTTAAGCACAGAGGCCTAAGTTTCTTTGTATTCTCAATTCTTCACAAATTTATTGTTCTTTGTCTAAAAAGTATAATAGCTGCTTGCCTTGGTGACTCTTAGATCCCATTTCTGTGTGACCTCTATAAGAAAAATTAAATTTGGGGTTTTTCTCCTGTTAATCTGTCTTGTGTGACTTTAATTATTAGACCAGCCAGAAGAACTCCAGAGGAGTGGGGGAGAAATTGCCCCCTCCCCATCAGCAGCATCCTGTCTTATTCCTATCATTAAAGAGAAATGTCCAACATTCCCAATTAAGCATGATATTTATGATTACGTCTTAATAGATACACCTTATCATGGAGGGTTCTAGGACCAAAGCAGAAAAGAAATCCACACCTCACACTCACCAGTATGGCTATAATTAACAAGACAGGAAATAACATGTTTTGGAGAGGACATGGAGAGAAAGGAACTCTCATGCACTGCTGGTGGGAGCACAAACTGGTGCAGCCACTAGGAAAAACAGTATGGAGATTCCTCAAAAAATTAAGAATAGAGCTGCCATATGATCCAGCTATTCCACTGCTGGGTATTTATCCAAAGAACATGAAAACACGAATGCATAAAGACACATGCACCCCTCTGTTCATTGCAGCATTATTTACAATAGCCAAGAATTGGAAGCAAACCAGGTGCCCATCAACGGACGAATGAACAAAGATGTGGTATATATAAACAATGCAATACTACTCAGCCATAAAAAAAGATGACATCTTGCGATTTGTGCAACATTGAAGGACCTTGAGGGTATTACATTAAGCAAAATAAGTCAGAGGGAGAAAGCCAAATGCCACACTATTTCACTTATAAATAGAAGATACAAACAACAAAAAACAACCACATAGATACAGAGATTAGATTGATGGTTACCAGAGGGAACTCAGGAGGGAGAAGGGCGGAAGGGGTGATTAGAAAATGTGTATGGTGATGGAATATAATTGGTCTTTGAGTGGTGAACTTGACGTAGTCTACACAGAAATCGAAATATAATGATGTATGCCTGAAATTTATATAATGTTATAAAGCAATTTTACCACAACAAAAAAGAAAAAGAAGAAATCCAGAGCATCCCAGTTTTGTTAGATATTTTGCTCTAGAAAACACAGGGGAAAATGGGCCATAGCAAAACAAGCTGCTGAGAAAGGTGTCCTGGATGGAACCTTTGCTGTGCTGGGTCCATGAAGAGCCTCTGCATGTGCTCTGGCTGCAGGATAGCTGCATGCTTTCTGCTGCTGACTAGACCTATTTAGGAGGCAGAGGAGGAGGCTCCTGTCCGCTGCAGAGGGATGGGTCCAGATCATTTGAAAGAGTTCCTAACGATCTATGCCTTGATCTTAGAAGGCAGTTCAGACCATGATTTTGCAAATCACAAATTGTTCACGTGGGAATTCCCACAGCTCCTAAGACTGGAAGGAAGTCTCCCCAACCAAGAAGGGAGGGGAATTATTACTGAGACAGTGCCTAAGAGCTTAGGGAAATCAGAATGCCAACCTTCCTGTTGTATGATTGTTGACTGGAGGATTGCTCACACCAGGAAAAAAAACCCACAGTAATCGGGGCGTGCCTGGTGAAGTCCTGGACAGAGGAAAGGACCCTAGAGGGAAGTTCCTGCTGACACCTGCTGTGCCTTGCTCCTCACCTGTGGATGGCAGAGACCCTGCAGGCGGTGAGGACGAAGAGGCCAGAAGGGCTGCGAAGGAAGCCAGGACCTCGGCGCACAGGACAGAAGCCGGCTGGAGGAGAGCACTTTGCGTCGGAACCAGAGTTTCTTACCTGGAGACAGTGGGGGATCTAATCCCAGCACTGCCACTTGCCACATGAGTAAACTCGGTCAAGCTTCTTCACCTCTCTGAACCTCCTCATACGCAACGGAAATAGTGATTACCTGTCTCAGTGGGTTGATACGAGAAATAAATAAGACAAACTATCCCAAAGTCTTGTGCCAACCAAAAAGCAAAATGATCAACAAACAGTGGGCCCATGTCAAAATTCTTGTTTTAATTCATTAATAAGAGAATCGGGAAAGAAGTTTTTTTAGAAACTAGTTTGAAGAATTTTTGAGGATATAGAAAGACAATCAGGAAAGGAACTCCGAAGTAAAATTAAGTTAGATATAAGACTCTTAACTTTCAACAGGGCGATGAAAACCATAACATTTAGGGGTTTAACATCTCTACAGGCTATGAAATCATATTACCCCATCAAGCAGATAGAAACTGTCTACTGGACGCTCCACTGTGACTTGTTAATCAAATACACTGTGCCAACCATATTCCATTTCCTAGAAGTGTCAGACGATGGAAGATTAACAAGTAGCAAGGACTTGATTCTATTCAGACAGATTCTAGCATGAGATAAAAGATTTAAGCCATCACCATTTTGTCTTTTTCCAGGTTTGAGATGATGATTGCCTTTCACACTTCCATTCAGCAGCAGCCCAATAAGTGTTTGTAGCTACCTCTCCCCTCTTCAGCCCATTTGACTTTAGGCTGAATTCTGCACATTAGGAGGCCAGAAGATAGGCTAGTACCTGCACCCAAGCAGAATGGTTCTGGCTGCCAAGTGGAGGGATGTACGGGGAAGTCTTTTCCACTGGCATAAGCTCTTTTCTTTAGCTGCTAAGCACCAATTGCCCAATTCCAGATCCTCTCCTTGTGCTTGAGGACTTTTGTCACAACCATGAGGAACTTGGCTGAAGGCAGGAGCCTTGGGGAGAGAAGCAGCATTTCATACAGGTCCTCTTACAGTCCCCGGAAATCTCAGTGGCCGGATCTGCCTGGTGAGCCAAGGTCTCTTTTGTGGGCTCAAATATTACATGAATTTTCCTGCTAAAGTACTAATTTCTCAACTTCCCACTGCCTTGTTCTTCTTTTGCAGCTGGTGAAATAGGAAACCAAATCAACTTGCTCTGGGCTACAAACCCTGTCTGACTCTGCCCAGGGCTTCCTGTAATAGGCACACTCTTGTTTGTAAATTACAGTCTCGAAGCCTGCTTCCTCCCTCACCTCCGCCTCTTTCTCCAGGCTGCCAGTGCCAGCTGGGCCACCCCACCTATCCAGCTAGCTCAGGTATCAACTGTTGATAGCTCGGGATCAATGCAATTCTTCAAAACCAGTGACCCATCACTGACGGTGAAACTCAAAGGGCACTCTCGGTCACCTTCCTCATGGTCCTTCTGAGGGGGCTCAGAGAAAGCAGACTCATTGGACTTCCAGCTAAAGGCAAACAGAATTAACAGTGGTAAATTTCCCCCCAAAGAATCCATTAACAGCAAGTCCTACAGTGCCTTGTCAAGGAGATTCAAAGGCACTTGGATTTGTTGGCCCCACCCCACCCCAACACACATACATACACATACACACACCACCATGTCACACCATTTGGATAAGTGAGAGGCAAAATCAGGTTGCTCTCTCCTTTTGTGTATTCTCCCATTAAAATCCCTAAATGTTGAGTAAGGCCTGGGATGCAGCTTGGTGAGCCCTGTACACCTTTTCCATCTTTGCCTGGGCCAATTTGGGCCAGCAGCTCACCTTTAAAAATGGCTCTCAGAACTGCATAATCTCCATTTCTGCAATGCAGAGAATGCATTCACGCTCCTGCCTTAGCTGGAAGCACTTGCTTTCAGGGACCGATAAAGCTATCCTTCAGAAAACTGAAAAGGAAGCCATTCTGTCCCCGAGCCTTCCCACTTGCCCAGCAGGAGTCCATCTCTGTGTTTGATGGCAACACTCCTCCATCCCATTTTAGGTCCCAATCCTAATTCTCCACTGGCTGCCAACCATTTTCACTAACATGTTAGCTGACAATAAAACAGCTGGTAATTAAAGCCTTGGTTGGTGAATAAAGATTTAAGCTGTTACCTTTCCCTGCTCGTTTGCATTTTTATGATTAAGGACTACCACAAACAAAAAGCCCATGATCTAAAGTGAGTAATCTTCAGCATGGAAAGCCAGTTAATCTGAATTGCATTTTGTTGGAGGGTAGGAGGGGCTTGCTCCTCCTGAAATCCTGGGGGTGTTGGCCACCCCCTCTTCTCTTTTCAGGCACGAAGCACTTCTGGATTCTCCAAAGAACCCCTCTCCCTCCTCAACCCCCGGAGTTGGGTTCCTCTTCAGCCCAGGCTCCTGGGGTCAGAAGCACACAATCATCCCAGACAGGGTTGAAGGGTCCCTGCTGTGTTGATGCAGCCACTCAGTGCCTCATATGTGCAGAGAGACCCCAAGCCAGCCTCTGTCTCCCAGGGCACAGGGCACCCCCAGTTCACAGAGCAGGAGAGTTAGAAAGGGGTACGGGCAGCAGGAGGAGAAATTGATTTAGTCCTTAAGCAACACACTTCCGCTCAGAGTCCAACCACACACAAAACAACGGTAATAGAAATACTTCCCCTTTCATTAAAACCCAGCAGCTAGGACGAGTGTTCCTAACCTTTCAGGGGTCTTTGGACCATTTTGAGAATCTAATGAAAGCCATAGAGGAATGTGTTTATACACATGCATTCAAAATGATATGTTCAACTTCAGTTCCATTTCAGAGATATATAGAAGATCAAGCGAAGAACCCTGGTTGAGAGATTCTGGTGAGAGCTCCCCATCCCCTTCTTCATTACTAACACCACTGACCCATCACCTAAGTGAGAACAACAGGAAGTTTTCCAAGGCACAGCATGGAAACTCAGATTGGGGGTTGGGTTCTGGTGAGAGATGCCCATTCATCTATCTTCTGGCCTCCCCATTTCACCAGGTCCTTGGACAATCCAGAGTAATGATAGAGAGGTTATTTTAGATAATTCACTCATCACCAGAGCATTCACCCCACAGGACAGCATTGGAGTATCCTGTTCTCTGAGTTGACTTTTATTAATGCATCAGCCTATCTGCCCATTCCTTTATTATTTAATGAGTTTGGGAGTAGAGAGACGAGGAAAGCTTCCAAAACCTCTAAGAAGAAATTACAAGTGTGGGCCACACACACACACACACACACCCCTCTATGTAGTTATCTCCCTAATTTCCCAAGAGTGGCATCTAAGACATTTAGCTGGAAATCAAAGTTTATTTTAGAGAACACTATGAATTTCCCTACGTGTCCCTGTTCCCATATCACCCATTTGGGACAAGTTGGAAAATCATCAGCTACAGTGTCTTGGACTTTTCAGAATCCTTAAGTCCTGGAACCAATGACTCAGGACCGTGAGGCTGGAAGAGACTCGGGAACAGTTTGGGGAGAACACGGGGAGGAAACAGGCAGCAGTGGGCACTGAAGGTTCCCAGAGATGGGGAGTGGGAGACAACACAGGCCTATTTTTCTTCCTTTGGGTTTTCCAATTCTCCCTCCACCCGCCAGGAATCTCATTCCGCCAGAGAAAAGCAGGAGACCAAGAGAGGCCTGAGGTATCAACTACTTTATTGTTCTGCAGGGACAAGTCCAGGGGCCAGCCCCAGGGGCCATAGCTCTGCTACTCCTTGTGGATGTCTTCATGGGCCAAGAGGCCCACCTTGACCACCAGGATGAGGAACTCCTGGAAGTTAACAGCACCATCCTCATTGATGTCCAACTCTTTGAACCAGGCGTCTGCATTCTTTTTCTGTCAAGATTGAGGAGAAAGAGGCCAGAGTGTGAAGATCTCAGGGAGAGCTGAGGCCTGGCTGTCTCCACAGAGCAGCGTGGGGGAGCAGTGACTCAGGGCCTCCTCAGAGCCTGGCAGAGAACCCCAACCACACCAGCCCCTCCTCACCTTCAGGTACTGAGGACACTCTGTCTCTAACAATTTCTTCAAGTCGTCCCTATAGATGGCATGGTAATTCCCTTTAAGCAGGGAGTAGTTGTGGTAGACATCAATGAGGGAGTTGATAGCATTCTCCAGATCCGTCAGCATGATGCCCAAGGAGTTGCCCCACCTGGAAGAGGGAGTACGTGGGGATCCCAGGGTGGGGATGGTGGCTCTGCCCACAGCAGACTGAAGACTAGGGGGATACTCAGAAGGTTCATATCCCAAGTGATGGCTTTGTCCTGGCCTGCACCACCAAATAACTAAACCAGCGATGGTAACGGCTAATGATGGGAATGGGTGGGACAATATAGATACAAGTGTGGGAGGGTTAGGGTCACACACACACACACTCTCAAAGTGCCTGTTAACTCTCCCTATGCCCTCATCTCTGCCCAAGAAGGGCCTTGCCTTGGAAACGACGGTGCCCTCACCCAAAAATGCTAGAGGACTCAGCTCCTTCTTTGTCCTCTCTTTGTCCCTCCCCTCCTCTGGGAGCTCTGGATTTTGGTCCAGACCTCCCTGAGTTTTCTCTCACCATCTCAGAAAAGGCTGTTCCACTCCCCGGCCCTTCCCAGGGGGAGCCTAAAGTATGGGGCAGACAGGGATAATCCCACTTACCAGGTCTCCCCGAAACAGAATTGACAGAGGACATGCACGCCTGAGTGCTGGCTCCGTTTTATAGCAGCTGGGCTTGGCCAGCCCCGGCGCCTCAGACCAGTCAGAGGCAGCTGCCCCCTTCCAGAGTTGCTACAGCTTCTGGTTTCCCAACCAGGTGAATGGGGCAATCACTGCACAGAATGAAAATTTCTGACAGGGGGTATATTGGTGGCGGGGGGTGCGGGGGGGGCATTGAGAGGAAGACAGAAGGCGTCTGCCAGGCAGCAGTGCTCAGCAGGAGAATCCAGGAGGAGGCCATGGTGCAGACTCCTTTTGTGGGCTGCTGGCATCCCCTGGCTTGGCCAAGCAGGATGCCCACTCCTGAGTCCTCCCTCCTGGTGATGATTCTAATCCCATGCATTGTGGCCTGTCTGTGCATCTCTGAAATGGAATTGAAGTTGAATGCAGCATTTTGAGTGTATATATATAAGCACATTCTTCCATGGCTTTTATCAGGTTCACAAAGGATCCAAAGACCTATAAAAGGTTAGGAACACTCGTCCTAGGGGTAGTATTTCTATTATTGTAGTTTTGTGTGTGGTTGGACTCTGAGGGGATGTGTGTTGCTTAAGGATTAAATCAATTTCTCTCCTGCTGCCCATACCCCTTCCTAACTCTCCTGCTCCATGCAGCTGGGGGTGCCCTGTGCCCTGGGAGACAGAGGCTGGCTTGGGGGTCTCTCTGCACATATGAGGCACTGAGTGGCTGCATCAACACAGCAGGAACCCTTCAACCCTGTCTGGGATGATTTTGTGCCTCTGACCCCAGGAGCACAGGCTAAAGAGGAACCCAATCTAGGAGTGTCGGGGCTGAAGTGAGGAGTTCATTGGAGAAGCCAGAAGTGCATCCTGCCCAAGAGGAGTAAAGGAGGTGGCCAATTCCCCCAGGATTTCAATAGGAGCAAGCCCCTCCCACCCTCCAACAAAATGGCACTCAGATTAACTGGCTTTTAACGCTGAAGATTTGTGGAGCATTTCTCTTGTTACAAAGCACTTCACATCCATATACTCTAAGAGCCGCAGAGCACACTTATCAGGAAGGCAGGGCACAGAGCCCACCCAGTCGAAAGACACGGAAGGTGAGGCTCAGAAAGGTGAAGCGGTTCACCCAGATTTCCCAGGGCGGATGTGTAAGAGGCCAGACTGCATCCCAGAGCATCAAGCTCCAGTGCTCTGACAAGAACATGACTCTGCTGAGAAAACTCCACTCTTCCTTTCCTCGGTGCATTCTACAAATATTTACCCTGTGCTTCCCCAGGGCCTAGGCCGTCATTGCCTCCTAGAGGAAGTAAAAGGAGTTAGCCTCTCTTTCCATGATTCTGCAGCCCTTTGGGCTTTATCACACATTAACTTTATAGCTGTGTGCCTTTGGGCCAATTTCTTACCCTCTCTATACCTTAGTTACCTCAATTATTAAGTAGAGATTTAACACAGAGTCTACTTTCAACCTACAGAATGGGAGAAAATATTTGCAGATCATATATCTCATAAAGGGTTAACAGCCAGAATATCTAAAGAACTCCTACAACTCAACAACAAAAAACAAACAACCCCACTGAGAAATGGGCAAAGTACTTGAATAGACATTTCTCCAAAGAAGATATACAAATGGTCAATAAGCACAAGAAAAGATGCTTCACATCGCTAATCATTAGGGAAATGCAAATCAAAACCACAATGAAAAACCACCTCACACCTGTTAGAATGGCTACCATCAAAAAAAAAAAAGCCAGAAAGTAACAAGAGTTGGGGAGGACGTGGAGAAATTGGAACCCTTGTGTACTGCTGGTGGGAATGCAAAATGGTGCAACTGCAATGGAAGACAGTATGGTCGTTCTCCAGAAAACTAAAAATGGAATTACCATATGATTCAGCAATTTCACTTCTGGTATATATCCAAAATAATTGAAAGAAGGGTCTCAAAAAAATATTTGTACATCCATGTTCATTATTCACAATAGCCAAAATGTGGAAGCAACCCAAGCATCCATCCATGGATGAATGGATAAATAAAATGTGGTTTATCCATACAATGGAATATTTTTCAGCCTTTAAGAAGAAAGGAAATTCTGACACATGTTTTAACATGGATGGACCTTGAGGACATTATACTAAATGAGATAAGCCAGTCACAAAAAGACGGATGTTGTATGAATCCACTTACCTAGAGTAGTGTGGGGGATTGGAATTGGCCACGCCAAGATATGTCTCTTTGGCATAAGGATTATTTTGGACTGGTTAATTTTTTTTTTTAAAGATTGGCACCTAGGCTAACAACTGTTGCCAATCTTCCTTTTTTTTTTTTAAGGATTGGCACCTGGGCTAACAACTGTTGCCAGTCTTTTTTTTTTTTTTCTCTTTTCTGCTTTATCTCCCCAAACCCCCCCTGTACACAGTTGCATATCTTAGTTGCAGGTCCTGCTAGTTGTGGGATGTGGGACGCCGCCTCAACGTGGCCTGACGAGCGGTGCCATGTCCGCACCCAGGATCTGAACCTTGGGCCGCCACAGCGGAGCGTGCAAGCTTAACCACTCGGCCACGGAGCCGGCCCCTGGGCTGGTTAATTTTCAAAACTGCAGACATGAGAGGAACTCTGAAAAGTAGAAGTTGCCCTTTGTAAAGAGACATTTACATTTGTAAAGGAAATTTCCATCTGTAAAGGTGTCTCCTTCTCTACACCAGTAAGAAGGGGGATGACCTTACCTCTAGAAACTCTTAGCAATGCGGAAGGCATTATAATAATAATGTTACTCTTGTTTACTGTGCTTTTCTGGTAATCTCCCATAACTGACTCCCCCCACCCCCAACATCCTCCTTTGCCTTTAGCTGAGGATGGTATTTAAGATGAGAACCTCTGCCATTTTCGCGAGTTACTCAGTTTTCCTTAGTCTCTCCCATGTATACAAGTTATAAAGCTTTGTTCAATTTTCTCCTGTTATTCTGTCTCAAGTGAATTTAATTTGTAGCCTAGCCAGCAGAAGGACCTAGAGCCAGTAGAGGAAATGTCTTCCTCCTCTACAGTAGTCAAATTTGTAGAGACAGAAAGTAGAATGGTGGTTGGCAGGCCTAAGGGGAAGGGGGATGGAGGTTGTTATTTAATGGGTTAGAGTTTCAGCTACAAGAGGATAACAGTTCTGGAGATTGGTTGCACAGCAATGTGAATGGACTTAACACGACTGAACTGAACAGTTAAAAATGGTTAAGATGGTCAATTTTATGTGTATTTTGCCACAATTAAAAATTTTTTAAAATGTTTAATGCTTCTGATAAAGATCAAGGCTGCCCCAGGGAGAGAAGCCCGCCGCGTCCTGCCCTACCCACTGATCTAGATCATCCTCAGGAAGCACAGGACGTCCTGGCCTGATCAGACCTGATTCCTATCCAAATTTATAGGACCACCCAATAACCGGACCTCGTCTGCACTGATACCATTTTAACAATTTTTCATGATCTTTCCTTTGTCTTGTAAAGAAGTAATTCACATACCCATGCCTTATAAATTTAGCCCTACCCTCAACCCATCGCAGCTCTTCACTGCCCATGGGTCTGTCCCCGTGCCATTCTCTGAATAAAGGAGCACTACTACTAGACCTTGAGAGTCCAAGAAATCTTTCTTTCAACTCCTTGGCTTGCCAAGCCCACATCACTTCCATCTTAAAAAAAAAAAAACATAAAGAATCTACCTTATAGAGTTGTGAGGATTAATAATATATGCAAAATATTTATGATTTGTGGAAATATGTATTATATTTTAATAAAAAGTTTACATAAAACATATGTAAAGCGCTTAGAGCAGTGCAGTTAGCAAGCACTGAGTGAACAGAAATCGTGATTACTGCCCTGGAAATGTGCCTGGCTCCCCAGCTGGACTGTGAACCCTCAAAGATCCAGACTAGACCATCCACCTCTGTCTCTCCAGGACCCAGCACAGTGCCTGGCAAACACAGTAACAGCAACAACAATCAACTAATAGCTAAGATTCACTGGGCTTCTACCACAGGCCAGGAACCGTTGTAAATGCTTTACTTATATCAGTCGATTTAATTCTCACAATAATCCTATGAGGTATGCACCATGATAATGCTCACTTCACAGATGAGGAAACTGAGACTCACAGAGAGACACAACATTCAATGCATCAAATAACCAAAGTGACTTACGACGTGATGTGACATCATCCACCTCTTTGCCAGTAAAGTCCTCCTCGTGCCTCCTGATCCAGTCCAGGCACCATCTGCTCGAAGTCCATCCCTGACGCTCCTTCCCCTACCCTATCAACGCTGAGTTAATTCCTGTCTCCTCCATGCTACCCAAATCCTTACACATCGCAGCGGTGGCCCTGCTATGTTATGACTCCTCTGTTTATTGTCTGCCTTTTCTTTGGGACCAGGTGCCCCTTTAAAGCAGAAACCACATCACACCCCTAGGACCTCGTACATACTGCGTGCTTAATTAATACTTATTGAGTGGATACGTTAATGCAGAATTGAACGTTTGATCTATTCCTTATCCACTGCAGAAATTCCCTTTATCAAACCCAAATACATGAAATCGTTTTTGGAACAAGGCAGAATATAAATCTATCAAGTAAATGCAATCTAGCTTCCTTGGCAAGAGGTTAGTGAAGCTCTTGACAGGAAAATAGGGAAAATTCTGACATATAAGTTTCAACCAATGATCAAGTGCTTCGTGCACACCTGTTACTCACCAGGTCCTCTCCTGCACGACCCAGGATAATAGCCCCTTACCCCAAGGAGCACATCATACTTTCAAAGTGTTTTTTGCCTCCGTTCACTCATTTGATAACCCTGTGAAGTGGACATTACAGGTACAATTATCCTGTGACAGATGAGGAAACTGAGGCATGGGGAATTACTCAAGGTCCTTCCTATGGGCATGTGTTCTGCTTTGTCTTGATGCTTAGGTGCCAAAAAGCACACATTAGAACAAGCAAGGTGGCTTTCCTGAGACTCTATGTAGGATTTGTTCTCCAACCAGGGATGGAGCTCGTGCTGACCTCTCTCAGTGGGAGTGGTGATGAGGTTGATGGAAACGACAGCTTCCCCAGACCCTGACCCTTCAGGAGACACCTCTCTTGAAGTCACTCCCTTGAGAATGGCCCTGGTGGAGACAGCTCTCTTCTCCAGAAAGTAAGGGAAACAGGCCCCAGATCCAGTGAGGGAAACTTATGGCAGACATGAGCCATGACCTCCTCCAGCATTGTGTGCTTGTCAGTGGAGCATGCTGACCAGCGAGGCCATGAAACATCACCCCCAGAGATGCTCCCCATGAACAGACAGCCCTAGGGGCTCCAGGGGGAGCAAGGGCCAGGTTGAGCTGATCTAGCAGAAGAGGTTGTCAGGAATTGGGTAAGCGCATTGGGAAAAAGGCACAGCCTGTAATCAGACTGATGGACGGACGTGGGGCAACCCAGGGGGAGTGGAACCCGGTCCTGTTTACAGGAAGGAGTTCAATCCCAGGTACATGTGCCAACAGGTCCCATCAGGTCGTGCCCAAGGCTGAGGAAATGAGGATAGAGCAAGCAGAGCCGGTGGAGAAATCCCCCACAGGCAGGGGCAGGAGGAAGGCAAGGAGAACCGGGCTGAGCTGCCCGCTTAGTACACAAAGGCCTGTGGACCCCGCTATGTTTTAGGTGAGACAGGCAGGAAGAATCCTCCCCTGCGTCTGGGGGAAGGGTGACCGGAGTCTCCCGGCCAACTCTCTCCATGTCTGAACATGACCACCAGTAGGAGGCAGCACCGACCTGGGTCAGCAGATTTCCAACCCACAGGCCCTGTTCCTGAGTCCCTTCCTCCAACACTCACTGGACCCCTGGGCACTCGGAGATGACAAGGCGTGGTCCCTGGCTTGGTGGAGGACACAGACAGTAAAACCCAACAACGGGGCAGCAGGACTTGCACCTCCAAAGGGGAAGTTCAGACCCCATGGAGCACGTAGGAAGGTCCAGAGGGAAACAGGTGGGCGCCCAGCTGAGTCCTGAAAGGCAGGCATTGGTGGACTGGCACCCACCTAAGGGAATCGCTGGCAGGCCAGGCCCAGGAAGCAGCAGGGTCAAAATCCTGCTTCAGAGCCTGACTGATCGGAAACCAACGTCGCCCCGCTCAGCCCACAGGGCGCTGCTCCTCTTCTTTGGCACACAGACCCAGTTGGGAGAGGGAACCGAACCAAGTCCCTTAAGTGACTCCCCCCCAATCATTTGCACATGGGAGCCAAGCAGAAAATCGCCCATCATTCTTTTAAAACTCATCACTTCTATCACAATAAGCTCAGGACATGGGTTCCCAGGCCATCCTCAGAGAAGAAACCCACCAAGATGGGTCCCAGCAGGCAAAGGACACATTCCCAGAGAGATTCTGCATAAGATTCCTGGGCTCCCAGGGTGAGAGAGAGAAAAACAAACACCCGAGAGAGAGGACAAGGGGAGGATTCGGATCAGTGAGTCACAAATAGCCCCAAGTTGGAGTAACGCCCACATCCATGATCATTTGTCATTAGTAAAAACCAGACCCAACCCTTCTCCTCTCCAGGAAGCCTTCTCTGATTGGCAGTTCCCAGGTTCCACTCATGGCTCTTCCCCATTACAGGCTGGCTTGTCAGGTTTGCCTTTGTCCCCAACTCTGACTCAGCATGTGTAAAATCCACCTCGCAATCTTCCCTCACACACTGGCCCCCACGACCTCCACCCCATGTCAATCACCAGATCATCTTCCCCACCCATCCTGACCCGTTCCCAGGCCCAGGCCTCTCCACCTTTGCACACTGATTCACGGGCGCTCTCCTCCAGAGCAGGGAGACCATCAAAAGTGGGGTCCATGTCCAGTGTGCCTCTGCCCTCCTGGCTCCTGTCCCGTATGTCTGTGGAATAAAAGAGTGTTGGAAGCATTACTAGTGAGTCCTAGCCTCCTTGTCAGAGAGCAGGCTCCCCAAGAAAAGAGAGTGCTCCTCTTAGACGGAAAGCTGAGGGCAGGGGCTGTCTCCCCTGCCAGACAGGGGATCCTGGAAGCAGGAGCTGTCTCTCGCCCAAAAAGGATGATCTCCATGATCGGACCAAACCTCCACTTTCTGGTACCATAGCAGATGCCCAGATCCACGAACTGAACAGACCCGGAAACATCTACGGTGTTGCTTTATTCTCTTCCCTCACAGCTGTCCTTTCCACAGACGTGTACATGCACGTGCACAGATGTGGGCACACACAGACACGCACAGCAGAGCTCTCCATTCAGCTGCCCGTAGTCAGGTTACACCTGCTCCTCGGGACAGGCTCCCCAGGAGGCTGCCTGTGCTCCCTCTAGTAGAGGCTGTGCTGGGAGCAGTAGTGGGCGCATAGCTGCTGGTGGTACTGCAGGTGGTAGTCCTTCAATAGCTTGCCCAAGATGTAGAGGAACTCATCAAAGCAGATCTGGTTGTCCTTGTTCTTGTCTGCTGCCCGGAACAACTCGGTGATGTAGTGCGGCTCCTTCCGGCCCTGAGGAGCGGGCAGAGGGTCAACCGCCGGCCCAGGCACACAGCCCCCCGGCAGATGGCCAGGCCTCCACCACCTACTGGTGGGAGGATGGGGTGGGGTAATGGTGGCATGGCCCTGCCTGCAAGAGGCTTGCAGGAAACAGCTCATCACTCAAACAGTTAGTGGCCAGGACACCATGGGCTGCAGAATGAGGCTGAAGAGGCAGAGGTGTGGGAGGTACCTCAGCTAAGTGGACCTGGGGCCGTGTGGGCAGACAGAGGGTACAGGCTGGGCACCACTGGCTGGCTGTCTGTCTGTCTACGGTTGCTGAGCAGGGCTGAGGCGCCTGGCACCTCCTGACACAATTCATGTCTGTCCACGTCAGTGGCTGTTTAAGCCTGTCTTTCCAGCTGAACTGCAAGCCACCTCTCCCACACCCCGTGGGGACAGCTTAGCCCAGGGTCTTTGAGATGGAAGGCTGTGCCTTCAGCATTCAGAGGGGGAGTTCCCTGGGGCCAAGCCCACCCGTCCCTCATGTCTGCATCTCCAGCACTATTGTGAGGCCTGCACTAAATAGGCTCTATTATTGGTGATCAGCAGTTACTTGTGGCACTCTGCCTGTGTCACCTATAGAAAGTGCAGAATGAGGAAAAAGACAAAGCCATGGGCCCTGGAGCTGTCCAAGATGTTCCAGGGCAGGTGGCCCTGAGGGCTGAGGACTGGGCATGGTATAGGCGAAGAAAGGAGCATTTGAGGTGGGAGGGACAGCAGGAAGGAAGTCAGGGGTCACAGCACAGCGAGGGGAGTAGACAGGTGAGGAGGGGAGGGAGCGCTCCCTGGGCAGTGGCAAGGAAGCAGGTTGCAGCAGGATTCAGCCAGCGGGCTGAGGGGCCCAGTGTGGAGCCGGCAGAGAGCCTCAGGGGAAGGAAGTCCTCGCATCTGCAAGCAGCTGTGAGCCTGGACAGCAGTGGCCATCCCAGCAGGCAGATTGGCACCCTCTGTCCCCCCACCACCCTGCCATGATCCTCCTATAATCTTATCTCCTCAAAAGCTAGCTGAGCTGAGAAACGGGAGGCTACCTGCCCTGGGAAGGCTCACCTCAGGCCCCCCAGGCTGGTATCTGTCCGCTCTGTGCCCAGGTATCTGTCCCTGTATCCCGGTGGGCCGTGAGCCCCCAAGTGGCAGACCCGGGGTGCCCTTGCATAGCCCCACAATATAGGCAATTGGCCATGGAGAGGAAAAGATTTCTCTAGAAACAGAGGCCTAACCACAATCACCCTAGTCCCCCCTCTGTGACCCTCAGGGCCACGCTCTGGTAAACTGAAGGCGAGACTGTCTCCTCTGATGTTTCCCACAGGGAGGCAAGGGGGATGCGAAGTGACCAAAGGAGGCGCTTCTCCTGGGAGGCAGCAGCCTTGAGTCGGGGCAGAGACCTGCAGTCCTCTGGAGACGACAGTGCAGAGACCCCTGGGGCACGGCACCGAGGGCAGAGGGCAGTGCCCCACAGACATTCCTGCCAGCCCTGCTGTCCCCCAGCAGCACAGTGTCACAGGGCTGGGCGTGATGACAGAGAAGATGCGCACCTGAGGAGGGTGTCTGGGCCCGGCCTGAATTCCAGGGCTGGCCCCCAGGCTGGGCTGAGAGACCCTGCTAACAAGAGGTGGGAGGGGAAGCTACACTTCTACCCCCACAGCAGTCCAAAGTCTCTCCCCCAGGCATGGGCACATGGGAAGGCTTACACTAGACCCCAGGAGAAGGGGCTGGCGTGCAAAGGGCAGTCAGGGGGCAGGGTGCCCACTGAGGGGACCTACAGGCAGAGGGAAGAATTAGGACCTGTTCCCTCAGGAAGGGACAGGCAGAGGAATAAACAGGTTTGGGATTAGGACTGAGTTTCGGGGATGAGCTGTGTTTGGGCTGGAGCGGGGCCAGGCAGGGAGCTTCAGGAGAGCAAAGGAGGGGAAATGAAGCGGCCAGGCCCGTCCTCCCTCTGGCCACAGATCCTGCCCTCCACACTCCCTCACTTGCCCTCCCATAGTGGACATTCTCTTGGGAGATGGCTCCATTTCCTACACCTTCACCACTCACTTCCAACCCACAACCAACCCTACCCCCGTCCCCTGGGCCCCTCTTCATCCCCACCTGACCACAGACCCCACGCACCAAGCTCTCCATGAAGCGGGGGACATTGTCCATGAGCAGGGCCTTCAGCTCCTCCAGGGACAGAGTCTCCACGTCCCCTTCCCGGGCCGCGTACTGGTGGTAGCAGTGGATGATTTGGAAGAGGGATTCCTCTGCTGGCGTGTCAGTCATGGCAGCCGGGGACAGGGGGCAACTCTGGAGATCCAGGGGTGGAGCAGCTGGGGACAGTGGGGAATCTGGGAAGAGGCAGTGACACCTCATCTGGGTCAGCCCACTTCAGGACAGGCGCTTTCTCCAAGAATCTTCTGCCCTATCGTCCCTGCCCATCTTCCTGCACCTTCCCTCAGGGCCCCTCCCTGAGCTCTGTCTGACCCCTTACAAGTGGGGCTCAGAGTCCCTGGCCTGCAGGAGACTTTGCTGCAAACTCTCAGGACCGAGCTCTGTCCCCCCCTGAGACTTTGGCTTCCTGATGACAGGAGCTGTGTTCTCCACCTCCCGGCCCTGCCCTCAGCTTAGGAGTCACCCGAAGTCTCTTCGAAGCAAGACACTGTTTTCCAATGGAAAATTTTTTAAACCACTTGAGAAGGAAATATCTCCACAACCACAGACTATTTTATACCACAAAATATTAAAATAATTATACCACCCAGAACCCCCAGCCCTGCTCAAGTGTTGTTGCTGTTTTCCTTTCTCAGTTCAATGTACAGACCACACATGGGTCTCTGTCTTTGTCCCCACCACTCCCTGGGCACGTGACCCTCTCTGAAGGAGTCTACATGCCATCCACACAGCCCCTTGGGCGCTGAGTTTCCATGTCCCTCCCAGAGCTTCTGTGTGTTGGGCTGGTCAGTGCTGGGGAAGCCAGGGGCACCCACAGCCTCTCCTGGTCGCCCTGCAGCACCCATCCAGCGCTCTGCACACAGGGGAAGGACTGTTGCCCGCGACCTTCCACTCCCCACTTCCCACAGAGATGAGATCCCTGTTTTCAGGAGGCAGGGTTACCCTCCGGGTCAGCAGCCCTCCCTGGACTCTGTGCAGACACGAGTCATAGGGAACGCCCACCCCTACAACTCTCTTGGAAGAGATGCTGACCTGTCGCTGTTGGGGCGAAGCTGCTCCGAATCCACAGTCCTGGCCTGTGGTTTATCTTAGAGGTTCTCTGTGCTCAGGCAGGAGGCAGTGTGTGACTCAGGCAGGGGCCCCACCACCAAGTCTCACATCCTGCCCATCCTCGGTGCCTCCAATTACGGCAGCCAGTGTTGTGACTCTTCACAGGTTCTTCAGCAGCTTGACGGAGCCTTCACTGCATTCCTGAGATGACAACACATGACACGTGCTTCCTACAATTAACTCAGCTGGTTTCAGGGACCCACCTTCCCTCAGAGCTTGACCAGAAGCGTCTCAGGACATAGAAGCTAATGCTATTCATCTCCCTGCCTCAGCGTTCATCCTCCTAGCTCCAGGGCTTGGGTGGAGTCAATCACACAACTTAAATACATCCTCCTTGGATGTCCCTCCTCAATGAGTGAGCCCCCAACTCCACAGTCATGGAGCACATTCATTCATCCCACAAATATTTCTTGAGTCTCTACAGTGTGCCAGGTCCTCTCTAGGCAAGGTGAGTAAGACACAAGGCCTGCTCAGGGTGGGGACGAGTGGAGGGGACAGAGTCACACACTGGCAGGATGCACTCTGAACATCACTAACTTAGTGACACGAACAGGGTGCCTTGGGCACCCAGGAAGGAACACCTTCTCCCTGGGACATCTTCTTCCTTAGGGAGCTACCATTTGTGTTGGGATTTGAAGAAAAGATTTAGCTGCAAGGAGAAGCATGGAGAACTGGGCCCTCCAGACAGAGGAAAGAGCCTGGGCAAAGGCTTGGGGTTATGGACGAGAGCGGCCTGCTCCGGGGAGGAGGTCCGCAGGGCACATCATGAGCCGTTAGAAGAAACAAGGCTGGAGAGACAGGAGGAGACAAAACGTGAAGGGCCCTGTGTGCCAAGCTAGCGCTGCAGCTTTATCCTGTGCACAGAAAGAAGCTAATAGGGGATTTTTAAATTGGTTGGGTGATGGTTGGGAGGTGAGAGAAGTAGTAGGAGCAACTTTGTTATGAGGAAATAACCGACCCCGGTGTGGAAATGACCCTACTCTAAGGGGCCCAGATTTGTAGGCTTGGCCTCCATACAGGCACCAGCTGGGCCCTTGAGTGACAGGTTAACTGCCTACCCCCATCTCAAGCCTTCTCCCAGCCAGCCCCTTCTACCTCCCCCCACCCCACCCATGCATCTCCCCAGGAGGGTCCACAAGGCTGTGAGAAAGACTCCCAGAAGGGGGCGCCAAAGGACAGGTCATTGAACCAGGGATTCCGTCTACTCATCCCTGAAGATTTGAGAAGAGAAACACTTGAGGCAAAATTTTTTCCACTTTGCAGGGTGAACCTTCATCTACCCAACATCATGATTTCCTCAGCAAATAGTGGTTCATCAATACACTTGTATGTCTCTAAAATAAATCAGGGCTCAATTTTCTAAAGGGGAAAACAATTTGGCAATGCCAAGCTAAAGTCACAGAGAATTTCATTGAATACCTTTGATTCAGCCATTATCTCCTGGGAATTTATCCCAATAAAGTAATTAAACAGAATTTGTTTTGTTTTGTTTTTTGTGAGGAAGATTGGCCCTGAGCTAACATCTGTGCCAATCCTCCTCCATTTATGTGAGATGCCACCACAGTCTGGCTTGACAAGCAGCGCCAAGTCTGCCTGCAAACCCTGGACCGCTGAAGCAGAGCATGGGGACCCAACAACTACGCCACAGGGCTGGCCCCTAAACAGATTTTTAAAAGTGACAATAGGAAAATGTTCACCACTGCAGCATCTATAGCCAAGAAACAAAAATAAAAATTAAAACCTTGAAACCACCTAATTAACAAATTCAGTACGCCAATGTGTCCTTGGACAATCACTGGATAATAATTCATCCCTCAAAAGGCATTCCATGTTTGACCTAGAGCTTGTTGGGGTGGGGGTCATATTGTACCCCTTTTTTCCCCACTTTTTGTTCACTCTGGGACAAAAACGACTCCCCACACGGTCCCAATGCACAGTGACAATCTCCTCCCACAGCTGTACTGTAACTGCCTTTTCACTTAGTGCTCGGCTGTGGACATCTCACACTCAATCAATGCTAGTCTGATTCTTAATGAGTGCGTAGCAATCACTTGTTTGCATGTATCAAACTTTGTTTTATTAATCCATTATTGGTAGACATTTAAATTACTTTAAGTTCGTACATTGTAACCAACTCTTCTTTAATGTTGATATTTCTTCAGAACCTTGCCATGTGTGCTAGGTGCTGGGATAAGGGGGAGAAAAATGCATTGACACCCCCTTCCCCTGCCTGAGCCGCCACCGTGCACCACCCCCTCCCCCTCGCCAGAGCTGCCACCCACCTCCTATAACCACATACAAGCCCTGAAAGCCCAGCTCCACAGCCACCTCGCACACACCTGCACCCTAACACACGTGTCACCGCTGCAGCAAGCGCACCTATGTGCCAGACCCAGGAGGATCCCCTCAGCCATGACTGCCTGCTGGAGGGGAAAGGAGAACAGGAGGAGCCCAGTAGCCCTCACCACCCTAATATAAAAGTCAATAGACACCCTTACCGTGTTACGGTCATCCGTATGTGTCCAAATATTTACCTTTACCTGAGAGATTTATGCTTCCCCATGTTTTCACATTGCTGTTTAGTGAGTTTTCAGTTCAATTTGAAGAACTCACTTAAGCATTTCTTGTAAGGCAGGTCTAGTGGTGACAACGTCCATTGGGTTTGTTTGTCTGGGAAAATAAAAAAGAAAAGCCAGTGACCTAATGGCTTCATGAATGAATTCTACCAAACATTCAAAGAAGAATTAATACCAATGCTTCTTAAACTCTTTCAAAAAATAGAAGAAAGAACACTTCCAAACTCATTTTATGAGGCCAATATCACCCTGACACCAAAACCAGGGAAAGACACTACAAAAGAAGAAAACTACAGGCCAATATCCCTGATGAACAAATATGCAAAAATCTTTAATAAAATCCTAGCAAACTGAATTCAATAGCACATTAAAAGGATCATGCACCATGACTAAGCGGATTTATCCCAGGGATGAAAGGATGGTTCAACATATACAAATCAATCAAGGTGATATAACATGTTAACAAAATGAAAAGAAAAGAAACCACAGGAGTATCTCAATAGATGCAGAAAAGGCATGTGACAAAGTTCAATACCCATTCGTGATTAAAACTCTCAACAAAAATAGTTACAGAGGATCTTAACATAATAAAGGTCATATATGAAAAGCTCACAGGTAACTTCATAATCAATGGGAAAAAACTGAAAGCTTTCCCTCAAAGATCTGGCACAAAGATGCCTACTCTTGCCACTTCTTTTTAACACAGTACTGGAAGTCTTAGCTAGAGAAATTAAACAAGAAAAAGAAATGAAGGGTGTCCAAATAGGAAAGGAAGAAATAAAATTCTCTCTGTTTGCAGATGACATGATCACATACATAGAAAACCCTAAAGACTAAACAACAACAAAAAAATCTGTTGTAAGTAATAAACGAATTCAGTAAAGTTGCAGGATACAAAATAAGCATAGAAAATTATTTCTATATACAAACAACAAACTATCCAAAAAGGAAATTAAGAAAACAATTTCATTCACAATAGCAACAAAAAGAATAAAATACTTAGGAAATAAATTAACCAAAGAGGTAAACGACCTGTACACTGAAAATAACAAAAACATTGATGAAGGAAATTTAAAAAGACACAGATAAATGGAAAGACAACCTATGTTCATGGATTGGAAGAATTAATATTGTTAAAATGTCCATACTACCCAAAGTCATCTACAGATTCAATGCAACCCCTATCAAAATCGAAACGGAATTTTTTATAGAAATAGAAAAACAACCTTAAAATTTATAGAATCACAAAAGACCCTGAACAGCCAATGTAGCCTTGGGCAAGAAGAACAAGGATAGAGGTATCACATTTGCTGATTTCCAAATTCATTTCAAAACTGCAGTAATCATAACAGTAAGGTACTGGCATAAAAACAGACATACAGACCAATGAAGCAGAATAGAGAGCCAAGAAACAAATCCATACTTATAAGGCCAAATGATCTTCAGCAAAGGTGCCAAGAACACAAAATGAGAAAAGGATAGTCTCTTCGATAAATGGTGTTGGGAAAACTGGATATCCACAGGCAGAAGAATGATATTGGACCCTGATCTCACATCATGTACAGAAATCAACTCAAAATGGATTAAAGACCTGAAACCATAAAACTACTAGAATGAAAACATAGGGGGAAAACTTCTCAACATTGGTCTGATCAATGATTTTTTAGACATGGACACCAAAATCACAGGTAACAAAAGCAAAAATAGACAAATGGGATTACATTAAATTAAAAAGCTTCTGCACAGCAATGGAAACAATCAATAGAATGAAAAGGCAACAAACAGAATGGGAGAAAATACTTGGAACCATACATTTGATAAGGAGTTAATACCCAAGATATATAAGTAACTCATACAACTCAATTGCAAAAAAAATTAAAATGGGCAAGAATCTCAATAGACATTTCTCAAAAGAAGACATACAAATGGTCAACAGGTATATGAAAAAGTGTTCACCGTCACTAATCACCAAGGAAGTGAAAATCAAAGCACAATGAGCTATCACCTCATACCTGTTAGAATGGCTATTTTCAGAAAAGACAAAAGATAAGTGTTGGTGAGATTGTGGAGAAAAGGGAACCCTTGTGCACCATTGGTAGGAATTTAAATTGGTACAGGTGTTATGAAAAAGAGCATGGAGGTTCCTCAAAAAATTAAAAATAGAACAACTTTATGATCTAGCAATCCCACTCCTGGATATATATCCAAAGGAAGTGAAATCAGGATCTCAAAGAGATACCTGCACTCCCATGTTCATTTTAGCATTATTCATAATAGCCAAGATACGGAAACAACTTAAATGTCCATTGACAGGTGAATGGATAAAGAAAATGAGCTGTGCATATACAATAGAATATTATTCAACCATAAAAAAGAAGGAAACCCGCCATTTTCAACAACATGGATGAACCTGGAGGACATTATGCTAAGTGAAATAACCAGACACAGAAAGACAAATGCTGCATAATCTCACCAAATGTGGAATCCAAAGAAGCTGAACTCACAGAAACAGAGTAGACAGGTGGTTACCAAGGGCTGGGGGAGGGGGAGAGGGGGAGATGCTGGCCAATGGATACAGAGATTCAATTATGCAAAATGAATAAATTCTGAAGATCTAATGTACAACAATGTGGCCATAGTTAAGTATACTGTAATGTATACTTGAAATTTGCTAAGAGGGTAAATCGTAAGTGTTCTCACCAAATAAAAAAATGTAACTATCTGAGATGATTAATATGTTAATTAGCTTGATTGTGCTGATTATTTCACAATGTCTTATGTATATCAAATCATTAAATTGTACACCTTAAGTAGATATAATTTTAATTGTCAAATATTCCTCAATAAAAAATAAGTAAATTAACATTCTGCCTTCTAGAAGCTCCTAGTCTGAAGGTGGAGACAGACACCTAGACAAAACTTCAAGGTAGTGTACTTAGAAAAGAACTGCAAGCTTGATGCCAAACACACATCCCTATCTTGGCCAGAACACCTTCTCAGCCTTCACGTCTTTCCAACTGTGAAGACGAGTCATTGAAAGCGACATCTTGTGGCAGCCAGAAGCCACTGCCTCAAAGGACTCGCGCTCTCCGTTAGCTTAAGACAACACACCTCCCAATTGGCCCCGAAGCCCCTAGGGTTTTACACAACTCAAGGATAGGTAAAGACCTAAGAGAATATTAGATTTCTGGCCGGTGCAGGGCGAGGGTAGATTCAAGCAATCACTTTAAAAAGTGAAGAAATATGGCCAAAGATGATGAATCAGGTTATACTAGTTAAATATTGAGGCTCCATTTGAGATTTTTACCAGTTCTCGTCAGTGTATATCTACTTTCCATCTTGCAGACCTACTTTATCTTTATAATTAGAGCAGACTGAGAGCATAGGCCATGGCATCAGTGGTAACTGACTCAGGTGATAGGCTATGCTTGAAGGGGGATTACTGGATGCTTTAGAATCCTTAGTGGGAAGGTTGGGGATAAAGAGAAAGGAAATGTGATATTACTGCATTTTCTGGGCAACTTAATTTTTTGCCATGTAGAAAACTAGAATAGTATCAGAGTGTGGGGAGTGCCTGGGCTGC
Source organism: Equus przewalskii (assembly GCF_037783145.1). NCBI lineage: Eukaryota > Metazoa > Chordata > Mammalia > Perissodactyla > Equidae > Equus > Equus przewalskii. The sequence goes on along the minus strand of NW_027228747.1, from coordinate 1,641,844 downwards.
TGTAGGATCGGGAGGCTGCAGAGACTGAGAAAATAACTGAAAGTATAAAGTAACTAAAGAGTGCTTCCTCTGTGCTGAGCACTGCCCCATGGACTCCCCATCCGTCCATTCATCTCATCTTCACAACAACTGCTGATAAGGAGCACAAGGAACCACAGGTGAAGGAACCTGCCCCAGGTGACTCAGCTGGTAAATGCAGAGCCATGATTCAAACCCAGGCCAGCTAGCTCAACCATGCCTGGTTTTCGGGTTTTGGTTTTTGTGTTTTTTTAACAGCTTCATTGAGATAACATTGACATATAAAAATTGTATATATTTAAGGGGTACAAATTGATGTTTTGATATACGTATACATTGTGAAATGATCACCACAATCAAGCTAATTAACATACCCATCACCTCAGATAGTTACCACTGTGTGTGTGCGTGTTGAGATTTAAAGATCTATCCTCTCAACAGATTACAAGTACACAATACACGATTGTTAACTGTCATCACCATGTTGTACATTGACCGCGACATTATCCTGCTTCTGAGTAACAGGGGATCCAGCCAGGGGCAGAGTCCTGCAGTTAGAGAAAAGAGTTGATGCAAATGCACTCAGGTGGGAGACAGCCTGATGGGTTCAAGGGACCGACGGGAGAGCTGGATTAATGTAAATGGAGAGCAGAGAGAGAGATCGGAGGTGAGGTCTGAGAGGTAGACAGAGGCCAGACCGAAGAGGACTTTGCAAATTTGGAGATTACCCTAAACAAATCCGGAGCCACTGCAAGATACGCCTTGTTCATGGACAAGAAGACTCTGCTATCGTAAAGCTGTGGATTCTCCCAAAAGTGAGCTATAGATTCAGTGCAATGCCTATCAAAATCCTAGCCAGGATTTTTGTAGAAATTGACAACTAATTCTAAAAAGTATAGGGAAATTCAAAAGGTAAAGGATAGCCAAGACAATTATGAAGAAGAAAAGAGTTGGAAGATTGACACTATTAGATGTTAAGTTTTCTTGTAATACCCACCGCAACTAAGACACTGAGGAATGGTTCAAGGGTCATCAAACAGACCAACAGAACTAAATGGAGAACAGAGAAAAAGACAGCTGCCTATAGGGTACGTTCTCCTGCTGAGCAGCAGGAAAAGCACAAGCTTTTCCATAAATTTTACTGGATCAATTGGATATTCACATTTAAAAAATGAAACTTAACCTCACAAGTAGACAAGTCCACTCCAAGTGGACTGTAGGTCTAAATGCGGAAAGTAAAGGAATAAAGCTTCTATAACATAAGACAATATATTCAAGGCCTCAGGGCAGGCAAAGATTTCTTAAGCAGGACAAAAGGAAAACTAATCACACGGGGGGTCACCGAGTGGCGAGCGAGGCTCAGGAGCAGCCAGCAGGTATGTCCGTAACCCCTGAGTCCCTCAGTGAGCCCAGGTTCTCCAGGGCCACACCACTGCCCCCAGCACCCTCCCCCTCTGGGGGCCTCTCCCTGCTCCAGAGGCAACCACACCCCACTGACAAAGATAACCAAGTAGTCAAGAAAATAGTCTTTCTTCAGACTTTTCCTCTCTGACTGATTCAGTCTCCTCTTTGAGGCATTTGTGAAATAGGGTGACCAGGTCCGTGGTGGCCTCCTCAGACACTGCCGCTCGCCTCTGCTGTCAACAGGCTGTGATTGACAGAGCAACAACTTGGGTTTATTTTCCAAATGGAGAGTCTGTAGGAGAGAAGAATGAAATATGATGGCTGTGGAGGGGATGAAAATGGAGTTAAAATGGACAAAAAGGACTTTTCCTTGATCCAGATGACTTGCTAGGAAGCTCCCTGAGGAGGAGCAGGGGGTGGGGTGAGGGGTGAGGGCCTAGGACTGTGAGCCCAGGAGAAGATGTGCTGGCTGTGGAAGGGAGGTGGGAGGCTGGACCGGGCTGTGGGGTTGAGAACTGCTGGTTCTGCATCCAAAGTGCTGGGGGTATGGGGCTGAGGAGAGGCCATAGAAACAGGAGGGACCAGAACCTACCAATCATTACTCACCTTCCTCTACCACCACCCACCCTGGGCATCCAATCACCGACTAAGCCAGGGCACTCAAGTCTGGGGTCCTAATGGATGACTCAGTGCTGGTCAGAACAGAACCAGAATCCTGGGGGGCCTCAGCTCCCCAGCAGGGGCTGCTATTGAGGGTAGGGTCATATCCGAAGCTCCGTAATGAAAAGGACAGGCTCCAGGGGCATGGCTGAGACAGATCCGCCCAGACCTCCCTATGAAAACGTCACTGCACTGTGTGCTTTTAACAGCAAGTAGAGGCAGAGGGGCCGGCCATTCACTCCTATCCCTGGATACAAAGTTTCAAGATGGAAGAAAGAAAGAGAAAGAGCCATTGGTTGGAGAGCAGCGCCTCCGGTTTCTGCAGAATGTATTTGCATCTGGGCTGTGTTGGTGGATGAGTTGAATGCGAACCGGCCTTGGACAGAACTTTGTAATCAGCCCCAGGAAAAGCAGCTAGAGGATGAGACAGCTGGCCTCTGGCTGGGGACTTAAATCAAAGATTAGAATCAATCAGTCTTTACTGTATCCCATGTACCCCCACCCCTGTCCACCAGAGTCAATGGTTCAGGGGTCTGTGAGCATCGGAGCTTTGAGATAATAGAAAACACCTATTGGTCTCTGCGCCAGATTCCTGACACAAGGCTCCTTAAACCCTTGTGACTTCCTGGATGACAAGAGACAGAAGTTGTAGATAACTTGGGGACCTACTAATTGCAGCTGGCTTCTGAAGTAGGGCGGGCAGTCTGGTAGGACTGAGCCCTTAACCTCATCTCCACGTAGATGGCGTCAGAATTGAGTTAAATTGTAGGACACCCAGCTGGTGTCACAGAGAATTGCTAGTTGTGCGAAAAATCCCACATATTTGGTGACCAGAAGTGTCAGATGTGAAGTGTTCTGTATGAGCACAAAGGAGACTCACAGGGAAGAAACACACAGAAGGGAAGAGCTGGGTTTTTCCCTGCTCAGGAGGGAGAACTGTGGGTTTGCCAATTTAGGACCTCGCCTGAGAAGGATGAGCGAATGGCCAGACTGCTAGCTAGCCACAAGTGGTAGTGCTCTGGCCACATCTCAATCGGAGGCCTTCACCACTTCCATGTAGCCACCCCAGTCATCCCTGGGACTCATTCATCAGCCAGCCCTGTCTGTGGGCCCCGAGGCTATGTTTACCCAACACTGCAGTCAGCCCAGAAATACCTAAACCATCCTGAGCAGCAGAGCCTGCTGAGAGACTGCCTGCATTGCCCAACCCGCGGCCCCGCCCAAGGAGAGGGGACTTACGTCTCAATGCCCAGGACCCCTGAACTGGGACAGGAAGCCAGCACTGGTGAGGGGCACAAGATGAAGGTCCCTCTTTAAAAAAGATGTAACAGCTTTATTTAATTCACCCACCCTATAACTCACCCACGTAAAGGATAGTCATTTTTAGTATATACACAGAGTTATGCAACCATCACCACAATTAATTTTTTAACATTTCCATCACTCCAAAAAGAACCCCATACCCACCAGCAGTCACTCCTCCCAACTCTCCCCTTTCACCGTAGGCACCACTAATCTACTTCCTGTCTTCATAGATCTACCTATTCTAGACATTTCATGTAAGTGGAATCATTCAATATATGGCCTTTTGTCACTCCCTTCTTTCACTCGGCATACTATTGGTGATAATTCGACACTCACGATGCTTTTCTCTATTAACTTTCACTTTTTCATTTTCCCAAAATCACGCAATGCTTCTTCTGGTTATGATTTTTAGTTGGGCTTAGGTTAAGATACTTCTCCGATGTTGCAGCAGAGATAAATATTTTATTTTCATTGTAGTTTACCTTAAATATCAGGAAGAATCAATAAAATAAACTTTGACTTTAAAATCCAAAAAATAAATAAGTAAAATAAAAACTTAACCATTTTCATTTTTTCCTGTTTCTGTCAACTCTTGCTTAACAGCTGCATTCCCAAAATACAATTTTACACAAAGCTCCGGGGTAGGCACTGGGGAGTGAGTGGAATACAAATAAATAAGGAAATTCCTCTGCCCTTCAGAAGCTTTCGGCGAAGACCAGAAGACACACACCTGTGAAAAAAGGGCAAGATTGGGGCCCGATGTGGGACCCCAGTGCAGCCTAAAGAATGGCGAGAGCCAGCAAGGGCAGCCCAGCAACCACAGAGAAACTTCCTATGGCCACTGTGATGAGCGCTCGGTAGCGCCGCCGTGTGGAAGCTGGGGAAACAGAAAACCAAATTTCCACGCTCAAGGCCAGAGTCTCTAAGTGGGTCTGTGACTGGGACGGCCAGAATGGGAACAACTCTGCTCATAAATCAGAATCACAAAGCCCCCCTTGGCCAGGGACTCTTCTTGGAATGCCCCCCACCACTTTCTCCAACTTCCTAGTTTCAGCCAAGATGCCCCAGCTTTACCTTGACGAGACTGGGTGAGATCAGGAATGATCTTTGAAAATTTGAGTGGGTTCTCCACAGACAATGTCCCAAATCTGAGCGGGTGAACTCTCCAGGGCACTCCTGGGTCACCTCCCAACACTGTGTATGTGGCCTCAGAGAAAGCTAATTCCTTTGGTTATCAGGCTCACAGAATTAATAACAGTAAATCCTCCCAACAAACCCATTCCAGACGGGATGGGAAAGCTTTCCAGGGTGGGACCACAGGCTCTGGGCTGCGTTCGAGTCTTGTCATCCTGCAGCGTGGATAGCTGAGTGGCAGAATCGCGCCCTAATACTCTCCAGTGAATGCCCTGGAACTCTCGCCCGCTCCCCTGCCCCTCCCTGCTGCTTGAGGCCAGATGTGCAGCCGGCCACAACCCTGAGTGACCACAAACAGAATGATCCCCTAGCTCTGAACATCACCTGCTGTTCCCCTCTGCTCTGCCTTTTTCACCTCTGCCTCTCCCTGTGTGTCAGCTCCTGGCAATGCTCCAAGGCCTGTTCAAAGGATGTCCCCCAACTAAGCTCTCCCTGATTCTCCTACCTGTCCAGTGATTTCTCCCTCCTCACACTTTGTTTGAGCCTTTCTGAAGGCACCTCACTTGCTAGTTCAACCAACCTTCATGGATTCTCATCCAGCACTGGGCACTGGGGCCACAAGCATGAGGGAGGTTCACCCAGATCTCAAGAGGTGGCCAGGCGAGAGCCATGGCAAACCGTGCGTGTGACTGGGGCTGTGACCAACATGTGCAAGGACATGGGTGATGATGACTCTGCAAGGAGAAGGCTTCACAGAGGAAGTGACATATCTAAGACATCACTCTCTGCCACACACACACACACACACACATGCTCACCCAGAACAGAGTCGGCACTCAAAATGTAAATAATATATAAATATAAATATATGAATAAACAAACAAAAAAGAACAAATTACTTTTTGTTTTCGTCCCCTACCAAGTTGGAATCTCCTAGAGAGCCAGGACTGTGTGGCTCCTCCTCAGGTTGGGGAAAGGGGAAGTTCTGCGAGAAGACAGGGAAGGGAAGACATCAACCACCGGTTCCAGGTTCACTGTCACTGGGTGTGAGCTCTCCTGCTGTGAGAGGATAGGTGGGGAAGCTGGTTGGGGGGATGTGATGGGTGGAGAAAACAGGCTCCATCCTAAGGAGACATCAGGCCAGCTCTGTGGAGCCCCAGGGAGCCTGAGGGGCTGCTCACCGTGTGAACCTGGAACTCTCCTGTGTCACACAAGGAAATTCGGGAAGGGGGTGGCAGGAAAACAGTCAGCATCAGAGATTCATCAGCCCCTTTCCTCACCATGCCCCCGAGACTTCTCTGACACCCCCATCCTGTTTCCCACACCTGGACCAGCCTTTCTGCAACAGGTTGGGGCACAGCACAGCCTGGGGCATTGCCACCGACTCCGAGGCAGACTGGGGTAGACAAAGGAGGAAGGTCATTGAAGACTTTATAGGATGTCAACAGTCATGGGGCTGGTAAGGAACTTTGCCCAATCTACTGCCTGGAGGAGCATGCCGCAGCAGTCACCACCACTAGGTTCTAGGTCATAAACCCAGACAGCAGGGCCCTGATGGTCCCAGGCGCCCCCTGGGACTGCCAGGACAAGTTGAAGAGTGTGGGGTTATAGTCAGGACTCAGGGTTCTGACTCCATGTCTCCTCTCACAGCAGGTGACATGCTGAGCCCACTACCCTCCCTATGCTCCCTTGACTGTGGGTCATGACACCTGTCTCCCTCCCAGGGTGCCAGTGAGAACACGATGTGAAGATGGCAGTGAGGTGACCTTGCCTCCCTCCCCTGGACTTTGAGTTCCCCGAAGGCAGGTCCTCATGTGACCCTAGAGGTTTAGCTGAGGGATGAGGAGAAGGTTTTGAATCAGGCTTTTCCAGAATCAGATCCTGACTTTGCTGTCTACTAGCTGTATAATCTCAGTTTACTTAAAATCTTGTTAAATCTCATTTTCTGCTTCCTAACAAGGAGACAACATGCATGGTAAAGATTAAGGAGGAAGGCCAGTACAGCAAGTACTTTTTCTTCTTCTTCGGCCCTGAGCTAACATCTGTTACCAATCTTCCTTTGTTTGCTTGAAAAGATTGTTGCTGAGGTCACATCTCTGCCAGTCTTCCTCTTTTTTGTATGTGGGACAGCATGGCTTGACGAGTGGTGCATAGACCCGTCCCCGGGATCCAAACCTACGAATCCCGGCTGCCAAAGCAGAACGCATGAACTTAACCACTACGCCACCGGGCGGGCCCCACAGCAGGCATCTTGACGCCTGCCACACTCCAGGGCTCGGTAAGCAGTGGTGGTAGTTACTGTTAGCTATCAGAACAAATTTGTAGAAGGACTGGGTGAACGAATAAACACAGACCGTGCTGCCTTCCAGAGCCCAAAATCCCATCCTCTTCAGGTCCAGAAACTCAGTTTTCTCTAGCCCCTTCCCTGTCATGGGAATGATGTTGTGACACATCCCACTGGGCTCCCAGCCCCAGATCCAGTTTGGGACAGGAGAAGGCGCTAGGTGAGGTCTCTGGGGAGGTGCCAGACCTGGTGGCCTGGATTGTACCAGGAAATGCTGAACACACCCTCCTTGGTGTGTCCCACCCACCTGGATGGGGCAATGCTCCAGGAGGCAGACAGCAAACATGGCCCCAGGGCTCCCAGCCCCTGGGAGAGCCAGGCTGAGCCTTATAAAGGGACCGATCCTGGCCCAGGTGCACATCTCCCGCATCCTTCTCCTCAGTGACGCCTCCTCAGCTCTGGTAAGTCTGCATCTGCCTCTTTGCCTTTTCTTGGGATGAGCTCAGGGCCCAGCCTGCCCTGCTGCTTGCAGGAGCGGCAAAGGCAGCTACGGGAGAGGACACTGGAGCCTGGGGCCAGTCACAGCTCTGCCGCCACTGGGGCCGTATGACCTTCTCCCCAGCCTGAGATCCTCATCCGTACAAGATGACCGGACCAAACCTTCCTGTTGCTGCTTTCGGCTCCTCTGCGACAACTGCTGTGGAAACGGCCCCAGTGGCAGCTGGGGACACCACCCTCCCTCTCCTCCTTGTCATCTCTCCTCACTGCATTCACCTGCCTGTCAGGCCCTGGGTTGGTAGAGACTCAACTTCACCCCAACCTTGGGGGAGTGTGGGTGTCCTGCCAAAGCCTTGAAGGTTTCTCTAAGCTCAGTCCTGGTACCGTCCCCCCCACCCCCCGCCCTGCCCTGGTGAGGTGACCTGCCCGCACCTGGGTAAGGCACCGACCAACCAAAGCTCTTCCACCTCCACTCTGGCCAGGAGAGTGTCCAGTGACCATCTGGGCACAGGGCTCCGCTCTGGTCTTTGCCAAAGTTGACACAAGGCCTTGGGTGGCTCCTCTCAGTGACACAGAGCAGGGATCTTTCTCCCACATTGGGAGGCAATGGTGATTGTATTAGATGCCCACATGTGTGAACCAAGGTCATTGCCCGGGTGCTTTGGAAAGTCTGGGATGTGAGGGCTGCACTGTCCAATTTCTCAGGCTTGGAGGCCAATGCGGCCCAGACCTCTGACTGTTGGCAGGAGAACCTGCTTTGGGAAGTCAGATCTTATCTTTATTAAAACGTGGTCAAGCCTTGGAGATCCAGAGAGCAGGGAGGTACAAAAGGCAGATAATCCCCAATAACAGTCAGTCCCAAGGACCCCATCTACCCTATTCCACCCAACAGTCGAAGAACCAGGGCAGGTATTTCTGTTCATTTTAAGTCCGAGGCCAACTCTGGTCCCCAGTCTCTCTTTCTCATTCCCAGGGATGGTGCAGGAAGACCTCCTCCGGGGCTCAGGACAGGGCTGGGTCTCTCTGCTCACACTCATGCTCACACTGAATCCAAGGGGAAGAGGTTAAAAAACCTTCCCTGGGCTAGAAGAAGAGAAAAAAACTTTGAGATAAGCTTTGCTAACTGCCACTGTGCATATTCAGCGTAATCAACTGTTCAAAATTAACCAGGTCTCTGTGTCCCTCCTTAGTACATGAGAGAGCTGTCTTTCCCAGGACGTCAAGGTCCTGGCATCAAGATTCTGCCTCACAAGGCCAAGCAGACTGAAGATGAAACCTAACGAGAAAAGTCCAGACAGTTAAGGAAAAAGAAATTCAGTCTTCAAAGCCAAATACACTGATGAGAAGGAGCCAACCAGCATGGCCACAAGCTCCACCCCCGCCCCCCACCTAAAACCCCAGATGAAAAACCCCTACCCGCTTTTTAAGGGGAAGCCAGCGATTCTTAAGGCACTAGCTGCTGCTTTGCTCCCTCTGCCTGACAAAGAAAGTGCAGCTGTTTTTCCCTCTCATCCAGGACTCTTCTCGTTATTTGGGTTGGCACCAGGTTCAGAGACCGAACTTTCGGTTACAACACCTAGAGCCTTCACAGTCCATCACGTGCAGAGCTTGCTCTATGGTCATGGTGGACCCCCTGGGGTCTTGCTCCTGAAGCAGTCCAGGTGTCAGAACCAGACCAGCAATGACCCTGCTCTGCCCCCGTGACTCTAACCCTGACGTTGAAGCTGGAAGAAATGGATTTGATGCTGTTTAAAGCATGTCATTGTCACAATGCTGCGCTTGGCTCCAGTCCCATCTCAGGCTTCAGTCCTTCCCAGGGTGTCTGACTCCTACCCTCTCTGATTCTGCATCCTGTGGTCCTGCCCACAGTGGATGTCTGTGTCCTTCTCCATCTCCTCTGGACCCTGACCTGCATGGGCCCACATCCCGGACTTGGTCCCACCCTCCTCATTTTGAGCAACTCATCCCACACCAGGGGGAAACACAAGTGTCTTCTGCTCTTCTTAGTCTTCTCCTCACTCGCTCCTCAGTCCCCATTCCATCTTCCCAATTTGGAGACCCTCACCTGGGGGGAAGGACAATAAAGTTCATTGTCTTTCTTCTTGGCAGCTTTTTTGAAAGCCAAGATGAGTGACACTCAAGCTGAGAAGTCTTTGATTGCCATAATCGAGCTGTTTCACAAATACACCAGACATGATGACGCAATTGACAAGCCAGGCCTGTTGAAGATGCTGAAGGAGAATTTCCCCAACTTCCTTGCTGCCTGTATGAGTTGGAGTCTGGCTTCTTATTGTTGCTTGAGCCCTGGCATGACTGAGGACACATTTTTTGTTGTGTGACCTTGGACAAGTCACTCTCATTCTCTGATCCTCAAGATTTTCATCTGCAAAAGGGCATAGTAGAACTTCATATCCTGGATTATCATCAGGGTATAAAGAGATGTATGTGGCACAGTGTGAAGATGTATGGATATAAACAGTAGTTATTAGGTGGTCAAGAAAACACTACAACTAGAGGGCAGCGAACAGGTCCCCTCCTGTCACACTCCCTCCAGGAGACTCAAGCCCATTTGTTCAGGGCCTGCCTCTAGAGGCTCCCATTAATGTCCCGGAAATTTGAGGGAAGGCAACAGAAATGCCATCAATGATAGAAATTGCTGGCTCTCCCGCAAGATAGGGACCCTCCATGGAGCCACAAATTGGGGTCGGCATTCACCTCTATCCCCAGTCCTCCATCCAGACTGTGTCTCCTGCTGCTCTCATCAGCACCCACTCCTTGAGACTCATGTCATCTGGCCACATCACCCCCTACCCTCCTACTCACGGTCTCCTACTAACCTCTTAATCAGGCAAACATTCTTCTTGCAGGAATCAGGCAACTGTCTCCAAATTCCCTTTCTCATAGGGTTAGTTATTTGTCCATGTGTTCACTCCCTACTTACACCTTTCCTTGAGCACCTCAATTCCCAGACTATCACCTCCTCTCCACTCAGGCCTCACCATATTCTGCACCTTGTCATCATTTGAGACATGTCTGAAATTTCCACCTCCTACATCCCACTCTCTGGCCACTATTGTGTGTTCCCTCCTCCTCTCCTTGTCTTTCCACCTGTTCTTCAAACTCAGGAAGATCTGCCTTCCCTGGGCCTGTTCATTTCTCTCGAATCTGAAGCCCCTGCTCCATCTCTGTGCAGCCTGCACTCCAGAATTCAACACAGCAATTGCCCCATACCTACTGTCAACTCTGGGCCTACTTTCCTTTGGGCCACACCATCCCTGCAACCCTCCAATCCTGGACCAACCCCTCCGTTTGTCTTCTCTCCTCCTGCACCACAACTGCTCTCACTATGGGGAAACATCATGGCAGGGCTCCCAAGAGCTGGTGTCTGACTCCCTCTCTGCCCAGCCTTCCCTGGACCCCTCCTAGGAACCTAGCTCCTGGTGTTCCAGATATCGCAACTCCTACCCCAACACACCTTATTGTTGCCTGCCTCAATGTCAATTTTCTAACCTCTTCCTCTGCCAGAAATGTCTTTCAATGTCTCGTCTGCCTGGTTAAAATCATATTTCACTACTGAATGTAAATATCAACTTCTCTTTAGTGATTATTTTTGGATGTGAACCCCCAACCTTTCCCCCAAAGAAATGTCCTCTGTCTCCTTTGTGCCTCCCCTCACCCTGAACCTACTTTTATTATAGAGATCACATCACGTCATTTTCCCCCATGTCTGTATTCCATGCAGACTTTGAGTTTATGGAGGGAAAGAACAGTTACTTTCGCATCATTGATCCCTAGCACCTAGCAGTGTCCAGGTGTCACTGGCCATGGACTCTGACTTATTTCTCTTGTCTTGTCTGACCTATTTCTCTCATCTTATCTGACTTATCTCTTTGTTTCACTGAAAATTGCAGATGTTCTTTTCTCTAACTCCCTGATGTTGTTTGTTTCAGCCACATTCCAGGAAGAACAAAAACACCAACCACCTTGAACTAGTCTAGACCACACTATAGGACTAACATGTGCACAGAATAACCAAGCAGCACCCTAGAGTAACCTTTGCTTCATTTCAATGCTACAATCACCCACCCAGGAGGCGCTTAAGCTTTATTAACATAATGTGTGATATACGTGAAAACATGATCTCAAACTACACCTGCACAAGCTTATACCCACCTCTACGTGTGATGACAAAACTTCCCTCTTGAATATTCGTTCCCTACCCCAAATAAAGGCTCCTCTTTCCTTTTGCTTGGGGAGCCATGGCTTTGAGAAATTATTCCCTGTGATCTCCTTATTTGAAGCAAATAAATTTTACTTTGTGTGACAACTATTTCTGGTGATGTCTCTGATTTTAATTCACCAGAAGCAGACTCACTTTGATCTGGTAATACAGGCACATAATAAGTACTCTAATATCATTTTTCATTAAAATATATTTATCCAGATTCTGGTCCATCCCATTCCATATTAACAGCAATGCAAAATCTAAAAACTTCCAGTCCCAGAGGTTGACTGTGAAGCTTAGGAAAAGACCCTGGAATCTGGAGCCAGGCTAAAAAGACTAATGTAAACCACTATATAGCTTCTGGTGGGACTCTAACCATGATCTCCCAAATGAGAGGTTTTAAAATCTAAATTAATGCAGTTCAAGTGCACCAACTGATTTCTATGGAAATCACATGTAAGAGCATGAGAGCTCTTATCTCATCAATCCAACAAGGAAACTTAAGGAAATTTATAGAGAACCCGCAATTAGTATTCAGGTTGCTTTATGTGCATCTAATAGTATTACCTCTAATCTGCTATTATTCTCTAATGTGCAGACACAATATTTTGCTTATCCATTCCCCTCAGATACCCTCTTCCCATATTGCTTCCAACTCCCTGCCACCACAAACGATGTGAGAATGAACATCACTATGCTGTTCCCTTATGGATCTGTATGAAAATTCCTCAGAATATATAGTGTAGTGGAATACCCGGGACACGGGTTACATGTGCTCTTAATGTGACTAATTCCTCCTTACCAGCAGTACCGAGAGTCCCTATAGCTCTTCGTTGCTCCAATGTGTCTGCTTCTAATTATGGTAGATCTTTGTAGCAGATCAGTTATCTCACTAACACGTATAGAAAGGCTGAAGCAAATTCAAAAAATAATCTGATTATAGGCATCAGAAATCTTCCAAAGCAACCAGGACTTGAAGGTCCAGGATGCTTAAGAGAAGGAAATCTCAATGAATGAGCTCAACATTCTAAGCTGCTTCTCTTGAGGAATTTATAAAATCTGAAGTAGTTTAGGCAAATGTGTTATCAAGACAATCAGAAAGTCACTTCCAAGAGACAAAGATTATCTGAGATTTCAATAATCTCTCAAGGCTGGAGAAAGACAAAGTAGAGTTCAGGACTTCCAAGAAGGACCAAAATTCTAGATAAAAGAGAGGCAAAGAATATTGAGCCTCTGGGCCAAGCTGCTCTTTCCCCTGGAGGCCTGCACTTCCTCATGAGCAGTACAGCCCAACACCTCGAGCCAAGCAGAAAATTTCTGCTAAGAGACTGAGAAGCCAAGAAGAGCTATTAAAAGATAAAAATTGCAGCTCAGAGGATTCAGAATAGAGGTACTCTCTTAAACATCCCAGGATTTCAGTTAAAAGCCCTAAAGGGTTACTCCTGAGAGTAAGTATATAGATAAGAAATATACCAAACTTTACAAAGTCTAAAAATCAGGCTTGAATCAACTCTATCCCTCATTGGATTTAAATGATCTGCTACTCCAGTTGCCTTCCATAAATTAAAGAAAATTCTCTGGAGGGAGATAAAATCTCCATATCCTCTAAAATATTTCACCCACAATATTCAGGGTTCAATCAAAAAATTCCAGTTATACCAAGAGAGAAGGCCAAGAGAAAAAGTAGGCAATGGAAAGAAACCCATAGGTGATCTAGTTATTGGACACTCACATTAAAAATAGCTGTGATTAACTCCCCAGTAAGTGCACACAGCCTCATCACAGGAAGACCATTGGTCCAGTGGCTGTGCCCAGGAAGAGGCAACGTTCCAGTGCCACAACAACCAAAGGACAAATCAAAGTCTCTGCTTGGAGAGCTAGCATAAGCATTTCAGATGCAAAGGGAAACACACATGTGAAGCTTAACTTTTTAATAAAAATATTTTCTTAAAAAAAATTGTGATTTATATATCAGAGAAAATAAATAACAAAATGGAGAATTTCACCAGAGAACTGGAACTATAAAAAATAAGACTCCAGCAGAAATTCCAGAATTGAACTATTATAACTGGAATTAAGGATGCTTAACAGTAGATTAATCACAGCAAAGAGAGAATAGATGGTCTGGAAGAATGATCAGTAGAAAATAACCGTATTGAATCATGGAGAGAAAAAGGACAGAAAATACGTAAAAGCATGCAAGACACATGAGATGGGATAGAAAAGTCTCACATATAGGTAATTGTAGTGCCAGTACAAGAGACAAAAGAGGATAGGGCAAAAACAATATTTGAAGAGATAATGGCTCCGAATTTTCCCAAAATGATGAAAGAAGTAGATTCAAGTAGCATTATGAATCCCAAGCAGGATAAATTCAAAGAAAACCACACTTAAGCATATCACGGTAAAACTGCTGAAAACCAAAGAGAAAGAGAAAATGTTGAGGCAGACAGAATGAGGGGGAAGGGACACCTTTCCTTCAAAGAGGCAGCAACAAGACTTACAGCCTGCCTTGGCAAAGGAAGTGATGAAAGCCAGAAGACAACAGGACAATGTCTTAAAAGTGCTGAAACAGAATATGGTGAAGAATACTTTACCCAGTAAAAAATACCCTTTTAACGTGAAGACAAAATAAAGACATTTCCAGGAATATCCTCAATCTGTATTTAAAAGTTCAACAGGCAAAAGAAATATGATCCCAGACGTAGCACAGAAATGCAGAAGTTGAAGAAATACAGTGGAAAGAGTAAATGTGTGACTTACAGTTCCCAAAGTCTCTTGGATTCACAGTTGCTGGACAGGCTACTCCTGTAAACAGCTGACACCCCGAATCCAGACACCTGACCCCGAACAGTCTGTTTACTCCTCCTCTGACAAAGTGGCTCTAATTCTTGCCCTATGAGGGGAGAAAGCACAGAGAGTCAGGATCTTTCCCCTGGAATACCCATCCACAGCATAGCCAACAAAATATCCTACTCTTAACCTGCCTCGCCACGGGAAAAATGGGGAGAATCATGGAACCTATGCCTTCTCTTCTTGCTGGCCCTTAGTTTACAAACTTCCCCCAATAAAACCTGTTCTTTAACACATGGTGTGATTATGTAGAACTCTCCAGAGTACATAACAGATGGAGCCTGAAAAGGAAATTATCTTACACAACATGGAGTATGAAGACAAAATCATAGTTGAGACACTGACAAGGATTTTGGTCTAAGCAACTGAAAGTTTGGAGTTGCCATTAAATTAGATAGGAAAGACGATAGGAGAAACAGATTTGAAATAGACTCTTAAGTTTGATAAACTTATTACAAACTTAAATAGAGATGTCAAATAAGCAGTTGAATATACAAGTCTGAAGTTCAAGGAGAAGTTCTGGCTAAAAATATAATTTGAGGAGACATCAAATAACATTAAGTATCATTAAATAACAACAGCATACAGCTGTTATTTAAAACCATGTGAATAAGTAAAAATCCCAAGAGATTGGATGCTGATAGAGAAGAAAAGAAGTTCAAGAACTGAGACCTGTGGCATTCCAACATTAAACCCACAAAGTGGACCAAGAGGGAGTGGTCAGTGATCTAAGAGGAAAACCAGAGTATGTTCTAGAAACCAAGTCAAGAAAGTATATCAAGGAGGAAGAAATGATGAACTGATTCATCCTGCTTATAGGTGAGGTGAGATAAGGTGTAAGAATTGAAAATGGATATAGCAATGGAAGGTCTTTGGTGATTTTTACAAGAACAATTTCAATGGCGTGATAGGGCAAAATTCTGATTTGAGGGATATTGAGAGAAAAGAGAGCAAGAATAATTTAGAGCGAGTGAAAATAAGTTTTTCAAGGAATTTTACTATAAAGGAAAACAGAGAATTGAGAAAATAGCAGAGGAGAGTGAAGTCAAGATAGAGTTTTTTAAGATGGGAGAAAAAAACGTATATGTATATACTTACGGGAAATACGTAGGAAGGAGAAAAAAGTGATGATGACTGAGAAAAAGGGGAGAATTTCTTTAGTGAGTGTTTCAAAAGATGAGAAGGAATGGGATCTAGTACAAAGTGGAGGAGTTGGCCCTTGCTAGGAGCATAAAGAGTTCACAGAAGCAAGAAGGAAGGCAAAGTATACGGCCCACGGTAGTGAGAAGTAGGTATATGGGTAATGAGAATATATAAACATTCTCTTATGTATGCTTTTATTTTCTCAGGAAAAGATGAAAGTAAGCATGGGAAGAAATAGGGTAAATATGAAGAAAGGGAAAAATAAATGAAATCCTTACCTAGAAAAGTGAAAGAATGACTGGACTCAGAAATGTCATGCAATTAGTGAGGAATATTAAGTCTCTCTTAAGATTAGTGATCATACAGGGGCCAGCCCCATGGCCAAGTGATTAAATTCACACACTCCACATCTGTGGCCCAGGGTTTCACTGGTTCAGATCCTGGGCACAGACATGGCACTGCTCATCAGGCCATGCTGAGGCGGGGCCCCACAGAGCAGAGCCAGAAGGACCTACAACTAGAATATACAACTAGGTACTTAGGGGCTTTGGGGAGAAGATGAAGGAAAAAAGGAAGATTGGCAACAGACGTTAGTGCAGGTGACAATCCTAAAGAAAAAAAGATTAGTGATCATGAATTTGGAGTGTGATAAGCCAGCAAGGTAAGTCTGTTTTTCTCCAGACATGTTCACCTGCACAAGTGTGTAAGTGTGGAACAAGCAGAGTTGGATTTAACCAGTGTTGGCAATGAACGTTAATGGCTGATAAACTGAAAAAGAAAAAGACAACCAGACATTATGTACTCTTGGTGGAAGTGGACAACCCCACTTATGAAGTAATTTGATTAAAAAAATTTGAACCCTGAACATGTTTAAGGCTTTAGAGCTACCTACCAATTTACAAGGTGAAAAGGAGGATTGAGGAACATGTTAATTGACACTACAGGGATGCAATCATGAAATTCAGACTGTGGGAAATTCTATATGACAAATGACTCAGTGTCTTCCACAAGAAAAAAAAAATGAAAGGAACAGAAAAGAAGAAGAAATGGAGAAGGAATCCACAGATTAAAAGTCTTAAGAATAGCTATGTTCATTGCAGCATTGTTTACAATAGCCAAGATATGGAAACAATCTAAATGTCCATCAGTGGATGAATGGCTAAAGAAGATATGGCATATATACACAATGGAATACTACTCACCCCTAAAGAATAATGAAATCTTGTCATTTGCAATGACATGGATGGATTCTGAGGGTATTATACTAAGCGAAATAGGTCAGCCAGAGAAAGTCAAACATTGTATGATTTCACTCACATGTGGAATCTAAAAAAAACAAAATAAAACAAAAACAAACTCCTAGAAGCAGAGAACAGATTGATGGTTACAGAGGGGAATGGGGTTGGGGAGTGGGTCAAATGTGTAAAAGGGGCCAACTGGATGGTGACGGATGCTGACTAGACTTATGGTGGTCACTTTATAGTGTATACAGATGTTGAATTATAAAGCTGTACACCTGAAATTTATACAATAAAAAAATATTTTAGAATTTAATTTAATTTTTTTAAAAAGTCTTAAGAGCCGTAATCAACCAGCTGCAATGTATGTATCTTATTTGATCCCAGTTCAAACAAACTTCGTAAAAAAAAAAAGAAAAATCCTAGGTAGACTTACTGTGGTGACCATTTCGCAATGTATACAAATGTTGAATCACTATGTTCTACACCAGAAACTAATATAATACTGTAATATACACTATATCACAATAAAAAAATGCTAGGATAATTAGGGAAATGTGAACACCAGCTGGATAATTCACGATATTAAAGAACAAGATTAATGTTTTTTAGAGGTGGCAATAGTATTGTGGTTGTGGGTTTTTCAGTTGTCCTTATCTTTTAGAAATAGAAACTGAGAGAGCTACTGATGAAATGATACGAGGTCTTGAATTTGCTCCAAAATAATGAGGCTGAGAGTGGGTGGGGATGTAAATGGAACAGGCTATGTATTGACCATTGTTGAAGTGGGCACTGGCTACGTGGGGGTTCGTCATACTATTTTCTCTATTTTTTAATGTGTTTGAAAAATTCCTTAACAAATTAAAAGAAAAAAGAGAGTGAAATAAAGACATTTTCAGATACACAAAAGCTGAGGTAGGTTGTTCCCACCAGAAACTTCAAAAGCAGATACTGAAAGAAAAAGAAAAATTACCCTAGAAGGAAGATCTGAAATGTAAAAAGGAATGATAATGAAAATAGCAGATAAGTGGGTAACTGTAACCAAATATTTGTGTAAATTTATAATAATTTCTAATTAGAGGAGGTAATAAAAAAGAGAATTAAAAGGCTGGGAAAATGGTAGCATAGAAGCTAGAAGGAGAGTCTCTAAATTTAATGGAAATTCTTTACATGGTTCAGGAGAAGAGGAGAGATAGTGATTAGATCTAGTCTAGCTTCTATTATATGCAAGTTAAAATTTTAAAGATAATCACTAAAATTTTGTGTGTGTGTGTGTGCGTGTGTGTTTCCAAAGCTATAAAAGAAGGAGAAATTGAATGAAAAAATAACAAAGTAGCTAATCAAGAATCAACTATTTTGCCAACATCGTGACCAATGAGAAAGAGGAAAATAGCACCCGTGACCAGATCAATGGAGGTGACAGTTACTGTGGAGACCTCTGCACTGGGTCTGGCCTGGCTTATTTCTGACCCTCAGAACAGGGCTTCTGGCCATGGGACTGACTGTGTACATCTGTGGCAACTGCAGCTACACTGGAGAGAAACTCAGGAAAGTTGATCTTCTCATCCTGATTCTTGTCTTCCTTCTTAAAAAACTCTTCTAAGATATCTGGGTTCTTTCTTTCCTGTGGGGAGAAGAGATCAAATAAAGGAAAATAAGGTTACAATCTAGGCCTGGACGAGGAGGGAGAAGAAAGGAGAGGATGGAGAGGCTAAGGGAAAGCAAGCATGGGATGAGGATGGGATGGGAAGAGGGTGGCACTTGGGTGGCTGTGATGGATAGGGGTGGGGAACTCTGGCCCTGGGCTTTTTGGTTGGTAACTTTTTGGCTCAGTTGAGAGCATACACAGGAGACCCAAAAGTTCTGAGGCAGGGGTCTTTGAATGCCCAATATTCATTTTCCGTGGCCTGACGTCCTTTGGACCCCACTCTCAAAACTACCTTCGCTATCATCATTCCTGTAAAAATTCACTGATTCTGAACCCCTGCTCTTTTGATTGAACACCTGCCCTCTAGGTGATTTCACCTGTTGAACTATTTGTGCTGAGGAGTTTAGTGTGTGCTAATGGTTTCATGGTGAAGCTGGATAACACAGTGAGTGAGAACCAAAAACTCTGTAGAGTTTTAGGGCTGCATTTTTTTCACTTGGCACTGTGGTTTCTCTTGCGTTGCTTGTACTCCTAGGGGTGTTTGAAGAGAAGCTACCAGAAGCAGCAGTTGACCCTAAAGAGGTGAATCTTAAGGGGAAAATTTTGCCCAGACAGAAGAGATACTTTAGGCCAAGAGACATTTCTCTGACCCACAAATCACCATAGATTGCTGACTATCTAATACAATTATTAACGTCTCTATCCCTCTTTCCATTTTACAAAGAGTTTTCACATCCATCCCCTCATTTAAATGCTCACAACAACCCTAAAAGATAGGTGCTATTGTCTCCATTTTACACTTAAGGCAACTAAGGCTCCATGAGTAGGTGATTGTGAATATATTTACAATAACATAATAAGGAAATGTCATCGCTGCGCAGGAAACTGGCTCATCTAACCCCCATCCTGGATGCTGTTTACTACACCCCTTGGAGTCAAGGAGTAGGCCCTACAGGAGGCTGGAGAGAAGCGGGAAATGCTTGGCAGTCCAACTATATCAGAGCCTCTCAGTGAGCTGGAATTCTCGGGCAAAGAGGGTTATGGGTCCTGCTCACTCCTGCTCCACTCCCTGCCCAGCCCCCATTAGGTCCCTACTCACACAGGCCAACAGGAAGGTGGGGAAACTCTCCTTCCTCATATTCTCCAAGCCAGATTTCAGATCCAAGGCATCTGAATCTCAGGTGTGTTTGTGAAATAGGTTGAGCAACGCCATCAACATCTTCTCAGCTTCTCTGTTACTCATCTTTGTTTTCCAATAAGCTGCAGAAAAGAAAGATGATCACCTGGCTTTTCCTTCCAGTGCTTGAGACCATGGGGAACAGGGATGAGAGGAAATGGGCCAGGCTGGGGATGCGTGAGGGACAGGGTTCATGGAGAGATGAGAGAGCTGGGCTGAGATGCAGCAGAATGACCTGGGGGTTTCTTTGGTCTGGGTGAAATTCAGAGAAAGGAATAAAGGCTTGAGGAGAGGGTGGGGAAAGTTCTGGGGATTGTGAGGCCCAGGGCAGGATGTGTGGACAGAAGACAGAAGTGGGTGGGCTGTGAAGAGTAGAAATATGAAGCAGTAGAGTCTGATGGACCCTGAATTCAAGGAGCTGGGAAGGATGCGAGTCAGCCTGCAGGTCTGTTAGCCCTGGAATCAGGGGCGAGACTCCCAGTCAAAACATTACCAAGAAGAAAGTCGTGAAAACCCCCCTCATTTCCCCAGAGCTCTGTGTTCTCCAACATAATATGAAGAACCCAAGCAGTGCCCAACAGTGTGGAGCTGCCACAAGCCAACAGTCACCTCCCGAGGGGAAAAGGCCTTATTCCCTGGAATCTCCCAGATCTCTGGGCTCAGGTCTGCTCGTGACGCTTCCAGGAAGGAAAAACTCAGTCAATCCTCCACATTTATGATATTCACTTGCTCCCAATCCTGGGACCCCCATTTTTCTGAAGACATTCTGTGGCCCAGCCAGAGGAACCCTCTGGAGTCCTGTTGGATTGAGGCTGCTTGTCAGCAAGGCCATGGGATGTAAGTGGAACCCAGAGGGTAATGGGGCATGTGCTCCTGGGACTTGTAGGCTGGACTGTCCTTTTCTGACTTCTAGACGGAGTGAGGCCAGATTAATGGTGAATGCGGGTCCCAGGGCTGAGACAAAGGGAATATTATAAGCATGTGGAGATTGGCTGTGAGGCCCCCTGGTGCCTCTCTGGGCATCTTGAAGAGACCTGAGCCCAAAAAGCCGGGGGATACCACAAACCACAGAGCAAGTAGGACTAAGGGCTGCAGTGGGTAAAGATGGATCTGGAAATCCTAGACTGGGGTCTGTCCTCAGTTGCCCACGAAGACGTTATCCCTGGTAGTTCTTCTGTGAATCTCTCTGGATGTCACAGAGCCACCTAAAGTCAGAGCAGAAAGGACATGGGAAATTATCTAGTCCAGCCTCTCAGTGCCCAGAGGAGGTTGCTGAGGCCTGGAGAGAGAAGAGGAGTGACTCTCCCTGACTCCCAGTGCAGGGGTGTTTGCCTGGGGTGCGCAGGGAGCAAAGCTGGGGCGTCGTGCCTTAAACCTGGGAGACGCAAAGAGGCAGACCCTGAGGAAGAGGCACAGGGGAGGGGACAGGGAGCCGTGTATCCAGGTGGAGAGCAGTCCCTTTCCTGTGCTCAGATCCGGGCTTCTTCCTTCAGCTGCTCATGTGACACTGCTCTGGATGGCACTCACACCCAGGACTCTGCCCAACCCAGGCCCCACTCAGAGTCCTGTGGGGCTGGGCTGGCAGGTGGGTGACAGAGGGAAGGCAAGAGAGCTGCTGAGCCCCAGGAAATAGAGCATTTGGGGATTTGCAGATTAAATCAGATTCTCTGATTATGCATCCAATGAGTCATTGGACTAACTTTCATTTGTTCTCAGTAACATAACATCTGCTGCCATAAGAGACAGGTTACTACATACCAGATGGTGTGCTAAGAGCTTTCAATCTATTGTCTCATTTAATCCTCAGAAAAACCCTGCCGGTGGGTATCATTGCCCCAGTTTACAAATGTGAAACTGTAGAACTGAGGGCTTACATAAATTTCTCAAGTACACTCGTAGTAAACGGCAAAGCCAGAACTTGAACCCAAGTCCTATTGACTGAAACCTGGCTTCTAGCACTCTACTGAAATCCTGAGTCTCTGTCCAGGTCTGGGCTGAGCGAGTGGGGTCCCCCCAGGGCCTTCCCAGCAGGAGCCCACCATCTGGGACAGATGCTCTGCACACAGATGTGTGACCAGGAGAGTGACAGCAGAGCGGCCAGGGCTCTGACACAATCACAGCCCGGGGACCTCCGTCCTGGCTGCCCTGCAGACTCTGGGGCCCAGGCAGTGGGAGTGGCCTCTGTGGTCTCCGGAGCTCTGGTTCTCACCCTCCTGCTGGTCAACAGGCCCTTCCACAAGGGATGGCTGCAGAGAAGCAGTTGTGCTTCCGGAGGAAAACCACTTTCACTGGAAACAACTCGCCGGATCCCCCCTGAAGACCCAGAAAGGAGCAACTGGGATATTTACCTCATTTTACAGCTGAAGGAACAAGAGTCAGAGAGACAGGATGGCTTAGCTAAAGTCACAGAGCTGCGGTTGGGCAGACTCAGGGTCGGGCCCAGGAATGCCAACTCCCGATGAGCATCCTTGCTGCCTGGGCTCAGAGTCCCACAGGGTTCTGGAGAATGTTAGCAGAGATGTTGTCATCTCCAGCTGGAACTCAGAGGCCAGGACAGCAGCCTGCTGACTCACTTCACTCTTTGCCTGCTCTGTGCTCCCAATCATCTCCCATGGGGCCAGGGAGCCTGGGTTGTTCAGTCAGCACCCACCCGGGCACCCTGGTACTCCTCAGGGCTGCTTTTCATGCCTCCTTTGAATAGGGCCCATCCCTGGGGCCCTTTATATTCTCCTTGAACCGCTCCTCCCAGCTCTCAGGATCTGTCTGGAGCACCAGGGGCCCCCTTGATGTCAGGGCTTCCTGGCTCTGCTCTTCTTTCAACTGCCCCCTAACACACACACACACACACACACGCGCGCGCATGCGTTCACACATATATACACATGCACTGAATAAATCTACACTTTCTTCCTTGGAAACATCTCTGCGTCCTCTGCACAGTCTCCCATCCACCCTCCTCCAGTCAGGCCTTCCTGCTGCAGTGTTTTCAAATGATTTTATTCCAAGATATTTTCTGCAAACGAAACTGGATGCGGGAGCCAGAGGTAGCAAACTGTGAAAAGCAGAGGTGCTTCGGGAAGGGATAGAAATGGGGCCATCGGCCACAGCCCAGAATTCCCTCCAAAGCATTCCTGGTTAAAAGCACAGATTTCAGCCCCAGGATACCGTATAACTTATTATCTCTGTGCCTCAGTGTCCTCATCAGTAAAAGGGGATGACAGTAATAGTAGGTACCTCCGGGTTGTTGTGAAGATTAAAGGAGTTAATTTATATAAAGCACTTTGGAGAGCGGTTGGCAGGTGGTATCTGCTATCTGTGTTTGCTATTATTATTCTGTTTGTATTCAAGAAAGTGGGCTGAATGGTGTATTACTTTTGCTACCTTTCCCAGGACAGGTGGGGTAGAAGGTACCCGGAACTTCATTTCATCCCTAGCAGACAGGGCGGAACCCCCTTGCCTGTCCCAGAATTGCAGGGTTTCCTAACCTCACCTGAGAGCCCCAGAAGGAAGCTAAGCAGCAGGCTGCAGCCGGGTGGAGCTTCGCATCATGAAGAGGGATTTGAGGATTTTCCTCTCTATTGTGCTACCCAGGCTGTGGCTCCATTAGTTATTCAGTAGAGCTGAGGCCATTTTGGAAGAATCAACCAGCCCCACCCACAATCTAATCATCGACAGTCTCCAAGGGTGACGCCCAGGAACCTACATTTTAACAAGCTCTCTAGGTGAATTTATGCAGGGGAGAAAAGCAATCTGAGAGCCAGTGGTCTCGATGATGAGCTTTCTGAGGGAGGGACCAGGCTCCTTCAGGGCCTAATTCAGCACCAACTGCACTCGGGGGCCCCCTACACCAGAGGCTGTAAAGGCTGCAATGAGGAGAAAAGTGCCAGCCGTCTCCAAGAAGGAAGTAGACACACAGCTGGACAGTCCTCAAGGGTATCTCCAGCCTCGTCTCTGCCTCTCCCCTCTGTCACACTGAAATCCTATGGTCTCCTGATCACCTTACTCTCTATGACGCCATGGATTTGCCCACACTGGCCTCTGCCCCTGAAATTCCCATCCCCATCTTCTCTATTTAGAAAAGTCTTACTCATTCTTTAAGAGACAACTCAAAACTCACCTCCACAATGAAGTCCCCCTGACTCACTGCTAGAGTTTTCACTTGGTGTGGAGATTTCCTCTGTAATTGTCTACACACGTTTAAGCAGTTAGCTGCCCAGGAGTTAAGATTTATGCTCATCTGTATTTGAAACATCAGCACCAGGAGCCATGCCCAGTATGAAATGGGCACCCACGCTGTGCTTCTGTGGAATGCAAGAGCATGTGATGAGATGGAGCACTTAGGGGTCCTGCGCCAGCCCAGGAGTTTGGAATGCTGAATTCTAGTCTGGGTGACCCAGAGTAAGACTCTTACCTCCCTCAGTACGGTTGTCTCATCTGCTGAAGGGAGAAGAATTCACTGTACAGAATGTTCATGAGATTCACAAGAGATAATACGGGCAACGGTGCTATATAAATGTAAGGAAATGGCAGTATTGCGAGAATTGGAGCCACTGGGGTAGATTAGAGCCAGGTCAGGTGAGCAGCAAATTGGAACCAGCAAAAGAGAGCCCGCTAAGCTACACTAACGCAGCAGGTACAGTGAACTGAGAATCAGGCAACTTGCTCTTAACAAACTCTGTGGCCTGTAGAAGGTACACACCAAGCCCTGATTCTTCATCGAAAAAATGGTATTAAATCCTGTTTCAAGAAAGAGTGTTCCCATATCAGCAACTGACCTTTATCTAGCTTTGATTCCACTCCCCTTGATCCAGCACCCTCAGGGTCCTCTCTCAGGCATACTTTCCTGGCTTCTCCTGCATTCTATATAGGCAAGTGTTGACCATAGGAGATGCTGATACAGAACTGAATGTCCTGGTTAAAAAAGAGATGACAAGATGCTGGACTAGCAGTGACCAGGTGATAACACTTAACCATCAGAAGCAGGTGGTGTAGTGCCATAATGAGCAGTGAGATCAGACTGGCCACCAGGGAGCATGGCCCACACGGATCTATGGAGTTGGCTAATACAACATGGTGTTCCTAGGAATAAGATAGATGGGCATCTATGTAATAAAAAATTTAGTCTTGCCCAAAGAGAGGTCGGCCTCTGCCCTGGATTTCTGGAGGTAATCTCTACACCCTTGAGATAGGATGCCTGATAAGAGTGTCCTTGTTTACCCGTGGGCTTTGGACCTTTCCAGAAAGTCTAATAATGTGATTTGTTGTGGAGGTTTTGAGTCACGTGGTATCAGCTTGACCTCTGGGCGGGTAGAGACTGCCATCAGCCACACAGGCAGTCAACCATGGGTTCCCCATAAAAAGTCTGGACACTAAGACTTGGGTGAGTTTCCTTGGTTGGCAAAGTGAATTGTTGCGCATCACTGCCAGGAGAGCAGCTCTGCCCATGACACCACTGGGAGAGGACCGCTGGAAGCTGCACACTTGGAACTTCCCTGAACTCTGCCCCATGTGTCTCTTCCTATTTGGCTGATTTTAATTTATATCCTTTCCCTGTGATAAACCATACCCATGAGTATAACAGCTCTCAGTAGGTTCTATGAGTCCTTCCAGTGAATTATCAAAGTTCAAGGTGGTCTCAGAGACCCACAAACTTGTAGCTGGTGTCAGAAGTGAGAGCAGTCTTGTGGATTGTGCTCCCCCTAACTCTGAAGCAGCCAACAAGGGTATTGCTAAATATATATAATCAAAAGAAACCAAGAATAGATAAGCCGAAAGCTAAGATCCCCCTCCCCACCCCCCACCATGGAAAGATACTATCTCTTGCAAGTTTTCCACACCTGAGCCAGAAGCCAGAATCCATCAACTGAAAGAGAGACCTGGTCCCATAAAGAATGACCCTGTAACACCACAGCACGTGTATGTAGTAGTGATTCCCCCAGCCTTTTCCCAAAGGAACCTATGACCCTCTACTTCTGCCTGCCCATTTAGGACTCCCTGTGCCAGTACTCTAGTAGGCAAAAAAGGCATAACTTTACTGGAAGGACAATTGGTCCTCATCACCATGTACGATTGCTGCTACAGAACGGGGGCAGGGAAGAATATTTTTGGCACTCAGATGACCCACTGGGGTATCTATTGTTACTCTTATGTCTGGTCTTAAATTACATGGTAAATACAGCAACCAAGGCATGGGAACCAGGAGCTCACATGCCTCAGGAATGATGGTCTGGGTCACCCCACCAGGCAAGCCACCCAGACCAGCAGAAGTGCTAGCCATTGGGAGAGAAATCTAGAAAGGACGGTAGAGGAGGAAGATGATGAGTGTCAGCTGTGACCTCAATAACAACCGCAGCAGTGAGAGCTATAGTAGCGCACTAACCCTCCTCTCATAAACTGCCCCAGAAATCATAGCTGACTAGAACTGGAGAAGCTGTTGCCGTCTGGAATGATCTTGACACGAAAACCAAATAGATCTGAGTGGGTACAGGTGTGGACTGTAGTAGACATGGTGATACCCCCACCCAAATCCCTGTTACCTAGGCAGTGTGCCCATCACCCAGCTCCTATCAGTGTTGGCTGCTAATAGGTCACAGCTGCACTCTTCTCCCAAGAACTGTTCTGGCTGCAAAGGAGCCTCTAGGCCCAGGAATGCCTAGAAGGCAATGCCTCCCCCTAGGTGGGGCCTGTAGCCAGCGACTAACTGAGACAGGGCTACAAAAGGTGGGCCTCTTTGCCTCAAGGTGGGACAACTCCATGGATCCATTCATGCTCCAGAGCTCCCCAGGGAGTCAGACCGATGCTAAACTGAACCTGAGCTCACTGGATAGTCTAGCTTCTTCCCCTGTCCTATGCTGTTTCCCTCACTCCCTGTCAAGTTTCACCTGACAGCACCGCCTCAATAAACCACTTGCACAAGAATCCCCATCTTAATCTCAACTCCCAGGAAATCTGGTCTAAGACTGTGAACGTATTCCACATATGTCTCCTGGTAAGATAGAAGGGGTGAATGTAGGCCACACATCCAGTGCCCTGTGTATCAGAAGAGTGTGAGAATCTAACAAGAAAGGAAGGTGATCTTATGGCAGCATGACATGAGCCTCAAGGATGGGGGAAGTTTATAGAAGTGTGAGGAATAGTGGGGAAATGGTCTGAAAATGGCACTGGCAATGGAGATGAGTGCTGACTCTGCCCTCTAGTCTGAAGGATTTGGAGAGATTAACACTGGGAAGAATTAGCAACTCTCAGTAGAAATGACGCAAGAAACTGGGCATCTGGGGGAGAAGGGGCAGCCATTGCATCATTTTTATTTCTGCATCCTCATTTCCTAGCGCAGTACCTAGCTCAGAAATGAGCATCATGAACTGTGTGCTCCCTGTCCCTTCATCTGGTGCATAAATGTTAGCCTCTATTCATTAATGACTACCCCAAAAGTGTTGACCTGAATCAACTAGACTTGTCGCCAGTTTCATGTGTGTTGTGAGGACCACCCCCACTAGAAGGGACCAACTCATTTGCCTTTGTATCCTCAGTGCCCAGCTGGTTGTGTGGCACGTAGCAAACCATATTTGAGAGCAAGACAACAGTGTCTGCTCACATTGACCCAAACATGCAGACGTAGGAGCAAGGACACAGCTGCAGAGCCCAGGCCACAGCACAGAGGTCTAGTGCTCAGGTCACTGCTGCCCATCCCACTCAGGAAAGTAGTCTAGAGCGCAAGTGCCCATCTGGCCCCTGGCAAGGCCCCAAGAGAGAGTTCCAGTTTGCACCCTACAAAGGCTCACCAAGCTGCATAAAACACCTGGCTCTAGATGCAGGGAGCACAGGAGAATCTCCAGGTCCAATAGAAAGGGGTGATAGAACCAGGTGGCAGGGCGCTGGAGGGAGCTCTCTGGGAATAGAATAGAAGTCTGGAGAGGACTTCTGCATCTAGTGGAGAATCTACAAAGCAGTTAGCCGACAATTGTCTATTCTGTCTAAGATACACACAGCCAAAGAAAAGGAAGAAGTAATGGAAGTTTTTGGTGAGAAAAGACACTTTATTGTTTCTTGCGGTCTCTGGAGACCTCTGGCTGAATTAGCTCACTGGTCTCCTTCAGAACAGGCTGGTGCTCCATGGCTCTGTTTGTGGTAGTCTGTGGCTATGTCCCCCAGCAAAGAGAGAAACTCGGAAAAGTCAATCTTCTTGTCTCTATTCTTGTCCTTCTTCTCAAAGACATTGGCCAAGTAATCTGTGCCCTTTTTGTCCTGTGGGGAGAAAAGCATTCAAACAAGAAAAATCTAATTACACCTGAGATTTGGGCTGGGAGAAAGAGGAAAGGAGGCCTCCTGAAGTTGGGACATGGGAAGGGGGTACAGGGAGAGGAGTATGAGGAAGCACAGTAGAAATCGTAGGGCTGTTGCCTGGAGGTTTCTCAGTTGAATGGCCCATGGTGGGCAACACCAGGATACTGAGCAGTCTGTGCCAGGAACCACCCTGGTAAGGGAGTGAAGGGGCTTTCAGTAGCCCCAGACCCACTCACCACCCCTGTTTATGGGCAGTCTCCATTCTTCCCCAGGGCCCAGCACAGGCTGACCATAGTTTCCTTATAGTTCTACTCTCCTCCCATTTGACTTCTTTCCCATCCAAATTCATGAGTTCTGGGTTCCCTTTCCTCAGGGCCCAGCTCTCTGTTACATTTTGCTAATAAATTCCATGCATTCTAATAGTAAAATAAAACCCATCCTAGGAATAAGCTTTGCTGAATGTAAACAATTAGTCTCATGTCATCAATATTATGATTTCCCTTGAGCTCCATCCTGGTGAGGCTCCACTTGAACGCAGAGGAATGAGTCTACTGGAGAGAGGAGTTATGTCAGGCAGGAGGACCCAAATACTGTCCCTGAAATCACAACACCTCATTAATCATCTATTGGGAACACTTATATGTATATCACATGTTACTTATTCTCATTTATTCACACGTTAGCCCAGAAAGGAAAATTCTATTATACCCTCTTCAGAGGGGAAGGGAGAGAAAATCAGAGTGTGGGTGACTTGTCCAGAAGCACCCTCAGGGAAGCCCAGGGGCAGAAGAGGAGCTCAGGGCTGCTGACTCCAGACTCCTTCTGCTGCATGTTCTGTCTCCCCAAAGGGCTGGCCCTGCCTGGGGCTGGGAGGGAGTGATCAGTGAGGCAGAACCGAGCTCAGAAACACCCAATACAAATAGTGAATTCATCTCCCTGACAAGAGTCCTCAGATATGTCAGAACCCATGAGACATATGGGTAGGTTCTGGCCCACCCACCACAGCCCCTTCCACACATATTAAAGCCTCTCCCTGCTCCAGACAAACCAGACCCCAACTCACACAGGCAGCAAGGAAGTTGGGGAAATTGTCCTGCAGCATCTTCAACAGGCCTGGCTTGTCAATCATGTCATCACGTCCGGTGTATTTGTGAAACAGCTCGATTATGCCAATCACAGACGCCTCAGCTTCAGTTTCGCTCATCTTGGCTTTCAAAAAAGCTGCCAGGAAGAAAGACAATGAACTTTATTATCCTTCCCCCCACATAAGGGTCTCCAAATTAGGAAGATGGGGTGAGGACTGAGGAGCGAGTAAGGACAAGGCTAAGAGGAGCCCAAGAAACTTGTGTTTCTCCATGGTGTGGGATGAGTTGCTCAAAATGAGGAGGGTGGGACCAAGTCCGGGATGTGGGCCCATGCAGGTCAGGGTCCAGAGGAGATGGAGAAGGACACAGATGTCCACTGTGGGCAGGACCACAGGATGCAGAAGCAGAGAGGGTAGGAATCAGCCACCCTGGAAAGGAATGAAGCCTGAGATGGGACTGGAGCCAAGCGCAGCATTGTGACAATGACACGCTTCAAACAGCATCAAATCCATCTCTTCCAGCTTCAACATCAGGGTTAGAGTCACGGGGGCAGAGCAGGGTCATTGCTGAATTGATTCTGATCCCTGGGCTACTTCAGGAGCAAGACCCCCCAGGGGGCCCACCATGACCATAGAGCAATCTCTGTGTGAAACAGGCTGTGGAGGCTTCAGGCATGAGTGTGAGCGTGAGTGTGAGCAGAGAGACCCAGTCCTGTCCTGAGCCCCGGAGGAGGTCTTCCTGCACCATCCCTGGGAATGAGAAAGAGAGACTGGGGACAAGAATTGGCCTCGGACTTAAAATGAACAGAAATACCTGCCCTGGTTCTTCAACTGTTGGGTGGAATAGGGGAGATGGGGTCCTTGGGACTGACTGTTATTGGGGATTATGTGCCCTTTGTACCTCCCTGCTCTCTGGATCTCCGAGACTTGATCATGTTTAAATAAAGAGAAAGTCTAACTTCCCAAAGCAGGTTCTCCTGCCAACAGTCAGAGGTCTGGGCCGGACTGGCCTCCAAGCCTGAGAAATTGGACAGTGCAGCCCTCACATGCCAGACTTTCCAAAGCACCCGGGCAATGACCTTGGTTCACACATGTGGGCATCTAATACAATCACCATTGCCTCCCAATGTGGGAGAAAGATCCCTGCTCTGTGTCA
The DNA here is from genome assembly GCF_037783145.1 of Equus przewalskii. NCBI lineage: Eukaryota > Metazoa > Chordata > Mammalia > Perissodactyla > Equidae > Equus > Equus przewalskii. The sequence goes on along the minus strand of NW_027228747.1, from coordinate 1,611,734 downwards.
CTGAGAGGAGCCACCCAAGGCCTTGTGTCAACTTTGGCAAAGACCAGAGCGGAGCCCTGTGCCCAGAGGGTCACTGGACACTCTCCTGGCCAGAGTGGAGGTGGAAGAGCTTTGGTTGGTCGGTGCCTTACCCAGGTGCGGGCAGGTCACCTCACCAGGGCAGGGCGGGGGGTTGGGGGGACGGTACCAGGACTGAGCTTAGAGAAACCTTCAAGGCTTTGGCAGGACACCCACACTCCCCCAAGGTTGGGGTGAAGTTGAGTCTCTACCAACCCAGGGCCTGACAGGCAGGTGAATGCAGTGAGGAGAGATGACAAGGAGGAGAGGGAGGGTGGTGTCCCCAGCTGCCACTGGGGCCGTTTCCACAGCAGTTGTCGCAGAGGAGCTGAAAGCAGCAACAGGAAGGTTTGGTCCGGTCATCTTGTACGGATGAGGATCTCAGGCTGGGGAGAAGGTCATACGGCCCCATTGGCGGCAGAGCTGTGACTGGCCCCAGGCTCCAGTGTCCTATTCCCATAGCTGCCTTTGCTGCTCCTGCAAGCAGCAGGGCAGGCTGGGCCCTGAGCTCATCCCAAGAAAAGGCAAAGAGGCAGATGCAGACTTACCAGAGCTGAGGAGGCGTCACTGAGGAGAAGGATGCGGGAGATGTGCACCTGGGCCAGGATCGGTCCCTTTATAAGGCTCAGCCTGGCTCTCCCAGGGGCTGGGAGCCCTGGGGCCATGTTTGCTGTCTGCCTCCTGGAGCATTGCCCCATCCAGGTGGGTGGGACACACCAAGGAGGGTGTGTTCAGCATTTCCTGGTACAATCCAGGCCACCAGGTCTGGCACCTCCCCAGAGACCTCACCTAGCGCCTTCTCCTGTCCCAAACTGGATCTGGGGCTGGGAGCCCAGAGGGATGTGTCACAACATCATTCCCATGGGTTTCTGGACCTGAAGAGGATGGGATTTTGGGCTCTGGAAGGCAGCATGGTCTGTGTTTATTCGTTCACCCAGTCCTTCTACAAATTTGTTCTGATAGCTAACAGTAACTACCACCACTGCTTACCGAGCCCTGGAGTGTGGCAGGCGTCAAGATGCCTGCTGTGGGGCCGGCCCGGTGGCGTAGTGGTTAAGTTCATGCGTTCTGCTTTGGAAGCCGGGATTCGTAGGTTTGGATCCCAGGGACGGGTCTATGCACCACTCGTCAAGCCATGCTGTCCCACATACAAAAAAGAGGAAGACTGGCAGAGATGTGACCTCAGCAACAATCTTTTCAAGCAAACAAAGGAAGATTGGTAACAGATGTTAGCTCAGGGCCGAAGAAGAAGAAAAAGTACTTGCTGTACTGGCCTTCCTCCTTAATCTTTACCATGCATGTTGTCTCCTTGTTAGGAAGCAGAAAATGAGATTTAACAAGATTTTAAGTAAACTGAGATTATACAGCTAGTAGACAGCAAAGTCAGGATCTGATTCTGGAAAAGCCTGATTCAAAACCTTCTCCTCATCCCTCAGCTAAACCTCTAGGGTCACATGAAGACCTGACTTCGGGGAACTCAAAGTCCATGGGTGGGAGGCAGGGTCACCTCACTGCCATCTTCACATCGTATTCTCTGGAGCCCCTGGGAGGGAGACAGGTGTCATGACCCACAGTCAAGGGAACACAGAGAGGGTAGTGGGCTCAGCATGTCACCTGCTGTGAGAGGAGACATGGAGTCAGAACCCTGAGTCCTGACTATAACCCTACACTCTTGAACTTCACTTGGCAGCCCCAGGGGGCGCCTGGGACCATCAGGGGCCTGCTGTCTGGGTTTATGACCTAGAACCTAGTGGTGGTAACTGCCACAGAATGAATCTGTAGGCAGGGGATTGGGCAAAGTTCCCTCCCAGCCCCACGAGTCGGACTTCCTATAATTTGTCAATGACCTTCCTACTTCATCCATGTAAATCAGTCAGCCTCAGAGCCGGTGGCAATGCCCCAGGCTGTGCTGTGCCCCAACCTGCTGCAGAAAGGCTGGTCCAGGCGTGGAAAACAGGAGCCTGGAGGTCAGGCTGAGGCCTGGGGTCCTCTGGGGAACTGCCCTGGTGACTCTCCTAGAAGTTCTTGTTCCTGCTCTCTGCTCCCTTAGAACTTCCTGCCATGGAATGAGGGAACCGATTCAGGCCTTGGATACCCCTGGGACCAGCCCCACCCCTGAGCCTGGGTCGGGCCCTCCCACTGCACTGGGCCTCCATGCTCCAGGCTGGCCTCCCCGTCCCCATTTATGTCCACATTTCCAGTGCCAGACCTCTCTAAGTCGCTCGTTTAATCCATTCTCACCCCTACTAAAAAGCCTCCAGTGAAGGATACACAAGAAACTTGGACGGGAGGCTGTCTTTGGGCAGGAGAACTGAGACTTAATTCCCACTTAAGCCCTGTTATAGCTTTTGACTTAAAATTAGTTTTTAATTATTATATTTAAATTTTCTCTTTTGTTCAGTTCTCAGCCTCAGGTTCAAAAGCTGAGTTATTCATAATCCTCAGCTCCCAGAATTTAAATATCCCAGATCTGTTGCAAGTTCCCTCTCTTGATTTATTTATTCATTTATTTTCCTCTAATCTCCACTCCTATTTTATTCCCCCCAAAAAGCAATATAATGGTTTCTTTTTACTTGCCTGCATTCTTGCAAATGTGGATAGTTATTTTGCTCCATATGTTATTTAAGTTTTTTTGTTTGGTATAGATCGAACATACAGAAAAAGACACCAAACAAAAATGTACAGCCCAGAGATTTCTCTCTCTAATGCCTATACCCATCGCCCAGGTCAAAGACTAGAAGGTTGCTTGCAGCCCCTACAGTCACTGTCACCTCTCTCTTCCCAAGATAACCACCATCTATGTTCTTATGCTTAAGTTCTCTCTTTATTTTCTTTATTGTTTTACCACCTAAGCATACATCTCTACACTGTAGTTTTGCCTAATTGCTGAATTTTACATGCATGGAAACATATTATATATATTCTTCTGTGTCTGCCTTCTTTGGCTCAGTATTAAATTTATAAGCTTTATCCATGTTAAAGTGTATACTGTTTTTTTTCCATTGTTGTATAGTAACCCTTTGTATGAATGTGACCATGATTTCCAGTAATTCTGATTCAGATACCACAGACTGTTCATTTTCTTGTCTTCCTTTTAGAGTGGTTTCCAGCTCAGATAACCAGATATTTTGACCTGTGACCTCATGTTTCCCCGGGAATCAGCCACCCTGTCTGATGATATATACGGAAGGGGCCCGTGACAGACCCTGATTGTATCAGTCCTGGGTTTTTAAGGAATGAGGAGGGGATGAGCCTCAGGACACAGAGTCCAGGTCCCAGGGACCAACTTCAGATCAGTCTTGGTTGCTGTCAAAGAGATCAGTGTTTGCAAGCATTCTTAGCAGCCACGTCACACCCCAGCATCTCCCCGTGTCACTCACCGCCACTGGAAGGGCTGTAGAGAAGCACCAAAAGGCTTTCCGAATCCTTGGGCTACGTGTCCAGGCCAAATCTGGCTTGGAACTGTTTCTAAGGCTTTGGGTATCCGGAAAGGAATATTGTTTCTCTTCACCCACCCAGGCATTGAGGAGTAATAGTTAATAATAAAAAGAACCACCATTTATGAACAACGTGTGCCGAACACTGTGCTAGTGATTAAATTCCTAAAGCGGAAACTGAAATGATTGATTTTAGATCTTTCTTCTTTTCTAATATACGTATTCAATGGTAAAAATTACCCTCTTAGCACTGCTTTTGCTGCATTCCAAAATGATGTTATGATAAGTTGTACTTTCATTTTCATTTGGTTCAAAATATTTTTTATTTTATCTTGAAACATCTTCTTTGACTCAAGTATTAGAAGTGTGTTGTTAAATACGTACAAATTTGGGGATTTTCCAGCTATCTATCTATTATTGATTTTCTATTTTAACTCCATTGTGGTCTAAGAGCATACATTGTACAATTTCTATTCCTTTAAATTGGTTAAGATTTGTATTATGGCCCAGAATATGGTCTATCTTGATGAATGTTCCATATGACCTTGAGAAGGATGTGTGTTCTGCTGTTGTTGGATAAAGTAGTCTATAAAACTTAGCTAGATACAATTGATTAATGATGCAGTTTAGTTCAACTATGAACTTACTGATTTCCTGCCTGCTAGATCTGTCCATTTCTGAAAGAGGAGTGTTGAAGACTCCAACTATATAGTGGATTCGTCTATTTCTCCTTGCCTCATGTATCTTGATGCTCTGTTGTTAGGCGCATACACATTAAATGTTGTTATGTCTTCTTGGAGAATTGACCCCTTGATCCTTATATAATTCCCTTCTTCCTCCCTGAGAATATTCCTTGCTCTGAAGTCTGCTTTATCTAAAATAATTAGCCAATTAGTTAATGAACTTGAAACTTCAGCTATCTTTTGATTAGCATTAGCATAGTATATCCTTCTCCATCCCTTTATTTAATCTTTCTGTGTCTTATATTTTAGGAGGGTTTCTTGTAGACAACCTATAGTTGAGTCTTCTTTGTTTAATCCACTCTGTCTTTTAACTGGTATATTTAGACCATTCAGATTAAAAGTGATTACTGGGGGCCGGCCCAGTGGCATAGTGGTTAAGTTAGCACTCTCTACTTCAGCAGCCCAGAGTTAGCAGGTTCAGATCCTGGGCGCTGACCTATACACCATTCATCAAGCCATGCTGTGGAGGCATCCCACATACAAAATAGAGGAAGATTGGCACAGATGTTAGCTCAGGGCTGATCTTCCTCACCAAAAAAAACGAAGTGATTATTGATATAGTTGGACTAATATCTGACATATTTGTAGTTATTTTCTATTCATTGCCCTTGTTTTTTGTGGGATTTTTTTTCATCTTTCACTCTGTTTTCTGCCTTCTCTGGTTTTGATTGAACATTTTGTATGGTTTCATTTTTTTCTCTTCTTAAGAGAAGAGGCATGTTAAGCCATATCAATTATACTTATTTTTTAAATGTCTTTAATGGTTGCCTCAGAGTTCACAATATATATTTACAACTAATCTAAGTCCACTTTCTAAGAGTACTACATCACTTCATGGATAGTGCAAGTACCTCTAACACAGTACTCCCAATTCCTCCCTCCTGTCCCTTTTTACATTGCTTTCTTTCATTTATCCATAATCACGCAGTACATTATAACAATTATTATTTTGAACAAATTGTTACCTGTTAAATCAATTAAGAATAAGAAAAATAAAAGATTTTATTTTATCTTCATTTATTCCTTCTCTAATACCCTTCTTCCTTTATGTAGATCTGAGTTTGTGACCTCTATCATTTTCCTTTTCTCTGTAGAACATTTTTTAACATTTCTTACAAAGCAGGTCTACTGGCAACAAAGTCCCTCAGTTTTTGTTTGTCTGAGAAAGTCTTTATTTCTCCTTCACTTTTAAAGGATAATTTCACAGAATACAGAACTCTAGGTTGGTGGATTTTTTCTGTAAACACTTTAAACACTCCACTATATTCTTACCTGAATGATATCTGAAGAGAAGTCCAATATAATCCTTACTCTTGTTTCTCTACAGATAAGGTGAGCAGGTTTTCCCCCTCTGGCTTCTTTCAAGATTTCCCTTTGCCTTTAATTTTCTGAAGTTTGAATATGATATGCCTAGGTGTGGTTTTTTGGCATTTATTTTGTTTGGTGTTCTCTGAGCTTTCTGGACCTGTGGTTTAGTGTCTCTCATTAATCTTGGAAAATTCTTAGCAATTATTTCTCCAAATATTTCTCCTGTTCCTTTCTTTCTTTCTTCTTCCTCTGGTGTTCCCATTACATGCATGTTACACTTTTTGAAATTATCCCACAGTTCTTGTATATTCTGTGGGGGGTATTTTTTCCATTCTTTTTTCTCTTTGCTTTTCTGTTTGGGAAGTTTCTGTTGACGTATCTTCAAGCTCACTGATTCTTTCCTCAATTTTATCCAATCCACTAATGAACCCATCAAAGGCATTCTTCATTTCTGTTACAATGTTTTTTATTTCTACCACTTCCTTTTGGTTCTTTCTTAGAGCTTCCGTCTCTCCAGTTTCATTACCTATCTGGTCTTGTATGTTATCCACTTTTTCCATTATAGTCCTTAGCATATTAATCATAGTTATTTTAAACTCTCAGTGTGATCATTCCAAAATTTCTGCCATATCTAAGTCTGGTTCTGATGCTTGCTTTGTCTATTCAGATTGTGATTTTTGCCTTTTAGCACACCTCATAATTTTTTGTTGAGAGCTAGACATGATATATCAGGTAAAAAGAACTGAAGTAAATAGGCCTTAGGCATGAGGCTTTATATTTATGTGGCTAGGAGTTAGGCTGTTTTGACTATTTGCTGCAGCTGTGGTGCCAGAGGCTATAATTTCCTCTAGTGTCCATGGTTTTGTCTCCCCTGTTGTCTGGGTTTCCCTAGAGACTCCTTCTTAAATAGGATCTGAAGCTTGCCGTTCTTCCAGCTGTAATCCCTTGTTACCATACTGGACCATATTGATGTGTTGGTAAGGTGCGAGCAGAGAGAAGACGATCTATAATCCTACGGTTGGGTCTCAGTCTTTTAGTGAGTCTGTGTGCCTGTGCTGTGACTTTCACAAGTGCTCCTGAGATCCCGCACTTACATGAGAGAGGAAGGCCAGAGGAGGCTGGAGTTTGGTATTTTCCCCTTCCCCCACATCAAAGGCTAGAGGGGACTGGAGTTGGATATTTTTCTTCCCCTGGGTTGGTTAGGCTCTCGTAAAACCTCAGTCAGTTAAGCTCTGGTAAAATAACTTAGCTTGAAGGCAGGAAAGGAGAAAAAAGAGCTCTGGCTTATTTCTAAATTGTTCCTTTTCTCCTCCCTCTTTCAGAAGCCCATGGGGATTTTTCTCTGATCTTCACCCTGAGAACCTGGTGGCACCCCTGGAAGTAAAACTTAGGGAAGTGTGAGGGTTCCCCTAAAGCTGGGCCCCAAGAGTTTTCATCTCTTGTCTTATCCACACAGAGCCTTCAGCAATTAGTCGATTCTCTTCAAGAGCTCCCACCAGGCTCCAGCAGTAGCTTCTCTTCTTATAAGCTATGAACCTCTTCATCCATCTGTCTTTCTCTTCTGTTCTCAGGGCAGTGGTTTGCCCTGAGACCTCAATTCTCTGATGGACCTAAGAAGAGTTGTTGATTTTCAGCTTGTTTAGCTTTTTTCTTCTTGTGAGAACAGGAGTGATGACTTCCAAGCTGTTTACATATTTAACTGGAAACCAGAAGTCCTGTGCTAATGATTTGCATATATCTTTCCAAACTCTGAGGTGGGTCTTATTATCCTCATTACACAGATGGGGAATTGAGAGTGCAAGCAAGCAGTAACATGTGCAGGATACATATCTAGTAGATGCAAAGCCAAGATTTGAGCCCAGGTCAGCCCAACTCCAAAGCACATATGCTTAACCCTCTGCTGTACTCTTGTTGTATCAGCCTCTGGGCCAGGTTAGGGGTCACCTCAGGGCCTGCACTGCACCATCTATAGTCCAGGGTATAGACAGCCGTGAGCTGTCTACTCACATGAGACACAAGTGTCCACACAGCAGAGTCACAAGGACTGTGACAAGGGCATAGCCCAGGGACCTCCATTCAGGGAACTTCTTGGGCTCCAGGCCCCAGGAGCGGTGAGGGGACCTAAGGGGTTTCCAGAGCCCTGATTCTTACACTTCTTCCAGCCACAGGCCAGTCTGAAGGGAACGGCTGTATGGAGAACACGGACATCTTGGGAATGGGGCTTTTTCCAACAATAGGCTTTCTGAGCTAGACAAGTCACTTTCAATAACATCATCTTGCTGAATCCTCAACGAAGCCCTGAGAAGAAGACAGATTATTGCACAGAGCAGGTGGAGTGACAGATATGGGACTAGAACCCAGGAATCCTGACCTCTTGCCACTTCACCACACAACCCAAAAGGGAAGCCTAAACCACATTGAGAGGACCACTGTCTAGACCCAACAGGGACAGTGACCCCAGAACCCTGGTCTCCTTGCTGCTTTCCATGGTCACACCACGGTTCAAAGATGTGTGAGACCTCCTGGGACCTCCAGCAAAGCCCTCCAGTCTCTTCTGAGGTCTCAAATCTTTTCCTTAAACACCAGTAGACAAAGGAGGATGCCTCTGAGGGAAGCAGGGTGAACTCTACTCACTCTGCCCCCTCCCTTTCTTTCCCAGGGCAGGCTTGGGCCACTGCCAAGAGACCCCTTGGGCTTCCAGAATGTACTCTAGGAGCCACCGGATGCCAGGATAAAGTCCAGAGACCTTGCCTTGGCCATCACCACCCTCCATGCCCTCCTTTCAGGCTGCCCTTCAAGCCTAACTGCTCCACACTTCCTCCATCCACAGCAAGACTCTGTTGCTCCCTGGGCAGAACTATGCCAGCATGCACCACTGTGTCCAGCTCTGCCCCATAGTAGTTCTGTTCTTGGGCAAACTGCTTCCCTTCTCTGAGACTTGGGTTCTTTTACTGAAAATGGAGTTAAAGTATATTTCAGGTTGGTTATTCTCTCACCACACTGTAACAAATTTTTGCTACCTTGCTCCTGAAAATATTTGAATTTGACTTTTGGCCTTGATTATAAGGTCCCCGAGAGCAAGGCCCAGGCTCTCTCATCAAATATTCAGAGCATCCTGGAAGCAGAGTACCATATCTGCACCAGAGAAAATAGGTCTCTAAGAAGGCCACTTCCATGCCTAACACTGGCCTCCCCACTCCTCTGTCACTGAACCCCTTAGGGTTTCCTGCACTCTCTATACCTTTGCCCACACCATGCCCTCTGCCTGGCATCCCCTTCTACCTCCTATTTGCCTAGAAAACTCTCATTCATACTTCAGACATCAACAGTTAGCCCTGTTGTAGAGCTTTCCCTGACTTCCTCAAACAGAGGCTTTGCTAAGACCCTAGGTTCCAATGGCACTTCCTCATCTCTTTCTTTGTCCTCCCATGTGGTGACACTGTAGTGACCCATCTGCCATCCCTGGACAAGTCAGGAGCACAAGATTCTCATCCTAGCCCCACAAGCCATCCTTTGTGTGGCCTGGCTGGGGGTGGCACTTACTCTCTGTGCCATAGTCTTCTTATCTGTCACTGGGGACACTAATACCTAATTCACAGAATTCTGAGGATTACAGGAGGCAGTCAGTAAGAAAGCACTTGGTGAGGCAGAGAGTATGATACAATTTTGAAGTGATGACATTACTACTGACAGAGATTCAGGTGTGCTTGAGTGACATCTGTGACTCAGAGTTAGGAAGCTGACATCTTCAGGGTGCTATCAAATAATGGAAGTGGGGGTGGTGTTGTGGTTACAGCTCCACTGGGTGGAACAGTGCTTTGATGGAAAGAAATAGGAATTTGAAGCAATGTGGAAGGAGGAAGAGACTGTTTCTGAGGGCAGAGCTTCATTCAGGGAAATAACACCCACTCCCTCATCCACCCTGGCAGAGCCACTCGCAGAGTCTGGCCCACATGTAGACATCAAGACCTCCTGAATCACTCTTGGCCAAGGTACTATCCAGCCCCAGCTCCTTCTCCCCACACCTGACCCCGCCTTTGACACCACGTCCACACCTTCATCCTGCTGCTCCCTCAGATGGTTGCCCTCCAGCCTTGCTGCAAATTCATTCACCTGGGCCTTCCCTTCCCTTCATCCTTGGAATTCCACTGGCTTCTGTCTTCTGTGGATCCCTCATGGCCCTCCTTGGTTTATTCCCTCACTTTGGTGGAAAATATTCCCCAGTAACTTCCAGAGAAAGGGTGCTTGGAAGGTAAATATTTTAGATCTTGTATGCCTTCTTTTCTGTCCCTTGATATCCTGGGTTCCTCCCTCTCTTTCCTCCACTCCCCCTACATCTATGATTCCTGCAGGTTCTTCCCAGGAAATATTGTCTGGCCCCCCACCCCCACTGCCTCTTCCCCCAGCTCAGGCTGTCAACAGCCCATGCAGGTATGGGTGCAGCAGCCTCGGCCAGGGCTGCCCACCTGTCCTCAATCTTCTCTCATGGCAGCCATTGAGATTCTCTGCTCGGATCCCTTCTGCCAGGAGTGTAGTTGGGATCCACCACAGCATTCACATCAAGGCCCTCAGGGCAGCTCCTAGCCAATGGCTTAGCATGGTAGGGATACCAGGGCTGGGTCATTCCAACCTAACAGGTGGTCTTTGCTCTTTAGAAACCCTATTGATCTGATAGAGAATATCTCAGAGCTGCACTGAAGTCTCAGGCTCTTCCTGTGCCTCTTTCCCGTCTCCTTTCACAGGTGCTAGACCTGCAGCAGGATGTGGGGCTTCCCCTGCCTATGCCTGCTCTCTCTCCCCATTATCTTTCACAGGAATTTCCCCCAATAAATCTCTTACACTTTAATTTCATCTGAGCAACTGCTTCCTAGAAAATCCAAACACACACCCCTCTTCTCCAGACGCTGTATTTCTCTAGTTTGACTGCCCTTATCTATTCACTCTCTTGCTCAAAACATTAATTGGCCTCCTAAAGCCTACTGAAGAGATTTTCAAACTTTGTATCCCTGAGAACCTTTTCTTCAAACAAAATTGTGTGAAGAAAGCAAATACACATAACCAATAAAAGCAGAATTGCTGTGATAAAGGAGAGAGAAAGAGCTGATCGAGAAGGAGTCCTGGACACTCAGCAGGAGCCCCTGGGCCATCTCAGGGAACAGAGTTTAAAAAGAATATGAGATTCCCTCCAGCCCTGAGGTCCTACGCATCTTTGATTCTCTATCTTCACAGTGGTAATCAAACATTTATATGCAAGAAACCTTGCCTGAGGTTCTAAGGGCTTTTAACAACTTCAAAAGGGACACCTGGCTTCCCTCAGAGACTGTGTGCCCAGGAAGGCAACTGGAGATGTGATGGAAGCAGCAGGAAGGACAGGAAAAGCAAACATTCCTGCTTCTGCCTACAGCAAAAGAATGTCACCTGGGCCTCACAGGATGAGGCAGTGACTCAGGCAGGAGCCAGAGAGAGCAGAGAATGTTTTCTGCTCCAAAGATAGTGAAAAAAGTTCTAGAAGATTGCGCTGTGTTTATGTTACCCATACCCTGATCAAGAGCAGATGCATCAAAGCTCCCAACAAACAAAAGTCCAGGACCAGACAGCTTCACTGGTGAATTCTTCCAAACATTCAAAGAGTTAATACCAACCTTCTCAAACTCTTCCAAAAAATAGAAGAGGGAACACTTTGGAACTCATTTTACAAGGCCAGCTTTACCTGATACCAAAACCATACAAAGACACCACAAGAAAAGAAAATTACAGGCCAATATCCCTGATGAACATAGGTGAAAAAATCCTCAATAAAATTAGCAAACCAAATTCAACAATACATTATAAGGATCATACACCATGATCAAGTGGGATTTATTCCAGGGATGCAAGGATGGTTCAACATCCATATATCACCAATCTGATATACCACATTAACAAAATGAAGGATAAAAATCATACAATCATCTCAATAGATACAGAAAAAGCATTTGACAAAATTCTACTAAAATTCAACAAAATTCATTTGTGATAAAAACTCACAACAAAGTAGGTATAGAGAGAACATACTTCAACAGAATAAAGTGCATGTATAACAAGACCACAACTAACATCATACTCAACTGTGAAAAGCAAAGGCTTTTCCTCTAAGATCAGGAATAAGACAGGATGCCCACTCTTGCCACTTTTATTCAACATAGTATTGGAAGTCCTAGCCAGAACAATTAGGCAAGAAAAAGAAATAAAAGTCATCCAAATTGGAAAGGAAGAAGTAAAACTGTCTCTATTTGCAGATGACATGATATTATACATACAAAACCCTAAAGACGCCACTGAAAAACCATTAGAACTAACAAATGAATTCAGTAAAGTTGCAGGATAAAAAAATCAATATACAAAAATAGGTTGTGTTTCTGTACACCTAAAATGAACTATCAAAAAAAGAAGTTAGGAAAACAATCCCATTTACAATTGCATCAAAAAAAAGTCTAGGAATAGTTTTAACCAAGGAGGTAAAAGGCCTGTACACCAAAAACTATAAGAGACTGATGAAAGAAATTGAAGAAGACACAATAAGTAGAAAGATATCCCATGCTCGTGAATTAAAAGAATTGTTATTGGTAAAATGTCCATACTACCCAAAACAATCTACAGATTCAATGCAATCCCTATCAAAATTCCAACAGCATTTTTCACAGAAATAGAAAAAACAATTCTAAAATTTGTATGGAACCACAGAAGACCTCAAATAGCCAAAGCAATCTTCAGAAAGAAGCACAAAGCTGGCAGCATCATGCTCCATGATTTCAAACTATATTATAAAGCTATAGCAATCAAAACAGTATGGTACTTGCATAAAAACAGGCACATAGATCAATGGAACAGAATAGAAAGCCCAGAAATAAACCCATGTATATACAATCAATTAATTTACTACAAAGGAGCCAAGAATATACAATGGGGAAAGGACAGTCTCTTCAATAAATTGTGTTGGGAAAACTGGACAGCCACATGCAAAAGAATCAAACTGGGCCACTGTCTTACACCAAACACAAAAATTAACTCAAAATGTATTAAAGACTTGAATGTAAGACCTGAAACTATAAAACCCCTAGAAGAAAACATAGGCAGTAATCTCCTTGACTTTGATCTTGGCAACGCTCTTTTTGGTTTGACACCAAAAGCAAAAATAAACAAGTGGGACTACATCAAACTAAAAAGCTTCTGCACAGCAAAAAAAAACCATCAACAAAATGAAAAGGCAACCTATTGAATGGGATAAAATATTTGCAAATAATACATCTGATAAGGGTTAATATGTAAAATATATAAAGAATTCATACAACTCAATAGCAAAAAAGCAAACTATCCAATTAAAAAATGGGCAGAGGATGTGAATAGACATTTTTCCAAAGAAGACACACAGATGACCAACAGGTACATGAAAAGATACTCAACATCACTAACCATCAGGGAAACACAAATCAAAACTACAATGAGATATCGCCTCACACCTGTTGGAATGGCTATTATCGAAAAGACAAGAGATAACAAATGCTGGCAAGGATGTGGAGAAAAGAGAACCCTTGTACATTGTTGGTGGCAATGTAAATTGCTACAGTCACTATGGAAAACAGCGTGGAGGTTCCTCAAAAAATTAAAAATAGAACTACCATAGGATCCATCAAGCCCACTTTGGGTATTTATCTGAAGAAAATAAAAACACAAACGCAAAAAAAATATGCATTCCCATGTTCATTTCAGCAGTATTTACAACCACCAAGACACGGAAGCAACCTAAGTGTGCATCGATGGATGAGTGAATAAAATGTGATAGATATAGACAGACTGACAGATATAGATAGATAGATAGATAGATAGATAGATAGATAATGCAGCCATATAAAAGAATGAAATCTTGCCATTTGTGACAACATGGATGGACCTTGAGGGCTAAGTTATGCTAAGTGAAATAAGTCACACAGAGAAAGACAAGTATCATATGACCTTCACTGATATGTGGAATCTGAAAAAAACAAAACTAAAATAAAGTTCATAGATACAGAGAATAGACTGGTGGTTCCCAGAAGCTGGGGATGGGGGTGGACAAAATGGATGAAGAGAGTCAAAAGGTACAAACTTTCAGTTATAAAATAAATGTCATGAGGATGTTATGCATGATGTGGTGACTATAGTTAATAATACTTTATTGTATATTTGAAAGTTGCTAAGAGTAGAACCTAAAAGTTTTCATCACAAGAAAAAAAATTCTGTAACTCTGTATGGTGATGGATGTTAACTAGACTTATTGTGATGATCATTTTGCAATACATACAAATATCGAATCATTGTATTGCACACCTGAAACTGATATAATGTTGTATGTGAATTATAGTTAATTAAAAAAAAAAAAAAAAGGAGATGCATTGCCTGAGCTGTTGATTTAACATAAATGCTTGCCCAGTTGTCAAGACCTGGCTTAGCCCGGTTGCAACACTGCCTCTGTCTGGACCAGCAATCCTCAGTGTGTGCTTTGGGAACCACCTGGGTCAAAATCTCCCAGGTGTTGTGCAAATACAGATCCTGGGCCCCACTCTAGACTTACTGACTCTGATTCTCTGGGGAGAAGTCCAGGAATCTACATTTAAACAAATGTCCCAAAGCTTTTTGGGTTTGGTTTGGGTTTTTTTTGTTTTGTATCCTGGAGATCATCCCTATTTCTCATCTCCCGTATTATACTGGATGTAAGGGTTGCTATCCTTCACTCACCAATGCGGCACTGCAGCGAGCTCCCTGAAGGCCAGGGCTAGGTATTAGCCCCCTTTGAATTCTCACGGCTAGCCAGCTCCCAACATAAAGAAGGCATGCCCAAGTGAAATAACGAGTCACCGGGTGAAATAATCCAAGGGAAACGACTGGCCGCAGCAACCAGCCTGGTCAATGTGGAATCTCTGCTGTAGCCACAGGACACCTAGAAAGAGAAGAAGGGAGGGAGGGTCCTCACCTTGGCCCCTCGGTGGAAGCTCACTGCGAGCCTGATATAGAAGATAAGGCTCTCAAAACCAGAATAAGGAAAGATCTTTTTCCAGTACTTTTAGTTTGGATTTTAATTGTATATGTGGTTGTTTTCTATCTTTGGTAGTACAGTTTCAACGTGTCTGTACAAGGCTTAGGAATACAGACATCTTAGTTTCTAGTATGTGCAAAAATTCCAACACTTGCATTGAAACTGCAGATGACTGTGCTTCTCTGTATTTGCGTGTGTGTGGCAATAAAACCCTCTTAAGATGTGCCAAAGATACATGGATGAGATAGAGATGTGAATTGATTGAGAAACTGGAGCTGAGTCAAGCTGCCTTCCACTCAAGCTGCTGCTTATTGTGGGTTCATATGTGTCGAGGCCCAGGGTGACGGTGACACAGAGAATTGTCTCAAAAATGATTTTTCACAGTTGGTTGTACTGTTATAGACCGAACAGTGTCTCCCCCTCAGATTCACATGTTGAGGCCCTGACTTCCCAGGTGATGGTCTTAGCAGGTGGGGCCTTTAGGAGAGAGTTAGGTTAAGATGAGGCATGAAAGTGGACCCCACATGATGGGATCAGCGCCCTCATGAGAAGAGAAAGAGACACCGGAGCTTCCTCTCTCTGCCACGTGAGGATACAGTGAGAAGATGGCCATCTGTAAACCGGAAAGAGAACCCTCACCAAGAATGGAATCTACTGGCACCTTGATCTTGGACTTTACAGCCTCTAGAACTGTAAGAAATCATCATCTGTTGTTTTAAGCCACCCAATCTATGGTATGAGCTGACTAAGACATGTATGAAACAGAAGCCAAACAAAATCCACGCATTTTAATAGGTTATTGTGTTTCTTAGGCCTCTTTTAATCTAGAACAACCCCCCTCCATTTTTTCATGGCTTTGCCTTGCTGAAGAAATCAGATAGTTGTCCTGTAGAATATCCCATATTCAAGTTTGTCTGAGTGCTTCCTCATGGTGTCTTTTAACTTATTTCTCAATCCCCTGTCTTTCCTACAAGTAGAAATTAGCTATAGAAGTTGATTAGATTCCATTTCAATTTTGTTAGCAAAACACTTCACAAAGGATGCTGTGTCCTTCATATACATTGGGAGGCTCAAGATGAATGGTTTCTCACTTTTCATGGTGATAAAATCGATCAGTGGGTTCAGAAGGTGACAGCTCAATCCTTCCATTAAAAAATTCTCCATCAACATTGCACTTGATGGTTTTACCGTCCGCTGATGATCATTTCCTGAACCAGTTTTTTCATTAGAGATTCCAAATGGTGATTTCTAATTAAATCATTCCCTATGCATTTATTAACTGGGATTCTTCTAAATAGAAGAACTTTCCCTCATCCACTAAGACTATTTGGTTATCTTGAAATACAATTCATACCGGAGAATCAGAAGAAGTGCCCACTTCCTTCCTTTCAGTTATCAGTTTCCAGAGTATTGAGTAGGTACCTTGCAAGCTCCAATGACATCACGGTGTTTGCTAAGTCTAGTGCTCCCTTCTCTCTCTCCTTCTTTCTCTGTCTCTCCCTCCTTCCCTTCCTCCTTGCTTTTCTCTAATTATCACTATGAAACCGTGACTTTCCACATATTCAATGTGTCTCAATAAATAGCTGGCTCCTTTGCCTTGTTATAGGACCTCATTAAGCCCTGACAGTATTCTTGATTTATGGCCCACCAAGATGTCCAAGCCCATCTTGTCTACCTTCTGGCCCAGTTTTATGATACTTCTTTGTTTTACTTTGGTTGATATTTCTAGCATTTCTTTCTGACTTTGGAGAATTAGAGGTCAGGAAAACTTACGTTAGCAATGTCAACTGGTTAACAGTCCTCAAGGCGATCCTCGTTTGCCGATTCATTACCAGTGGATCTCTGAGGAATTGAAGATTAGCACTAAAACTGGCAGGAGTAAACATGAGCAACACCAAAGAAAAGGAGCCTTGACCCAGACACTTTTCTGAAAGAGTCCACCCTCAGCCTCGCCCAGTTTCCTCGCTGCCCCTGGGGGAGTGGCTGAAAGCCTCCCAGGTCTTGAGTCCACCTCATCTCTGCCTCGGCTTCACCCCCAGATTTCCTCTGATTTGGACTGTCTCACAGTCATTTGCCCCAGGGCCACCTGGCACCTTCCTCCATCCTGGGACCTTGTTCTTAGCCCTCCCCAGCCCTACCAGGAGCCTCCTGCTCCTCCCAGGCACCACCCTAACACTTACCAGCTGAGTCCTGTCCACCCCCACCAACCCCCAGAGCCTCAAAGATTTCCACACCCCATTCCTCTTTTGTTTTCCAAAATGAAACTAGCTTTCACTTTACTGGTTTTAAAAGTATCATATACTCATTGTTTGAAAAATCAGAAAACACAGAAGCTAACCCAACATAGTTCCATCATCCTGAGATATCTTTTTACAGAACTATTTTCTATATATTTTCACATGAAGAGTGATTTAGCAAAAAAGTGAAGTCAATACACATGCATGCTGCAACCACATTCTTCACTTGACATTATTTTGTTCATTCAAAAAATATTTATTAGGGGCCGGCCCAGTGGTGCAGCAGGTTAAGGTTATGCGCTCTGCTTCCGTGGCCCTGGGTTCACCGGTTTGGATCCCCGGGGCAGACCTACCCACCGCTTATCAAGCCATGCTGTGGTAGGCGTCCCACATATAAAGGAAGATGGGCACAGCTGTTAGCTCTGAGCCAATCTTCCTCAGCAAAAAGAGGACAATTGGCAGAGGATGTTAGCTCAGGGCTAATCTTCCTCAAAAAAAAACATTAGGGGCCAGCCCTGTGGCTGAGTGGTTAAGTTCACACGCTCTGCTTCAGAGGCCCAGGGTTTCACCGGTTCAGATCCTGGGCGCGGACATGGCACCACTCATCAAGCCATGCTGAGGCGGCATCCTGCACGCCACAACTAGAAGGACCCACCACTAAAAATATGCAACTATGTACTGAGGGGCTTTGGGGAGAAAAAGGAAAAATAAAATCTTTAAAAAAAATTATTAACTGTGTCAGGCACAGTCCTAGGTGCTGAACATTTCCTGAACAATAAGCATAGATTTATACCATTGTCTTCCATGGCATAGATGTTAGATAATTTGTTTAACCAACATTTTCTGACTGGACTTCTATTGAGTTTCTGATTTTTCATTCGAATTTTTTTTAAAAAAATTGCTACAGCCTTTCCACCATGTCAGGACACAGCAAGAAGACTGCCAGGAAACTAAGAACCAGGAAGCGGGCCCCCACCAGACACTGAGTCTGCTAGTCCTTGATCTTGGATTTCCCAGCCTCCAGAACTGGCTCCTTAGAGGAATGACCAGGGCTGGTGCAGGGAAAGCACAAGATGAAAGCACAAGATGAGCCAGGAACACAGGAATATCTGGATGTACCAGGGACCCATAACCTGAATCAAATCATGAGGAAACACCAGGCAAGTCCAACCAAACATTCTACAAAACAACCAGCTTATGTTCTTCAAACATACCAATGTCATGAAAGACAAAGAAATAATAAAGAACTGTTCCAGATCAAAGAAGATCAAAGAAACACGACAAGTTAATGATATGTGATCCTCAGTTGGAGTTTTTACTAAAGAGAAAAAAATTCTATAGAGAATTCACTTGGTATAATGGACAAAATTGGAATGTAGATTGCAGAGTAGAAAAAAGTATGCATCAGGGTTAAGTTTCCCAATTCGATAACTGTTTCATGCTTATATAAGAAAGTGTACTTGTTCTTAGGAACTAAACAATGAAGTATTAAGAGTATAATAAAGGCCTGATCTATACAAACTCAAATGGTTCAGAAAAATTAAATGATTACAGAGAGAGAAAGAGAACAATCAAGCAAATGTGAGGAATTGTAAAAAAAAAAAAAAAAGACTATTCTGGATAAAGGCTATATGAGAGTTCTCTGTAATTTTGGCAACTTCCGTTACATTAGAAACTATTCAAAATAAAAAGCTTAAAAATGCATGTAGTCATAAAAAAAGAATGCTGCAGTGAAATTCTTGTACATATATCTTCGTAACCCCCGAGAGGAAATTGCTTGGACAATGGTTTTATAAAAAGAAGATTTGCCATAAGCAGGAAGGAGCTTCAAGTCCCACGGCTGCAGGACAAGAAGAAAGGGCTCCTGTAGAGGACAGTCAACTGATTTGAGCCGAGAGGGTTCAGAGAGACAGGTGGGTGATATGAGAAAGCTATGTGGTCCAGTGCCTCAAACAAGATATTCTCAATAGTTCCTACTGATGCCTCTGGGCAAGAGATAATGGCATCTCCTGAAAACTCAGAATTCTTTAGCAAGTCTTGAAATGGCAAGATTTCTCTGAAAAGCAGCCATGACTTTAGTTTGGAGAAAGAATTTATCCAAGAGGACCTTTATGTCAATAACAATAATAACAACAAAAATAATAATAACAAAAAATAGCTGTCAATTACTCTTGAGTAAAAGATCACAGGTACAAAACTAAGTCTCAAACATGAATTGATTTGACTCCAAAACCTGTGCTTTTAACCACTACTCTGTATTACCCACCCACCACTCAGTCTAAACAGTAATATTGGACTCCCATTCAACTCCTTTGAATTCCCTGAAAATTTAAGTACAGGTTGATTTTCAGTCTTGCTGACAATTTTGAGCCCCGGACTGTGGCTCAGTTCACTGCCCTGGCTGCCCAGTTCGAAGCTGAGCAGTGGACTTGATCCAAACTCTTCTGCAAATTAATTCAATTTAACCCCAAACTCCTGTGCCCTAGTGAGCATGGCATCTTCCTCTGGCAGCTGTAGGAATACTTGGAGACGGAGATGCACAAGCTCTATGCCAGGGCCAAGGTCCCTGGCTTCAGGGAGCTCACTTCTCTGGAAGGAGACAAATAAACAAAAACAGCAAAGCATAATAGAGTGTGATGTGTGCTGACGCCAGTCTGAGTACAAGGTGAAGAGAGAACAAACCTATGGCGGGAATCAGCCCTGAAGCCAGCAGGATGCGTAGGAGATTGTGAGGTTTAAAACCCGGTGAGTCTGGCGATGGCTCGTCTGGATGTTTTGGCCTCAAATCAGCTGGTCTGCTCATAGTTTAAAAGAGAATTGTAGACCTGCCCTGGGGCTAGAGAATTAAAAAGCACACAGGGCCTCCCCGGACAGCACAGTGCTGCCCTAGGGACTCTGGAGGGACCAAACACAGGAGGTTGAGCTCTGGACACTCAGGATTTTCTGAGAGGAACAGCCAGCCCTTCCACACATGGAGCTTCTTTCCCGTGGAAGACCAGCATTTGCCTTAGTACAGTAAACCCCCTTTGAGCCAGACCAAAACCTCTGA